>NC_069687.1:45265204-45576086 GCF_023699985.2 Odocoileus virginianus | reverse complement strand
AGTTGAAGAATTTCAACAGAGAAGTAACTCTATTTGAAAAAGAAGCAAGCAACTAGATAGTAAAATTTTGAAAGTGCCAAAAGCATCAATTATGTAGAATAAACCAAATGAAAAATGAACAGGAGCTCACACTGAAAACTACAGAAAGTTGCCGAGGAAAATAAAAGAAGACCTAAATAAATGAAAGAGTATATCATGAACATGGAATTCAAAGATGTAAGATTGTTGTTATCAGCACTCTTCAAATTCATCTATAAATTCAAAGCACTCCTAATAAAAATCTCAGCAGCTTTGTTTAGTTCGTGGAAATTTGAAAGCTATTTGTAAAACTTTTATGGAAATACAAAGGACTTATTATAACTAAGGCAGTCTTGAAGAGGAAAAACAAACCAAGTATCAAAGCTAGACTAATTTTAAAAGTGTGGTCTTGGTAAAGAATAAACAAGAGACCATGGAATAGAATAGAGTTTAGAAAGAGGTCCACATATATATGACCAATCGCTTGATTTACGACAAAGGCATTACAGAAATTCAGTGGAAGAAGGATGGTCTTTTCAATAAATGGGACTGACTTATGTGGATATCCATATGGGAAAAAGGAAACTTGACCCTTTCTCACACCATACATAAAAATTAACTCAAAATGGATCGTATACTTAAAAGCCCCTGGTGGCTCAGCAGTAGAGAATCTGCCTGCATTGCAGGTGCTCAGTTCTGTCTCACGCTTTGTGACCCCATGGACTGCAGCATGCCAGGCTTCCCTGCTCCTCACAATCTTTTGGAGTTTGCCCAAGTTCATGTCCATTGCATCGGTGATGCCATGCAACCATCTCATCCTCTGTCACCCTCTTCTGCCTTCAGTCTTTCTCAGGATCAGGGTCTTTTCTAATGAGTCAGCTCTTCGCATCAGGTGGCCCAAGCATTCATGCTTTAGCATCAGCATCAGTCCTTCCAACGCATCGCAGGACACACAGGTTCAATCCCTGGGTCGGGAAGCTTCCCTGGAGAAGGAAATGGCAACCCACTACAATTCTTGCCTGGAAAAGCCCATGAAGAGAGGAGCCTGGTGAACTGGAGCCCATGGGGTGGCAAGGGTTGGACATAACTTAGGGACTAAACCACTAGACCACCGCTTAAAAGTCTAAGCTAAAACAATAAAGCTTCTAGAAGAAAATACAGGAAATACCTTCAGGACCTTCGGGGTAGGCCACAGTTTCTTAAACAAGGCACAAGAAAATATTGATAAATTGGGTTTAATTAAATTAAGATATTCCATTCAATGAACGACACTATTAAGAGGATGAAAAAAGAAAACTTGAGGCTGACACATGTGCATCCACACACACAAGCACACGCATGCACACACACACACACACACACCCTGGCAAAGCATTTGTATCTAGAAAATATTCTTCTCCAAAAATTCTACAAATGAATAAGGAAAAGACAGACAACACCATCTTTAAATTGGGCAAGAATCCTGAGCAGGTACTTCACAAAAGAGAACTTCAGAACAGCCAACATACAACTGAGAAGATTTTCAGCATCATTACTCATGAGGGAAATGCAAATTAAACCACATCTTGATACCATATGTTGCTTGTAGTCCCAAAATATCAATGTTTCTCCTTGAAAAAGCAATTGCAAAACCACAGCTCTGAACACAGAAAGTGAATTAGAGTATGTGTTAGTAATTATAAACAGCCTAGTTTAACTTGAAGAGTGGGGTTTCTGTTAAAAGTACAGTGAAATGAATTTTAATTCCCCATTATAGCCGTATCGGTTACCCTTGCCAGCCTAGTACAAAATGTAAAAAGCTATAACAGAAACCTCACTCTTGTTTTTAAACATTACTGTACACAGTTAATGAAATATGTTCAAATTCACTTTATGATATTCAAAGCTGTGGTTTTATCATTGCTTTCTCATGAAAGGACTTGAGAGAAACAAGACTGCACATCTTTCAAAATAACCTCCCCAAGATGTGGGTCTTTAGTCCCATTAGATGTGATAACATTTCAAGAATATGTCTATGCAGTGAGCAGTGAGAAAGTCTTTTTATTACAGAGCAGCAAGAAGTACTAGCATGTGGAAATACACAACATTTACACTGTCTGGGACTGAGACATTGAATTGGGTAAGCTGTGGAAATGAGAAGCTGTTTGCACACATGTCCAGTGTAACTCTGGCCCCTCGATGCCCACTGCACCTCTCCTCCATCGTCACTGGTTCTCAAAGTGGTGATCTTTATGATGTCTTATGTCCTATTTCAAAAAGAGACTTTTTCCATTACCCTATGGTTGGAGACTACTTTCTAAGTTCTTTAGTATTGTGTAAGGGAACATGCATGGAACTGAGAAACTAAAGAGCCAGTGGAAGCATGGGTTAATTCATTGTGCATCACTTAGCAAACCAGTACTCTCTGAAAACTGCAAGATGTCGTAACACTATCTGCCCCATCCTGTCACATGCTGCAACATGGTGAACTTTGAGGAACTTATACTACATGAAATAAGGCAAATATCCCAAGTACTTAAAGCAGTTAAGTTCATAGAAAAAGAAAGCAGAACGGTGGTTTCCAAGAACTGAGAGGCAGGGGAAGTGGGGATTAATGTTTAATGGATATAGAGTTTAAGTTCTGCAAGACGAAAAAGTCCTGGAGATTTGTTACATAGCAATATGAGTACGCTTAACACTACTGAACTCTACACATAAAAATGGTTAAGATAGTAAGCTTTATATGTTTTTACTACAATTAAAAATAAAAGAAAAATGTTATAAAAATGGAATATCTGCTCCATGGGGTCTCCAAACCACAAGTGATTGCTCTTTCCTTTAAACCGCTTGAGTTCTCAAGTTAGGGTTCAAGATTCCCCGAGGTGTTTACAGATAGAATTAAGGAGTTGCTTAAAACCTTAATAGAAAACTATTTTCACTAACCTCTAATTGAAGGCAGCATTTACTTGTCACAAATCACAATGGCAATGGATGCAATGTGACTGTAACCAACAGAAATCACAAATATTTTCATGTCATATATATCCTATAGATATCTCATAATACTGTTTATGTTCACTCCTACTTCAAAATTACCACAGTTAACAAAGCTACTACTAAATCGTGCTATGTAATGTGTTAAAGCAGATGCTTATATAAACATTTTAAAACGTTTTTCACTATATAGCTACGTAATTGGATTCCTTTGCAATTCTATACTTGTTATCGTCATCATTTATCCTAATAGATTCTATAAATATAAATAAATTCTAATAAAGTCCATAGTTGAAGTAGAAGTGAATAAAAATGAAAATAGGACATCAGAAGATGAAAGATGGGCAGGGACCACCAGAGACAAAATGTAGACTTAATTTATATCTATCCATGCATAGAAAATTGGACTTTTAAAAAGAGAATAAATTTCTCATTTCTGATGACTGAGGGGGCTAAGGGTGCAGTTGGTCATAGAATAGCAGCTAATTTACAAATCACATTGGGATAGTGAGTCAGCCCAAGCACTCAACCAGTGCCCCATACTCACTTATTGATTAGGATTCAATGAATGATCTCCACCAACTCAACTAATTGGTTTTTCACCAAATAAAAGAACTTAAGAATTTTGATTTGGGTCTCTGCTTGTCCATGGCAAGCATAGAATTTTATACACAAGAGTGTGTCTCATGCAAACAGAATTATGTAAGCAGAACTTAAAGAAGCTGATTACCTCTTATGGAGCCTACCCTTGCCAGAAGGGGATTCAGAGATCACCAAAATCACCTCTTGTTTCCATCAAATATTTTTAGTAGGCTAATAATGAAAATCACTTCTCTCATATCTCAGTCTATCAAGCAAATAGCTAAAACCTCTCCCACTGTGCTTTTTGTGTCTTGAATTATAACAAAGAAAACATGACAATAAAATAACAATGATATTCCTAACCCATAGAATTTCTGTTTGTTTATTTAACTGGGTAAAGGAAAGCTTTGGCTTGTTGTCTGGAGAGTCAGAGATTCATTCAGATTCAGCCCTTGAAAATTACTGTTTTGTCTCCCTAAACCTAGCCCTGCCAAAAATTTCATTGTGCAAATTGAGTTCTCTTTTTTCTCCTCATTTCTCAGTTTGGGTTTCAATAGAATTTCTTTCCCTGAGGGAAAGAGAGGGAAGTGTCAGAATATAAGCTCTGGAAGCTTAAATCCTGACGATAGGTGAAATATTCCATCAAGCTAAATTTGCCTAAAGGCTGATCTGTTGCTGCATGTACAACTCCTTTAGCAAATCTCTCACAGACAAATAGGACAAATTAGGCCAAGGAAGGATTCAGGCATTATTTCACTCAGAACCATATAAGTTGGGTCTACATGGTACCAAAAAGATGGTCATATTAGGGACCCAAAGTCTACCGTCAAACTAGCTGTTTAACATAATGTAGACCAAATAAAATACACAATGACTGACTAAAAATTTAATTTTCTGCTCTGTAATCTTAATTTAAATCTGTTCACCCTATTATCATTTTCAGGAGGAAGCAATACATTTTTAAAAAATTGTGTCCTAAAAATATTGTGAAACCAAAAAAGGGATTACTGATAACACACTGCCTTTGAAAACTTATCTGGGACAACTTCACATGAAAACATCCTTTTTGACAGGATGGAAAGGAAACTCCCAAACTCTTGATGTCATCAGATTGTTGATACTGTGTTCATGCACCACAGTGTCACCTCAAGCAGTCAGGCAGTAATCCAAACTTCCTTATTTTTCTTCCTACAAATAAAAGAAAAATGTTTTCTCTGATAATTATTGGTTTAGTTATCAGCTCTCTGGTTCTGTTTGTAAAAAGACTATGGTTAAGATAGCTTTTGTTCCAATCTGACTTACGCTTCATGACAGGAAGAATTCAAGGGTTAAAGTTCTCCTGAGGGGAAAAAGAGATCAGAGGCAGTCAGAGAGAGAGAAGATATATAGATCATGCCTGAGAAATGCCAGACCGTCTTCAAGCAGGAGAGGATTCTATCTGAGCCTCATCTCTCTACTCAAGGGTTGGATCTGAGTCCTATGGCCAACTTTATCACTTCATCCCCCTGCCTTAATCTCCTTCAGAGATAGTGTCTTTCCAAGCCCTCGGGTATATTCATTCCAGCACGTAGAAGCCCGAGTTACAGGCCCAGACACCAACCTCAGTCCAGGCTCTGTCAGAGTCAGATCCAACTTGGACAGCTGGTGTATTAGCTTAAAACTAAGAAGACAAGAGTCCTGAGTACCTTGCTGAGCAAATAATTCGTTTCAGTTTATTGATAGAGCATCTGCCACCTGTAGGGCAGGAGAACTTGAGCCCACATCCTGTGATTCCAAAGTTGACCATTATTTCTTCTATACCACACAGCCGAGGCTAAACTGCTAAGGCCCCCCCTCTACCCCTAAAGTAACGCTGGATGCTCAAGTAGTAATATCCCTGAGATTTGAGTAAAATATTATTTGAGCCTGTATGTTTTTCATAGCAAGTGTTCCCAATCAACTCCCTCAGTCACTGGAAACCTGAATGTGGTCACTGGTGAAGTAGGTCCTAACAGGTCTATAAGAACAGGTGTTAGCAGAGTGTCTGCACAGTAGTGCCTGCACTCAGCAGCTGCGGAGCCGAAATTGCAAAGAACCAAGGAGATCTTGGGTACTCAGGAAGGAAAGAGCAACTTTAGACTTGCTTCCTCCAAAACGAACATCAGGAAAGGAAGAATAGACCTGTTTGAAGAAATGTCACAGTTGGGACTTCCCTGGTGGCCTAGTGGTTAAGAATCTGCCTGCCAATCCAGGGGACATGGGTTCAATCCTTGGCCTAGGAAGATTTCACATGCTACAGGACAACTAAGCCTGTGTACCACACAGATACTGAGCCTGCACTGGAGAGCCCACGAGCCACAACTACTGAAACCCACGTGCCCTAGAGCCCGTGTTCTGCAACGAGAGAAGTCACTGCAATGAGAAACCCGCACCCTGCAACTAGACAGTAGGCCCTGCTTACTGTAACTAGAGAAAGCTCACACACAGCAACAAAGACCCAGCACAGCCAAAAAAATATATATATAAAAGAAACATCATAGTTTTGCTTTCTATTGTGCTGGTTTGATTTTAAGAACTGAAAGATGTGAGCATACATATAGTCTAAGAAAAAGAATTTTGAGGAGAGGAAAGGATAAAGTTGCAAAGAGTTAGAATGATTGATGGAAATAATAATAGTAAATGTACTATAATAAGAGAATTACTATGAAAAGTGTTGCTCTCAGAGCTTGACATATTTAAGTGAACTTAATTCATTCCAAAACTTTATGAGAAACTTGCTGGTATTATTCTGATTTCACAGATTAGAAAATAAGACCTAGCTTAAACAGTGTCAAGTTGTAAGACTTGGGTTTGAACCTAACTAATCAGACTCCAGAGTCCACAGTTTTAATGGCTGTGCAAATCTGCTTCTCTAGAGAAAGTTTTTACGTAGGATCAGGTGAAGTAATGATAGCCTAGCAGAAGGAAATATGGAGAGGCTAGGGAAAAAGCTAGACATTTAGAGGCATAGAAGAGAAAAGTTGAGGTCATTAATGTTGAATGGCTAGGCTGATTCTTAAGGTCCCTTTTACTCAAAATCATGCTGTCAGCACAAACACATTAAAGGAAATTACCCCCTCACTTACTATGACAGAGTAATTCATTTTCCAATTAATCTACCAGCTACAATTATTTAAACAAATGTGTGAAAACCTGTGACAGGGCCACAGATCTATAGACCTTATATGTATTCTGTTCCTACCTGTTTTGATTCACACATACTTATCACTGGACATCCTAGGGAGGGACAGTCATGTCCTGGGATCTACCTTGAGTTTGTTAAATTTGGATTCTGATGTTTCGTGTAGAGAGGATCAAAGCTGTTGGCGCAATGGACTCCAAAAATTCTGAAAGTATGCTCAATGTTTTTGTTGGAGAGGTGAAATAGAAGGCATTGATTCATCATGGAATGTGGCAGAATATGGTCACACCTTTGAGAGACTCTAAATCTTGAAAATTCAATTCCAGAATACTTTAAGAAGGAAGCTGGCGTGGACTATCCAGTGCTAAATGATGTGTTTCAAACAAGTGCTAGAGGAATTCAGAAAAGATAGCTAAGGTAGTAGTAATTAACATTTATTGAGCTCTTTTAGGTCTTTTAGGTATGATGGTAAATCAGTGCAAAAAAAAAAAAAAGCCCCCAACTTGTAACATTTGCCAGTTTCCTTGGTGTAAATAGTCCCATCACAGCCAATTTCAAGCTACCAAATGCCTCACAGAATTCCTGAACATCTTGCAGTCAGCTCTAGAGGGCCAGGAGAAGCTGGCTCAAGCACAGCCTGGTTTTGTTATCCCATCTCATCCTCACAATAAACTGTTAAGGAGTGTACCATTATTAGCTCCAGTGTACGTATTAGGAAAAATAATCAGAGGCTTAATAATTTGCATAGGTGCACAGAGCCAGAGCAAAGCAGGACTCTGAGGGAAGCTCAGACTGTATGGCTCTAAGAACGTCTAGCCGAAAAACAGCAATGGAGATTCAAGCTGGTAATTATTGCCAGTCATTAACCAATTTCCACCTTGGTTCACTTCTATTACAGATAGATTTTCTGAGACCCCCTTGGGGACTTACTTTAGATTTCTAGGTTTTTACTCTTCAGTAGAGAATCTCTGTACAAAAGCCCATAGGTGTATATTTTACTTAGTATTTGAAAAGTATTCTAGCCCTATGCTACCAAAGGATGGCCCAACTACCAGCATCATCTGGGTACTTGCTAGAAATACATAATTTCTGGCTCCTACCCAGGTCTACTCAATTAGGATCTATATCTTAGGACAACCCTCAAGTGATATGTATGCCTGCTAAAATTCAAGAAGCTTTACCTACAGGATCATACTGGGGCTCTCATCTACCAAGAGGGTCTCATCTTGTATAATGTTCTTCTTGCAGTTGGCGGGGACTGGCACAGTTACAGCAATGCACTTGATCTTGTCCTGTCCCCTTGTGGCCACAGTCTATGGTCACAAAATGGAGAGACTCCACAGAGGGAGACTTTGGCCTCATTAGCAACATTTCTAAGCAAACAGCTACAGGTTTCTCTTCCATTAACCTGCTTAGTAACCTCAAATTTTGTTTTTCTAACTCTACAAGAAACTTTGGAGAGCCAAGTTCAACTAGATGTCTCACAAGGATTTCCTCTCAGAAAAATTAATGCAAAGAAAAATATCGTCTAAACACTCCATAGTCTGCCAGGAAGGGGAGGGAGGGGAGCAGTTAAGATTGCTGAAGCCAGGCTGCCTATGACTTGCCAATTTAATTCAAACCACAGGGCTTCATTTGAACTTGGCCAATAATTCATGAGTTGAAAATAGAAGGAAAGAATATGTGGCCAAAGTTAGAACTTTTTGAAAATACTTTTGAGATGTTCAGCAAGTTCACATCCACAGATATTTAAAGGCAAAGTGAGTTGGGTTTGTATTAGATTTTATTTTCTGTATTTTCCCAAATCCATTGCATTACTGGGGGAATAGCCACAATCCAGATGCAACTGAATGTAAATCTTCAATCTTTCCAGTTGAGATGGAATCTAAAATTGAAGTAAATGCAATTCAGAGAAAGAAGCATTTCAAAAATATACATCCTAGATTTCAAAAGACCAAAATTATTCTAATGTGTGAACACCTATGGTAATAATAGCAATGCCTACCAGCCAGTGCTAGCTTGAATACATCCAACTGGTATAACAAGGTGAGCAACTCCTTTACATTTTTCATCTGGGCAAGGTAAACTAGCAAACCTGTCTCTTAAAGAGCAAAGGAGCAGCGTTAATCAACAGGAAAGAGGGATGAAAGGAAGAATATTCTTTCTGCCCAGTTATGGGGAGGGTCAATCATTCAGAGATACTTCCCCAGCCTTCTGGTGACCAAGAAAAGCACCCATGCCCTCTGAAATGCCAGGAAGCCATGAAAGAGCCCTCCTAAATCATCCCTGAGCTAAAAGTTTCTTATAAATGGGGATCTCATCTCTCTTTTGGTCACCACTGTGTCGCTAGCATTAAGATCATTGTCTGATACACAGTTAGTGTTCACTAAATATTGATCATATAATTGATGAATAAATAAAGTCATTGCTGCAGATTAACTTGAGCATGCTAGAAATGCCCAGTACTCACCAAATTCCCATCATGATGTGCATGAGAAAGAAAGGGTTTAGTTTGGAAACTAAAAATAAAAGGAAAACATTGGACAAAGCCAGAGATGGGGTGTCTGCACTACCCAGGAATGGGACTGTGCTGACTGGATAGGGGAGAGAGAGAGAAATACTGACTCTGGAGACAGAGGCTTCCATCACCTACTTCACCATTTTGCCAAAAGTTGGGTTTGTCCATTTGGGCACTTAACATTCAGTGTTTAGCAAAGCAGTATCTGGTACTGGCTACTGACTGTGTGAGTAGCATTGTTTTGGCGCTGTGAGAGAAGATCTGTCTTTCAACTGCCTTCTGGGAATGTAGGACTTGGTTGAGAGTGTAAAACTAACCCGATTATATCACAAATAAATATCAGTCAGAGAGGTGTCCATGTGTAATTTATGACTGAGTGCTAAATGGGGTAAGGTTGAAATTTTCCAAGTCTTTTTCTCGGACAATTTCAACCTTAGCCTATGTGTAATTAGAGAACATTTTGAGTTCTTGATATGATGAGTCTCTGACACATAGTAAGTGTTAAATGTTTGTTTGGAATAGTAAGACCAAAGCGATATGAGAATTGTCCTAAGGATAACACCCTCATATTTTATATGCAGTATATTTTATAGGGAGAGAGTTCACACTATTGTTTCATTATATGAGAACTGGGTATAGTTGGAAATGTAAAGTGATAGGCATCCTCAATTTTCAAATGTTCTTCCAGGATTTTAGAAAAAATAGAGTTCAGAGTAAAACAGTGGAATTCTTAAGTATATGGGCTTTCTTGTTGTTGTTGTTTAGTCCAACTATTTTACAACCCTATGGGCTGTAGCCCACCAGGCTCCTTCTGTCTATGGGATTTCCCAGGCAAGAACACTGGATTGGGTTGCCATTTCTTTCTCCAGGAGATCTTCCTGACCCAGGGGTCGAACCTGCATCTCCTGCATTTTCAGGTGGGTTCTTTACCACTGTGCCACCAGGGAAACCCATATGGACTTGCTTATTCATAGAATAGGCCTTAATTAGCTTATGAACAGTATCCACTGATTTTAAAGGAACAGATTTAAAAGTGCTTTATGAAGTCCTTGGCTCCAAGGATAACATCAAGGACTCCTTATCATGTGGTCCACTGTTCTTCTCCACAGTTTAGAATATTCTTGAGCAGCCACTGCTTCTTCATCCCCAACTGTGTTGTTGTTGTAGAAGCATTCAATCAAGGATCAGGTCAGGAAGCTTCAAGGTGAGAAGGAGATGAGGGGCTAGAAGTGGCAAGAAGAAATATGTCACCAAAAAAAAAAAACTCTGGTTCCACAGAGACCCTAAGCTAAGGCAGCCTGTGCGTGCATGCATGCGTGCTGGGTCACTTCAGTTGTTTCTGACTCTTTATAACCCCATGGACTGCAGCCCGCCAGGCTCCTCTGTCCATGGGATTCTCCAGGCAAGAAAACTGGAGTGGGTTGCCACGCCCTCCTTCAGGGGTCTTCCGAACCCAGGTTCTTTACCACTGAGCCACCAGAGAAGCCCAAGACAACCTATAGATTGATAAAAAAGAAAGGTGATGCTTGAAGGGTGGGTGATTGACTCCTGGGTTACATAATAGTGATGGTAACAATGAAAATGATGATACTGGCTTCTCTGGGCTCTTCAGTCTTCCACAATCTTCAGTATGGCCATGCTTCCTTTCCTCCTTCTCTACCCTCTTTCAGATTGTGGCCCATCAGTCCTGCCGACAATAAGAAATATGGCTGAGCCAGTCAGCTAACCATACTTTCCTAAATATTCTTCCAAGATCCTGTAAAATAGCACAGGCCAATAGAAATAAAGTGCAGGTCATATGTGTAATATTAGTTTTCCTAGTAAACATATTCGAAACTAAGTAGAAAGAAGCAGGTAAAATTAATTTTAGTGATTTATTGTATTTAACCCAATATGTCTAAAATAATATTGTCATAATATATAATGAATCACCGACTCAATGGACATGAATTTGAGCAAGTTCTGGGAGATAGGAGGACAGAGGAGCCTGGGGTGCTGCAGTCCATGGGGTTGCAATGAATCAGACAAGACTTAGCAACTGAACAACAACAACATGTAACTAATATTAAATTTATTAAGGGGACATTTTGTGTTATTTTTTTCATACTAAGTCTTCAAAATCCAGTATGTATTTCACACTTAAAGCATATCTCAATTTGGACTAGCCACATTTTAAATGTTCAACAGCCATATATGTTAGCTTGTAGCTACCTTATTGAACACTACAGCTCAAGAAGCTCTGAAATGATCACTTATAAGAATTAATTGGGGCATAGGCTTGGATTACCATGATCTTGAATGGTTTGCCTTGGAAACGAACAGAGATCATTCTGTCGTTTTTGAGATTGCATCCAAGTACTGCATTTCAGACTCTTTTGTTGACTATGATGGCTACTCCATTTCTTCTAAGGGATTCCTGCCCACAGTAGTAGATATAATGGTCATCTGAGTTAAATTCCCAATTCCAGTCCATTTTAGTTCGCTGATTCCTAGAATGTCGACATTCACTCTTGCCATCTCCTGTTTGACCACTTCCAATTTGCCTTGATTAATGGACCTAACATTCCAGGCACCTATGCAATATTGCTCTTTACAGCATTGGACCTTGCTTCTATCACCAGTCCCATCCACAACTGGGTGTTCTTTTTGCTTAGGCTCCATCCCTTCATTCTTCTGGAGTTATTTCTCCACTGATCTCCAGTAGCATATTGGGCACCTACTGACCTGGGGAGTTCCTCTTTCAGTATCCTATCAGTTTGCCTTCTCATACTGTTCATGGGGTTCTCAAGGTAAGAATACTGAAGTGGTTTGCCATTCTCTTCTCCGGTGGACCACATTCTGTCAGACCTCTCCACCATGACCCGACCGTCTTGGGTGGCCCCACACGGCATGGCTTAGTTTCACTGAGTTAGACAAGGCTGAGGTCCTGTGACCAGATTGGCTAGTTTTCTGTGATTATGGTTTTAGAGTGTCCGCCCTCTGATGCCCTCTCGCAACACCTACCGTCTTACTTGGGTTTCTCTCACCTCGGACGTGGGGTATCTCTTCACGGCTGCTCCAGCAAAGCGCAGCCGCTGCTCCTTACCTCGGACAAGGGCTATCTCCTCACGGCCGCCCCTCCTGACCTTGAACGTGGAGTAGCTCCTCTCGGCCCTCCTGCGCCCGCGCAGCAGCCGCTCCTTGGAGGTGGGGTAGCTCCTCTCGGGCGGGGCCCCTGACCTCCGGGGTGGGGTAGTTCCTCTCTGCCGCCACCCCTGACCTCGGGCGTGGGGAAGCTCCTCTCGGCCGCCGCTCCTGCGCTGTCGCAGCCTGGCGCTCATTCAATATCACGGTAATCCAAGCCTATGCCCCAACTAGTAACACTGAAGAAGCCGAAGTTCAACGGTTCTATGAAGACCTACAAGACCTTCTAGAACTAACACCCAAAAAAGATGTCCTTTTCATTATAGGGGACTGGAATGCAAAAGTAGGAAGGCAAGAAACACCTGGAGTAACAGGCAAATTTGGCCTTGGAGGACGGAATGAAGCAGGGCAAAGGCTAATAGAGTTTTGCCAAGAGAACACACTGGTCATAGCAAACACTCTCTTTCAACAACACAAGAGAGACTCTACACATGGACATCACCAGATGGTCAACACCAAAATCACATTGATTATATTCTTTGCAGCCAAGATGGAGAAGCTCTATACAGTCAGCAAAAACAAGACTGGGAGCTGACTGTGGCTCAGATCATGAACTCCTTATTGCCAAATTCAGACTTAAACTGAAGAAAGTAGGGATAACCACTGGACCATTCAGGTATGACCTAACAAATCCCTTATGACTATACAGTGGAAGTGAGAAATAGATTTAAGGGACTAGATCTGATAGACAGAGTGCCTGATGAACTATGGATGGAGGTTAGTGACATTGTACAGGAGACAGGGATCAAGACCATCCCCATGGAAAAGAAATGCAAAAAGGCAAAATGGTTATCTGAGGAGGCCTTACAAATAGCTGTGAAATGAAGAGAAGAGAAAAGCAAAGGAGAAAAGGAAAGATATTCCCATTTGAATGCAGAGTTCCAAAGAATAACCAGGAGAGATAAGAAAGGCTTCCTCAGTGATCAATGCAAAGAAATAGAGGAAAACAACAGAATGGGAAAGACTAGAGATCTCTTCAAGAAAATTAGAAATACCAAGGAAACATTTCATGCAAAGATGGGCACAATAAAGGACAGAAATGGTATGGACCTAACAGAAGCAGAAGATATTAAGAAGAGGTGGCAAGAATACACAGGAGAACTGTACAAAAAAGATCTTCACAACCCAGATAATCACAATGGTGTGATCACTCACCTAGAGCCAGACATCCTGGAATGTGAAGTCAAGTGGGCCTTAGAAAGCCATCACTATGAACAAAGCTAGTGGCTACAGTGAAATTCCAGTGGAGCTGTTTCAAATCCTGGAAGATGATGCTGTGAAAGTGCTGTACTCAATATGCCAGCAAATTTGGAAAACTCAGCAGTGGCCACAGGACTGGAAAAGGTCAGTTTTCATTCCAATCCCTAAGAAAGGCAATCCCAAAGAATGTTCAAACTACCACACAATTGCACTCATCTCACACGCTAGTAAAGTAATGCTCAAAATTCTCCAAGCCAGGCTTCAGCAATATGTGAACTGAGAAATTCCAGATGTTCAAGCTGGTTTTAGAAAAGGCAGAGGAACCAGTGATCAAATTGCCAATATCCGCTGGATCATCGAAAAAGCAAGAGAGTTCCAGAAAAACATCTATTTCTGCTTTATTGACTACGCCAAAGCCTTCAACTGTGTGGATCACAATAAACTGTGGAAAATTCTGAAAGAAATGGGAATACCAGACCACCTGACCTTCCTCTTGAGAAACCTATATGCCAGTCAGCAGGCAACAGTTAGAACTGGACATGGAGCAACAGACTGGTTCCAAATAGGAAAAGGAGTACATCAAGGCTGTATATTGTCACCCTGCTTATTTAACTTATATGCGGAGTACATCATGAGAAATGCTGGGCTGGAAGAAGCACAAGCTGGAATCAAGATTGCCAGGAGAAATATAAGTAACCTCAGATATGCAGATGACACCACCCTTATGGCAGAAAGTGAAGAGGATCTGAAAAGCCTCTTGATGAAAGTGAAAGAGGAGAGTGAAAAAGTTGGCTTAAAGCTTAACATTCAGAAAACTAAGATCATGGCATCTGGTCCCATCACCTCATGGGAAATAGTTGGGGAGACAGTGGAAACAGTGTCAGACTTTATTTTTAGGGCTCTAAAATCACTGCAGATGGTGACTGCAGCCATGAAATTAAAAGATGCTTACTCCTTGGAAGGAAAGTTATGACCAACCTAGATAGCACATTAAAAAGCAGAGACATTACTTTGCCAACAAAGGTCCATCTGGTCAAGGCTATGGTTTTTCCAGTGGTCATGTATGGATGTGAGAGTCTGTGAAGAAAGCTAAGCGCCGAAGAATTGATGCTTTTGAACTGTGGTGTTGGAGAAGACTCTTGAGAGTCCCTTGGACTGCAAGGCCATCCAACCAGTCCATCCTAAAGGAGATCAGTCCTGGGTGTTCATTGGAAGGACTGATGCTGAAGCTGAAACTCCAATACTTTGGCCACCTGATGCGAAAATTTGACTCATTGGAAAAGACCCTGATGCTGGGAGGGATTGGGGACAGGAGGAGAAGGGGACGACAGAGGATGAGATGTCTGGATGGCATCACGACTTGATAGGCATGAGTGAGTAAACTCCGGGAGTTTGTGATGGACAGGGAGGCCTGGTGTGCTGCGATTCATGGGGTCGCAAAGAGTCAGACACGACTGAGCAACTGAACTGAACTGAAGAATTAATTGAAATCTCAAAAAAATAGTCTTTGTAAGAGCACTAATCCTATTTATAAAGGCTCCACCCTCATAATCTAATTACCATCCAAAGGCCCTTCCTTCTAACAGCACTATACTGGGCACTAGGTTTCCACATACAAAATTTGGGGGACCATAAGTATTCAGTCGATAGCAAGTACTGTAGAAACATGAAAAAATCTGAATTATTTAAGTCAGTATTGATTAAAATTTTAATTAAAATTATATATCATGAATCTTAATGATAAGTTTTAAATAAAGAAGATATTGACTGAACTTCTTTGAGAATGTTAAGTACTGGTTAGTTATTGGCCTTTAAGTCAATTTCAAAATAAAGAGTTTCAAAAAAATTACATGCCAGTTATCAAAAAATATTTAAATTTAAGCTACACTTACCTGTCACCTTGGCATTATAGAGTCTGTTCAGTACAGGAAAACATGATAAAATATTGAAAGTTCATAGATCCAAGGACTTCTGACTTTACAGACTTTTATTTGTTACAAGAATTTATAGATTTTAGAAAGTTTGTGGTAGAGAACTATATTTGGTCCCTTAAGGTTGTAACCATGTTTGTTTTAAGAGATTGACTTTGTTAGTCTTATGAATAATTAACCTACTGATTTTCCTTGGTCTGCTTTTACTTAACCAGAAAAACAGGCTATGCATATCCTTCTAAAATCAGAAATAAACCTAAGGGCATTTTTCAGTAAAATAGGTAAGTGACTTCAACAGATTTCTTTAAAACAAATGCATAATCCCAATTTCTCACAATTGCACTTTGCATACTTTATTGGGTTTTAATTCTTCCAACAATCCTATGAGATAAATATTTTTTATCTTCATTCATAACTGTGGTTAAGTAATTTGCTCGGTATCACAAAGCTAGAAATGTGCTGAGCTGGAACTTAAACTCAGGGCTGTCTGATGCCCAGGCCTGTCACTGCCTGCATGCTGCCATTGTCGCTCCCACTTCCTTAACTTGAGCTCATCCCAGTGAAGGCTCTGGTTTCACCTGAATAAAATGTAGGAATACCTGAAACCTCTCTGGAAGTTCACCCTCAGTTTACAACACTATCAGAATATTATTGAAACATGGCAGCACATCTGAAATTCACAAATACATGGTTTTTTGTTTACACAGGAAACTGTCAAGGATATCAGAAGAACTCACCAGAAAGTTCTTAGTAAGAAAGTATTCCAATATGCAATGGTTAATTGAGTTCTAATGCAACATTGTCAATGAACAACAAGTCATCGACTTTGGCAAGGGAAGTCCATTAATAAAGTCCTTCCTTCACTAAATATTTTTTAGCACTCCCTTTGTGCCTCACTCAGCTGGACTGGGGTCACACAGTGGACAAAGTAGACGAGGGTCTTTATGAAGTTCATCCTCTCCTGCAGAAATGTCTTAATCTGAGTTTTCCCAGAAGAAGATCCTGGGACAATTATTCCAATGCAAGTGACTTATTGAGAAAGAAGAAGGAAATGAGAAGGAAAGGTGGATGGGTGGATGTCATACAGGAGAGGAATGGCAGCCCATAAAAAGAATGTTATTAAGTCAGTTATTGCAGGTGGCAGCAGAAGACATTATGAAGATATAATGAAAGGCACAGTAATTACAGATAGTGGCAGCCACAGAAGGGAAAGTGAAGACATTTTATTAACTGCTATTGGAGTTGGGCAAGAAGTCAGCTTACATAGAATTTAGAGTTTGGGTAAGGCCTCTCTGAGCTGAGACCTGGATGGTAGGAAGAAGCCATCGTGGTAAGAGTCAAAGGAAGAGAAATTTAAACCAAACTTATGCAAAGTGTGAGCCCCCACTGGTGCTAGCCTGGCTTGTCACCAGTTCAATACAAGATACGCTAAAAAATTGAGAGTGCTTATAAACATAACCATTTAGAAATGGCTGTAGCAATTAAACATTGCCACATCTCCAAGCCTGTGGTAAGGGGCTTGTCTCCATGATCATGGTATAGACCGTGTTGGGTGCTCTCTCACACTGGTATGGAAAGTCACACACAGTAGGATAGTGGTAAATACATGATATTTTAAGGTTAGTTTGTTAACTACAATCTAAATGTGTATACAAATCTAAGAAAAATAAGCACTTATTTATATTTATTTCTTCTCTGGCAACCATCTGTTTGTTTTCTGTATCTGTGAGTCTCTGTTTTATTATGTTTGTTCATTTGTTTTGTTTTTTAGATCCCACGTGTAAGTGAAATCAATACAGTATTTGTATACTTCTGTATGACTTATCTAACTTAGCACAGTACCCTCCCAGTCCATCATGCTGTCTCAAATGACAAGAGTTCGTTTTTCATGGCTAAGTAATATCTCATTGTGCATCTATATCTTCTTTACCCATCCACCTATTGATGGACACTTGAAAAGTGAAAGTGAAAGTGAAGTCACTGTCATGTCCGACTCTTTGTAACCCCATGAACTGTAGCCTACCAGGCTCCTCCATCCGTGGGATTTTCCAGGCAAGAATACTGGAGTGGGTTGCCATTTAGTTCCACATCTTGGCTATGTAATGAACACAGGGGTGCATGTATCTTTTCCAATTAGTGAGGTTCTTTCCTTCAGATAAATACTCGAGTGAAATTGCTAGATTATACAGCAGTCCATGGGGTAGCAAAGAGTCAGACACGACTGAGTGACTGAACTGAACTGAAGGTAGCTCTATTTTTAATTTTCAAGGAATCTCCATACTGTTTTCCACAGTGGCTATATCAATTAACCTTCCCACCAATAGTGCACAAGAGTTTCCTTTCTTACATATACTCACCAACATTTGTTACTTACTGCCGTTTGGGTAATAGTCATTCTGACAGATGTGAGGTGATATCTCATTGTGGTTTTCATTTTCATTTCTCTGATGATTAGTTTTCATTAAACACCTTCATGTGACAGTTGGCTATCTGTATGTCTTCTTTGGAAAAATGTTTAGATCCTCTGCCATTTTTAAGTCAAGTATCTGATTTTTTTTTTTTATGTTGAGTTGTAGGAGTTCTTTGAATATTTTGGAAATTAATAACTTAGATATATTTTTTGCAAGTATCTTCTCCCATGCAGTGAGATAACCTTTTCCTTTTTTGGTCATTTCCTTCACTGTGCAAAAGATTTTTAGCTTGGATATTCCCATTTGTTTGATTTTGCTTTGGTTTCCTTTGCCTGAAGAGAGAAAGCTGAAATAGTATTACTATGACCTTTATCAAAGAGAGTACTACCTATGTTTTCTTCACATTTATTTATTTTTAAAACTTACTATTTTCATTCATTTGAATTTTTACAAGTGTGTTTTAAAACATTTTAGGATAACATTATTATTTAAATTACAGAAATGTATTTTATATTGTTTATTCTTTGAGGTTTATTGAGATATGATTTAACAATATTCACCCTATTGAAATGTTTATTTCTCTGAGTTTGTCAAGTGAATAGAGAGTGTATAACTGTCACCATAATTAAGATAGAGAGTATTTCTATCACTGCAAAAGTACTTTCTGGTCCCTTTGTACCTTTTGTCCCTTTCCCTCCCATATGGAAGGCACTCCTCTGATTTCTATTGTCTCTGTATCTTTTACAAGGATTCCTTACAAGTGGAAATATGCAGAATGTAGTGTTTTGAATCAGGCTTTTTTCACTCAGTCAAGTGCATTTAAGATTCACTCATTCTTTGCATGTATAAGGACTTAATTTGTTTTCATTGCTGAGTAGTATTCCAGGATATGGGTGTACCATAGCTTGTTCATTCATTTACTGGCTGTTGAATGTTTGAGCTGTTTCCAGTTTGAGGTGAAAATAAAGTGCTATAAACATTCACATATAGGTATTTGTGAAAACATATGTTTTCGTTTTTCTTAAGTAAATGCCAGGGACTTGAATATCTGGGCCATATTTATGTTTACTTTTTAAGAAATAGTCAAACTGTTTTCTAAAATGGCTGGGTTATTTTGCATTCCCATCAGCAATGTGTCACAGTTCTACCATCCTCACCAGCAAACAGTACATTTTTAGCTTTTCAAAGACATTCCAGTAAGTGTGTAGTAGTATTTCATTGTGGCTTTGATTTAGCCTTTCCTAATGAGCAATAAGGCTGAACATGTTTTCATATACTTACTTGCCATTTATATATTTTCTTTGGTGACGTCTTTGTTCAAATCTTTGTTCTTTTTAAAATTAGGGGTTTTTATCATTAAGTTTTGAGAATTCTTTGTGTATTCTGGATGAAGTGAAGTGAAGTGTTAGTCATTCAATCTTGTCTGACTCTTTGCAACCACATGGAGTATAGCCTGCCAGGTTCCTCCTTCCATGGGATTCTCCAGGCAAGAATACTAGAGTGGGTTGCCATTCCATTCTCCAGGGTATCTTCCTGACCCAGGGATTGAACCCAAGTCTCCTGCATTGTAGGCAGACTCTTTACCAACTGAGACACTAGGGAAGCCTGTATTCTGGACACAAATCCTTTATTAGATATGTTTTATAAATATTTTCTTCCTGTCTTTTTTCTTTTCATTTTCTTACCTGCATCTTTTAAAGAACTAAAGTTTTTAATTATGACAAAATTTAATCACAGTGGCTGCTGTGATTGAAGGAATGATTTTTAAAATTTCTTTTAATTTTAATTAAACTTAAAAAGTCATATGTAGCTAGTGACTACCATATTGGATGGCATAGCATGTTAATGACTAAATGTACTTTCAATGAACAATGTGTGCTTTTAAAAAATTCTTTTATTATTCCTTGTTTGGATTACAGTTATTGATATAACTTTATGCCTATTGAATCTAATAATAAAGATTGGGGCTTGCCGTCTATAAATCAGTTTTTCTTTTTAAATTATTTTTTATCATATTTTTATTAATGCATCAGTTTCATGATGCTTTGAAAATTTGAAAACCTGGTTCTTTACCACACCCCTTCATAGGTCACAGCCTTATTGTGGTGAAGGGGCTTGAGTAACTCAATGACGCTATAAGCCATGCTGTGCATGGCCACCCGAGACAGACGGGTCATAGTGAACAGTTCTGACCAAAAAAAGTCCCTTGGACTGCAAGGAGATCAAATAGTCAATCCTAAAGGAAATTAACTCTGAATATTCAATGGAAGGACTGATGCTCAAGCTGAAGCTCCAATACTTTGGCCACCTGATGCGAAGAGCCGATTCACTTGAAAAGACCCTGATGCTGGGAAAGATTGAAGGCAGGAGGAGAAGGGGACAACAGAGGATGAAATGGTTAGATAGCATCTCTGACTCACTGAGCATGAGTTTGAGCAAACTCTGGAAGATAGTGAAGGGAGCCTGGCGTGCTGCCGTCCATGGGATCGCAGAGTTGGACATGACTTAGCTACTGAACAATAGCAACCTTTACCATAGGTAGTCAGAGAAGCACTGAACTAGAGAGATGTTGTACATGGGCAAAGGCCTGTCTTCCTGGTGAGGGTATTCCTCATTGTTAATCCACCAAGTGGCATGCTGAAGAAGGAAGTGACAAATGGGGTGAAGGAATGAAAGACTATTTTAGAAAATGTGGTCAGAGAAAGCCTCGATGTAACAGTGACATTTGAACCGGGGAGAAAGCATTCCAAGTGAAGGGAAAAAATAGCAAAGTTTTGGGAGTTTGGGAAAGGGCATGGCATGACCCAGGAACGGAAAGGAGACCAGTGTGGCCGGATGTGAGAACAGGGAGGGTGGTGAGAGATAATCTGGAGAGGGAGCACACAGCCAGATTTTGCAGTCACCCAGACCTCCCTTCTTCCCTCCTACGTTACAGATAAGAGTTACTGAATCACAGGCACCCGATATCTGTGAAAAGTGTGTGAATATGTCTGAATAATGGCCTTATTCAAAACACACTTGAAAAAAACAACCAAATGTTATCTTACACTTGGCTCTGGTTCTACAGAAGAAAATTCTCTCTCTGTTTGCAGCCTGAGAAGTGGACTGAGCAATAAGAACTCTCACAGGAAGTTAGGGGGTGGGGTACGCACACCACAGATTAAAACAGGCTCAAAAAGTTATATAATTTGCCCAAATCACACAGCTAACAAAAAACAAACTCGTGTCCTTTTTACTCTGACACTTTTCTTCAAAATGAGCCCCTAACAGCCCTTTAACAAACATGGAATTGTCTGTATTTTCGTTTGGCTTTGGTAATGATATAAATGGGCACAGAAATATCACATTACAGAGACTTGCACCTATTTTGGGAAGCCCTCTTCTGTGTTAGTTTCTTGAAGCTGCTGTAACAAATTGGCACAAATTTGGTGGCTGAGAATATAGAAATTTATTTTCTCACAGGTCTAGAGACCAGAAGTTCAAAATCAAGGTGTCAACAGCACCATACTATCTCTGAAGTCTCTAGGAGGCAGTCTGTTCCTGCCTCTTCCAGCTTATAGTGGCTTCAACTATACCTTCTTGGCTTGTGGCTGAATCATTGTAATCGCTGGCCACATGACTTCACTATGTTTATCTCTTCTAAGGACAACTGTCGTTGAATTTAGGGCCCACTCAGATAATCTAGGAGTTCCCAGGTGGTGCTAGTGGTAAAGAACCCACCTGCCAATGCAGGAGATGTAAGAGACAAGGGTTCAATCCCAGGGTCAGGAAGATTCCCTGGAGGAAGGCTCAGAAACCCACTCCAGTATTCTTGCCTAAACAGTCTCATGGACAGAGGAGCCTGGCAGGCTACAGTCCATAGGGTCACAAAGAGTTGGACACAACTGAAGTGACTTAGCACGCACAGATAATCTAAGATGCGTTCACCTTGAGCTCCTTAACTTGATTACATAGGCAAAGACCCCTTTCTCAAATAAGGTCACATTCACAGGTTCTAAAAATTAAGAAGCAGATGCATCTTTGTGGTGGGGCCACCGTTGAATCCACCGCATGCTCCCTGTTCATCCCAGCCTGAAAATTCTCCCCAAGCAGCCAGCGAGACTCATCAGATGCAGTTCACTTCTCTTCTCCCAGGGATATCTGGTCTACATTGCCTGCTGTCTGAAAAACATCACTTCAAATATTTTGTTTAGTTTTCTAGTTCTTTGAACTGGAGGGTAAATCCAGTCCCTATTCCTGCAGTGTAGCCAGAAGCAGAAGCTATACCCAAAGTGAAGTTCATCGAGCCTGGAGATCTTTCTTATCTTGCTTCCAGCTGCATCATCAGTGCCTGTCAAAATAACTGGAGCGTAGTAGTCTTTCCATAGCCATTGATGAGTTAATGAACAAATGAATTAAAAAGAAGTTAATCTAAGTCCTTAATCTTTCTAGTGTTTGGGACCAAGTAACCACAACTCCTTTTACCTCAGTCAGTTGGGTGAGTTTAGGCCATCTCTCCTTAGCAGAATATCCACTAGCTTAAGCCAAAACGTCTTCACCAATTCACTCTTCAGTCCCAAAAGTCTGATTTTCACATTTAATGGAAAAAAAAAAAAAAAGACACACAGCACTGGAAAATTTAAGAAATACATCTATGGAGCACATTTTGGGTAATGATTTATAAGAAGTAGGTTTTGCCTGCTTTTAAAGTAAAATGAACACAGGGCATTTGTAGGGGGAAGGCTGATATGAGGAAAGTGAGTTAGTCATAGTATTGTCACAAGGAACTGAGGCCAGACAGTGTGTTGATGCGGAAAATGTGTGAGGCAAGAGATAAGAAAGAAGCTTGTGTATTGAAAAAGACTGTTGGTTTCTGCTTTTATTTTTATAGTCACACACTAATTAAAAAGTTTAAATTATTATCATTATCAACAGCATATATGAGAGCATCTTCTACATGACTGTTGGACTTCTCCAAATATCTGATTGTCTTGAATGTAGAGCTTTGCTTGTTTCGAATTTATTATATCAGGTTTTTAATAACAAATATAAAATAATAGGCTTATTATGATAAGCCTAAATATACAGAGGTAGAAAAAGAACAAGTTAGAAATCTCCTACTGTAATTGCAATCCCTGAAAGTGAAATTCACTCAGTCGTGACTGACTCTTTGTGACCCTATGGACTATATCATCCATGGAATTCTCCAGGCCAGAATACTGGAGTGAATAGCCGTTGCCTTCTCCAGGAGATCTTCCCAACCCAGGGATCAAACCCAAGTCTCCCACATTGCAGGCAGATTCTTTACCAGCTGAGCCACAAGGGAAGCCCAAGAATACTGCAGTCGGCAGCCTATCCCTTCTCCAGGGGATCTTCCTGACCCAGGAATCGAACCAGGGTCTCCTATATTGCAGGTGGATTCTTTACCAGCTGAGCTACCAGGGAAGACCCTGAGGGAACCAGTATTAATGGTATATCTTCATACACCTTCTTCTGCTCCTATGAACATATATACACGTATTTATATATACAATAGGTGGTTGGTGGTTTAATAAAAATGTAAACAAATGAATATATAACTTTTTCCATTTGTTAATAGAATCATCCTACCAAATAAATTCATATAGATTTACTTCAGAGTTTTAAATCTAGAGTATGAGTTTGCTACCATTTATTCAAGCTGCTCCTCAAATGATACACATTCAGGTGATTTTGAGGCTTTTTTCCCCACCACATATAATACTAAACACCCTTGCGATTGCACACTGTTTTAATTTTATCGTTATGGATATCTGAGTTCTGAAATGCAAGCTTTCAAATGCCACTTCCTTCCCCCATCCTCCCTGTCATTTGGAGAACAGAGTGGAAGGGAGACTAGAGATGAGTGGGGAAAGCCTGTAACGACTCCATACAGCACATGGGCAGCAGCCTCCTGCTACAATATTTACGTGCTATTCCATTGAGATGGCACTCTGCTCACATGACCCAAATGCAGTTCTCACTCCCCCAAGAACACAGCCGAATCCAGACTGCATTGGCAGCTCTGCACATGCTCTGTTTGGCCCTGTGAATCCTCACTCACCCATTGAGATTTCTTTTGGTTTAAAGCAACACACCAGCTGCTGAATCTCCGTGACCTCCAGTATTTTCCTGGCCCAGATCCAAGGCAGGTGGCCCTCCATGAACACCATTTTTCAGGGTTTGAGCTTTTTTTCTCTCTCTTTGTTGGGGGCTGGAGAGTGTATAATAACTTACACACGGGGATAGCTGATGAGTGAGACCACAAGAAGTAAGTCTTTTTCCTGTCAGGTATTAGAGGAATAACATTTACCTATTTTCATTATTTGCCTTGACAACGACCTGCAGCTCTGATGCATGCTGAATTCTCAAACAGAGGGCTTGGCAGGGGTTGCTGTGTCTGACTGCTGTGTTGACTGTAACGTGTGAGACGGTGTTTTCTCCTCTCTAGAGACCTGGATCCTTTTTGCCATTCTGATGGTAGATGATGAGACAGGCAACCATGGATTTCAGCACTCCATCTGTATTTGATCAACAGAAAGGTAAAAATGCTGCTTTAACTCATCCTTTGGTTCTTTGCATCTTTAGTTCAATGTAGGGATTTGCAGTTTACAAGGAGAGAGTGTGTGTGTGTGATGCAGAAAGAGGATTTCACATAGAAAACAAACCTGTTCTAAATGTTCACTTCTCATTTGACAAGCATTTGCAAGGGAAAAACAAGCTTATGGTCTGTTAGTCTTGTTATAGTGCTCCTACATACAAATTTTAAAAATTGGGTATCAAGCGCAAACCAGTTATTTCAGATAGTACCATCTTTATTCTCATTAGCTTTTTGTTCAGATCTTAAAAAATACATACATTATAGTAAGCAACATAAAAAGAAAAAATCATATATATATATTTCAATCTACTAACCCAGTATCGCATTGCTATAGTTTTGTAAATATCTCTTGATTCCCTCCAGGAATAGATGTTGCCCAAATTTATCTTGCTGTTGATGCATTATCTCCTCTGAGGTTGTGTAATGACATGTTATTATTTGCAGTGAAAGGATATATCTTTCTGATTCCCAATTTCCAATGTGGAGGTAATTTTCAACATGAAAAAAATTACTGTGAAATTGACCTATTCTCATAAAAAAACATGTATTCAGCCATATAGCCTATGCATGTACATTCTGCATATGAAGTTTGTCTATATATATATATAAATACCTATGTGTAATCATGCACCTTCTCTTTTGTAAGTGCAGGAAATTTCCATTCTTTAAGTGTAATAAATATTTTTAGAAGATTTTTAAAAAATATCTGATACCTAAACCACTTTCAATAACATCTGAGTATTCCTCAGAATGCTAAGATCCTTTGGTTATTTAATTGTTTTGGCTGAAAATGGTGGTCCATGAAAGACTCATTAAGAAAATTCTTTTTCCCCCTTTTCCTGCTCTAGGCCATAGTGTGTTTACTACCTATTCTTCAAGCTACATCTGGTTTCATGGGTGAATTATTTTTCAGTGCTTTGTCAAGTTACAGATTTACATTTAGATTTCTGAGCAATTGCCTGATGCATATGTTGTGTGTATCTTCAGAATGTGCCGATTCACACAGTATTTGAATGTGAACACTGTAGACAAAGTGATTGCTACAGCTGTGCCCACTGCATCCTTTCTCTTTGTTTGTGCTAGTGATGGCAATCAGCAAGAGTGAAAATACGCTGAAACCCAAAGACCTCAAACTGGCTAAAAAACGACATTATTGAGTTATGTAATCCAAACAGGAACACAATAGGTTTATTTTTATTAAGGCTAATTTGAGGGAGCTAGAACTGAGTATGAAGAACTAGCCCTTCATAATGAATTCATCTATTCCAGTGTTGTAGCTCCTAACAAGACTGAGCCCAAAAGACAGTTAAAATATTAATTTATAATATTTATTTTCTTACAGCACCTTTCATGTGAGCAACTCACAACTATTTCTCCACCGTAGGCCTGATTCCCCACCTTTGTAAGTTAACTCTTTCCCTGTGACTTCCATCTTTCTTTCTCAATCATTTCTCTCCAGAGGTGTTGTGGTACGGTGGAAATAGCACGGGCAGAATAGGTTGGAATTGTAGAACAACTACTTCTTACTGTGTGACCTTAGCAAGTTACCTGACCTCTCTGGGCCTTAACTGCCTCAACAGTAAAATTGAAGAAATGATGCTTACCTAGCAAGGTTGTTGCAATAATCTAAAATAATGTATAAAAAGCATCTGTCACTTTGCCTGATGTGCATTAGGAAAAAATTGAAGTCACTCATTCATGTCTGACTCTTTGAACCATCCCCCACCAAAAAAAAGAAACCCCATGGACTGTAGCCCGCCAGGCTCCTCCATCCATGGGATTTTCCAGGCAAGAGTACTGGAGCGGGTTGCCATTCCCTTCTCCAGGTGATATGCATTAAGTGCTTTCAAATTGTGGCTGTTTTTTATTATTATTAATATTATAAATAATATTTATAATTATTAAACCCTGAACTGTGAGTTCCCCAGATATAAAAGAGTATTCTCCTCTCTATTTCTGGCTCAAATTTAGCAGTCTTCAGGACAAATGAGGATTTAGTTAAGACCAGTTGACTGGATTACATTAATTTTTTTTTTTTTTTTAGAACTCCAGGGTACCATTTAGAGCAACCCACAGAATAACAGTTAACTGAATGATAGCTGAATAGTTCTGTTATCATGTTAATCCTTCCACCTTCTTAAAAACATGAAAGGTCATGACAAATTTAGACCATTGCATAGATTCTAAATATTATATTGTAGGGCAAAACCATGGTGAAATGACTTTCTCTTGAAAAGTTGAGTGTGGTTGGTGCTTTAGTAGAGGATTTTCCTGGAATTCCTGATACCTGGGGAATCAAAACCCTAGTGGTCACTGGCTTTACATGCAGATGTGGACAAAAGACACTACATCTGGAAAGATCTTAGAAGTCGTGTAAGACTGCTGCAACGACAGTGCATTTATGGAATTGGCATTTATGTATAACTTTCTGTCCTATTTTATTTTACCTTCAAAAGAAAAACATATCAAAAACCAAGGAAATCCATGGTTTTTCCACAAGTGATTGACATTTCACTGCTTGTTTGAATTACATATGGAAACTCATTGACAGTGTGGGTTGTTCCTGGGGTTGGCTTGCTTTTTTATTTTGTTTTTATTTTTGATTTTGAATCATTGCATCTTCTACCAGCTGTTAACCATCAATGGGGCAAGGAGCTGGGGAGGAAATATTGCATTGTTGTTTGTAAGCTTTTTTATTATTTTTTATTATGATTATTAAAGACCTGACTTTCTTTTCTCATCACTACAAAATTACAGATCTATCTAAATGAAATGTAACATTGAAAAAAAAAAAACTTGGTCACATATAAAATCACCTAGCCAGTTTTTGAAAATGCTTCTGCCTGGATCCCATCACTGGATATTCCAATTTAACTGGTGAGGGACATGGCCTGACAAAGCTCCCCAGGAAGTTCTAATGTACAACAAATATGGAGAAGCACTCTTTCCATCTATCCTCCTAACTTCTCAGATGGGAAAGGGAAGCACAGAGAGATTAAAATGTAGGCCCGCTTGTGAGAATAGCATACAACTAATTAGTAATAGGGGACTTCCCCGGTGGCTCAGTGGTAAAGATCCCACCCGCAGTGTTGGAGACGCAGGAGACGTGTGTTCAATTCCTGGGTCAGGAAGATCCCCCAGAGGAGAAAATGGCAACCCACTCCAGTATTCTTGCCTGGAGAGTCCCATGGACAGAGGAGCCTTGCAGGCGACAGTCTATAGCGTTGCAAAGAGTTGTCTAAGTGAGTGAGTGATAGTTGCTCAGTCATGTCCAACTCTTTGTGACCCCATGGACTGTCGCCCTCCAGGCTCCCTTGTCCATGGAATTCTCCAGGCAAGGATACAGGAGTGGGTTTCCATTTGCTTCTCCAGGACATGACTGAGCACCTGAACAGTTAGTAAAGGAGGGGACTGAGACCCAGCTGTTTGCTATCCAGACAACAGACTAAGAAATTTCTTTTCCTGGGCAATCTCTGGTCTTAATAGCTACTTTGAAGTGGGGGTTGGGCCCAGGTAGCCTTGGCCTATGGTTGCCCAGAGAATGGTCAGCGATGAGCACTTGGAAAATACTAATGCATAATGAACTTTGGGCTTTCCAGTCGGCTCTCGTGGTAAGCACCTGGCCACCAATACAGGGGATATAAGAGACCCAGGTTTGATCCCTGACTGGGGAAGATCCCCTGGAGAAGGAAATGGCAACTTACTTCAGTATTCCTGCCTGGAGAATCCCATGGACAAAGGAGCCTGGCAGGTTACAGTCCATAGGGTCACAGAGAGTTGGACATGACTGGAGCGACTTAGCATGCACACATGCACAGTGATCTTCAGAGCTCAAATCAAAATCAGGTAGATCTGGAGTCCTTCCAACTGCATTTTTCTATTTTTCTCATCAGTAGCGGGAAATAAGACAACGCTATGCCAGGGTCTTGGGGACAGAGCGACATTTGCTCTAGTCCAGTCTTAATCCTCATCCCAGCTGCGTGAACTGGGACTCACTGATGAATTCTGGTCTGTAAAATGTGGGTAGTGTTCTACCTTCACAGGGTGACTGGGAGGCTCAAAGACTGTGTTATCTGTCTGACCAGGGGGTTCAGGCCACATCTCTGGCTTTCTCTATGAAGCATGAGGAGGAAGCCTGGGTCTTCACAGCTCTCCACTCTGGCTTTGTGCTTCCTGCTCTCACCATGGTAACACATCTCTGGTCCCACGTGCTTCTGGCTGTCTTCCCTCTCAGAGCCCACACGCAGGGAAGGACCTGTAGTAAAATCATTTACTACAGAACACAGAGGCTCCTACTAAAGCTGAGACTTCAGTTATATAACCGAAGACGTCTGCATGAGGAGGAACCCAGGGCTCCGAGAGAAAATAGAACTGAGAAGGGTGCTCCCAAGGGCCTCACCCAGCCCAGCCCAGCCCTTCCTGGTTCTATGAGAAATGTCTGAGCACTGTGTTCACAGGGATCTGTCAGGGCAGTGGCCCACCCGCACAGGTTTCTCTCTGGTAGGGTTGCTGAGAGAATGTGAGGAGGCGCTCAGCCCTCCAGCCCAGATCAGTGCAGAGCGTCCATGTTCTAGGGCTGCTGTAACAAATTACCACAAACTGGGTGGCTCCACACAACTGACATGTAATCTCTCCCAGTCCTGGAGGCCAGAAGTATGAAATCAAGATGTCAGCAGGCGGTGTGCTCCTTCTGGAGGCTCCAGGGAAGAATCCTTCCCTGCCCCTTCAAGCTTCTAACCGTTTGTGGCTTCGTCACTGCAGTCGGCCTCTGGTCTTGACGTGGCCTTTTCCTCTGTGTGTGCGTCTCAGAGCTCTCTCTGCCTGGCTCTTATAACAACACTTGTGATTGCACTTAGGGCCTACCCAGATATGCCAGGATAAACATCTACTCTCAAGATCCTGAACTCAGGCTTTCAACATCTGAGGTCATATTCCTTCTTTTGCCTTCTAAGGTATTATTCACAGGTCCCAGGGACTGAGACATGGAGATACCTTTAGGGCCACCAATTAGCCTGCTTTATGGCATGAAAAGAGGTCAGATTTCAAGTTCCTTCTCTGATGTATGCAGCTGCCTCACTGGGTTTTTGGTAAAATCCACTCCTATTTAAGCTAGAAGGAAGTTTGGCATTTGGGAGATGGGGTAGAAAGAGTATGAGATAAAATGGCAAAATTGAGATCCAAACCTAAACCTGCATGACTTAAAAACCCATCTTCTTTCTACTGCAGTACTCTTCCTTGGTCAACCATATATTTTAATGAAGAAATAAGACATTAACAAAAATTAAAATTAATGAAGCCTATGTTTTTAGAATCAAGCTATTATCACATTGTATTGTGGAATTTGATGCTCCCACGTACAGATGTCTGCTTTTAATTTCCAACTTTTCATCCAAAATGGGAACTCTAAACAAAATGAACGTAGAGTGCCTAGATAACGCAATTTGCTGGAAAAGCAAAGGTTAAAATTCTGCTGTGACAATCAGATTCCTCCAAAAGAAGAATAAGCAGGTTTTCCCAGGGACTTGGGGAAGGAGTAGAGAAAAGGCAGTCAGAGGAGATTGGAAAGAGGGGACAATTTAGGCTTAGCACAGACCTTGAAGGAGATGAAACCGGGAACATGGAGGTAAATTTTGTGATTAGATTTTCAGATTGATGATCCAGACAAAGGAAGATTTGATGGCAAATGACCAGTCCAGAGTTTTAAAAGGAGATGATCTGTCACCTTTGGAAAAATACTCATCCTTCTCCCTCTCTTGGTCAAGAAAGAGGAGCCTAGGGAAGAAGAGATGGAAGAAGAATCCTTTTTCCAATCTTCTTGCCCATTCAAGACCTAAGCCAGGCAAACATATTAACAGGAGGCCTGCCCCTCTCGCTCCTCTGCCTCCTTTGTGCAGAATCTCTGCAGCACACAGGAACTTCTTTTCCACCCACCAACTCCTGGCAACTGATGTCCGCTCCTGGTTCCTCTGCTGGACCTAGCTAGAGGGAAAGTGAAAGTCGCTCAGTTGTGTCCGACTGTTTGCGACTCCGTGGACTATACAGTCCATGGAATTCTCCAGGCCAGAATACTGGAGTGGGTAGCTGTTCCCTTCTCCAGAGGATCTTCCCAACCCAGGGATAAAAACCAAGGCTCCCACATTGCAGGCAGATTCTTTACCAGCTGAGCCACCAAGGAAGCCCAGCTAGAGGGAAGCCCCTGACTGATCTTATCCAAACAATTACTATTCACAGCCCTAGAGAGCCAGGAAACCGAAAGTGAGGGTGAGGGGCGTGCTGTCATTGTCGGCATTCTCTACCGCAGGACAGCCGCAATGTCCTCCAGATTAGGGCCTCTGGCCTGAGTATGCATTGCAAGAAGGAGAATCTGGGACTGGTATGCAGAGGGAATGGAGGCCCACCTGGTGAGCCAGATCTCCTTAATCAATCCTGATATTGTGTCCCACAGTTTGGCTAGATCAGCTTCAGAAGGCAAACCCTCAACTTAGCCCGTTGTCTGGAAGTCAGCTGGGTCAACACACCGAGCTTTTCCTACTGTTCATTAACATTCATTATGTTATTCATAATGTTCATTCATCTCTGTTCATTAACCTCACGTTTCCTTAGTTACAGCTGTGTTGAGCAACTGATATCCATGGATTTTCCCATTGAGGTAACCATTTGGATGCAAGGATATTTTAAAGGAGACTGAAGGGAAAACCACCAAAGTTGTAACTAGTTTTATTACAAAACTAGTAGAATAATGAACATCTCACTCATTCCCAAATATGGGATAAGGTGAGAAGGTAAGGGTCTAGATACACCGAGACCCAAGGTTGGTGTAAAAAATGGGAGTGGGCTCGATACTGTCTTGCACAAAGACCACATTCAACCATACGTATCAGCCTAATATATCCCTGGAAGAGGGCATGGCAACCAACTCCAGTATCCTTGCCTGGAGGATCTCCATGGACAGAGGAGCCTGGCGGGCTACAGCCCTTGGGGTCTCAAAGTGTTGGACACGACTGAACAACTAAGCACACACAAGCCTAATACATAGGTTCGTGTGCTAAGTAAGGGCCCTCAAGTTTGTTTTCTCTATGTGAAAACTTTAAATATCAGTTGCTTGTTGATGAGGCCACTTTTATTTTATTGGGTTCATTGGGGGAGGAAATGAAGAGACAATGTTCCAGTCTACATGGAAAATATTTCCATTTCTAAAAATAGCCTCAGAATTTTAAAATATACACATGCAATATTTAATAACATTCTGATGCTTTTCCAACCTTTCGTTTGGAAACAATTTTAAACTTAAACATTGTAAGAACAGTATAAAGAAAACTGTATATCTTTTAACCAGATTCACCTAATGTTAACATTTTACCCCATTTACTTTATTGTTAGCTCTTTCTCTGTCTCTGCATCTCTCAGTCTTGGTGTCTCTCTCTCTCTGCCTCTTTCTCTATATGTATGTATGTGTATGAGACTTTGTGTGTATACATGAGTGTATGCTCTTCTGTCTCATCTGCCTGCATTCCAATTTTGTCTATTGATCCAGTAGTGTCTGTTACAGCATGCCCTGCTCCCAGCCACAGCCCAGTGCCGGATTCAGTCTAGAATACTGCTATAGGCTTTGTCTCTTATGACACTGACATTTTTGACTTACAATCTCTCTCTTTTTTTAATACCAAGTTCCTTCTTGTGGGTTTGTCAACACTTCCCCACAACTAGATTAGATTATGCATCTGCAGACAGAACACCACATGGGTGATGTACTCATCTCAGGTTATCACAGTATTATTTAAATTCTTTTAGAAGGTAAGTTGAGGTTACCAGTGTTGCACTATTAGATGTCAACTGGTTCTTATGGAGTTCTTCAAATACTCAGGTTTCTTTCTATATGTAAAGCTAGTGTCACCTTCTTCAAAATATTCCAGCGATACAAAAAAGAATTCAGTATACAAAGTATTGTATTCTCTTAAATAGCACAGGGCTCTGTTCTTCAGAGGTTCTCTTGGCCCCAGCCTGTTCCCAGCTTCTCAGCTGCCGATATGGACCCTAGCAATTCATCTTCCATGTGGGGATGGAGAATAGTTTCTATAGGGAAACAGAAATCAGGACAAGAATATTAACCGGTAGCAATAATCAGAAGAAGAACAATAACTCTGGCTTATTAAGCAGCTCCCATTTATTCATCCACTATATGAAACTTTCATGCCTATCATCTTGCTTGATCCTCAACACAGCCCTTGAGAGAGATTCAATTTCTAGTCCACCTGAGGTTACATGACTTATCCAAGGCCACACAGGACAAAGACAAAGCTGCAATTTTAACTCTGGTTTCTGACCCTCAAGCCCTCTTCACACTCCTATTCACCATGAAGTTATACTCTCTGCATTCTTATAACACACTCCATCAACCCCTTCATGACTCTTAGTACAAAGGAAAATAAAGGTGATGGTGGCTAAATTTGCTCAAGTTTCACCAGGGCTGGGCTTTCATTTGAAATGAGCTCTGCACAGTGGGTTCAGTTTAGGGACAGGTTGACCTCCTCCATGGTAAGAGTGGATCCATGGCAATCTGCCCTTAGAGCAAAGACAGACACCAGCCTCCTAGGAGGAGGAGGAGACTTACAGGGGAGGATTACCCTGGAATATGAGCTGTGGAACTGATGTGATAAGAATTGGGAATTTGCAAGGTCAGGGCTTGGCTTGCACCACAGAAATGTTTGAAGTCAGGTTCTTTATCATTTTCCTACTCAACATGTTTATTCTGTGCAAAAACAGGTTAGCATTTCTCCAAGACATAGCTCAGTAAACCCTGATCCTATAATCAAGGTCACAGACAGCAGTTGATAAAGAGGAAAAATAATTATTTTAACCTTGACATCTTAAGCTTTGATCCTGGGTGACCCTGAGATCATTTCTCTGTTCTCTAATTCACAACAGTAAATCAGAACACAATCTGGTGTTTGTTTTTCAAAAACAACTCCCCAAACAACTTTGGGGAACAAAGAGCCTTATTTTTTAAGAACCGTGAGATGTATATCTGAGATTCATCTGAATTGATATTTTTATCCTTCTTACTTAGTGCTATTCAAAAAAGATGTCCTAGAGTTTCGGCAGCAAGTCAGCTGACTCAGCATGACCACTATCGAGAGGCCTAGAGGTGGGCTTAGAGGTGTCCACTTTCAGGTGGTCACCGCCAAAACCAGTTGAAGAATGGATCCTGGAAGTGTTTTGTCTTAGAATAGTAGTCACTTGTAGCACTGAAGGAATCTCAGTGAATGTATAATTCTATGTGAAAACATAAACCGAAGGGTTAGCTATGGAGCAGCATGGTGAACTGTAATGGCCACTGGGGTCAAACCAAACAGTTCAAATCCCAGTGCTGCCACTCTTGTTACCGACCCTTTCCTGTCAGGCTGCAGCAAGGGTCCCTCTGACCAATGCCATTGGAGCCAACAGAACGAGACTAACTTTAGTTCAGAAGTAAAGGAGAATTTTATTCTTTGATCAAAGAGTGGAGGGGTGCAAGCTCAGGCTCTAGAGCAACAGTCCCAACATTTCTGGCACCAGGGACCCATGTCGCAGAAGACAGTTTTCCCACCCACCGGAGACGGGGCACAGTTTGGGGATGATTCAAGTGCATTACATTTATTGTGCACTTTATTTCTGTTATCATTAATCAGCTCCACCTCAGATCATCAGGCACTAGATTCCAGAGGTTGGGGACCCCCGCTCTGGAGGACACGGTCTCCCCACAGGCCACGGGCAGGGCTGCTTTATAGGGATCTCAGCAGCGGGGAGGGACGGAGCTCACACAGGGGAGCCACAGAGGTGCATGGCCCAGCTCCAGACCACAGTGCCGGGAGCAGTGTCTCGGCACAGGGCCCGCTGCTGCCATCTTGAATCGAGCTGTTGTGCTCAAGGACAGGAGGAGGAGCTCTGGTCTGAAGTGCCAAGTACCAGTATGAAGCCTCTGTGCGAGGCCCACTGTGATCAAGTGAAAACAGACCAAGCGCAAAGGAAAAATAAAAACAGTTAGACTTTATCACCCAAATTCTAGTTTTCTGTGAATTGGTAATGGGCATGGCTGCTGCTGCTGCTTACTGCATGACCTAGCGACTTAACATCTCTACACCTCACTTGCCTACTTGTAGATTAAGATAGTGCTACCACAAGGGACTGTTTATAGAGCCTGAATTAATGAGTATCTGCAACGCTCCTGCAACCACTGCTGCCCATAGTAATCACTCAGAAACTGCTAGAAGTGGTTATAGGGTTGTTATGAAGATGGTTATAACAATCTGCAGAGCATGGTTATAAAGATTTAATGGTGTAGTGCACACAAAGTACTTGGAACCATGCCTGGCCCGAGTAATCACTTAGCAAATGCTAGTGATTCTTATAAATGATCTACCTAAGGTCACATGGACAACCGGTCGTCCCTGGTCAAGAGAACACCCATCTGTCAAGTAATCTTCCCCTCTATAATGAATTCATAGCATAGCACTCATTTTTAAAAATTATTTTTTAATTTTTATACAATTTTAAAGGTTAATTTCCATAGTGTCTCAAACAGTAAAGAATCTGCCTGCAATGCAGGAGACCTGTGTTCAAACCCTGAGTCAAGAAGATCCACTGGAGAAGGGAATGGCTACCCACTCCAATCTTCTTGCCTGGAGAATTCCATGTACAGAGGAGCCTGACGGGCTACAGTCCATGAGGTCACAAAGAGTCGGACGTGACTGAGCAACTAGCACACAATTATTGCAAAATACTGGCAATATTCTCCATATTATATAATACATCCTTGAGCCTATCATAGTTTGTACCTCCTACTCCCCTATCTCTCCTCCCTCACACTGGTAACCACGAGTTTGCTCTCTGTATCTATGAGTCTGCTTCTTTTTCACTATATTCACTAGTTTGTTGTGTCTTTTAAATTCCACATATAAATGATATCATACAGTATATGTCTTTCTCTGTCTGACTTATTTCATTTAGCCTAATGCCCTCCAAGTCCATCCATGTTGCTACAAATGGCAAAATTTCATTCCTTTTTGTGGCTGAGTAGTATTCCATTGAATATATACACCATAGCTTTTTATCCATTCATCTGTTGCTGGACACTTAGGTTGCTTTCAGGTCTTCGCAATTGTAAATATTGCTGCTACGAATATTTTAGTACATGTATCTTTTTGAATTAGCGTTTTTGTTATACTTGAATATAAACTCAGGAGTGGGATTCCTGGATCATATGGCTCTGTTTTTAGTTTTTTGAGAAATCTCTGTATTGTTTTCCACAGTGGCTGCACCAATTTACATTCCCTCAAACAGTGTAGGAGGGTTCCCTTTTCTCTACATCCTTGACAACATTTGTTACTTGTGTGCTTTTTGATGATGGCCATTCTGATGCGTGTGAGGTGATACCTCATTGTGGTTTTGGTTTGGATTTCTCTGATGATTAATGATACTGAGTATCTTTTCTTTCATGAGTGTATGTGTGCAATTGCTTTTATAAACAAATTTTAGTCTGGAATAAGGAGCACCTAGTTCATTATGTTGGAGATTGTCCTCACTGTGATAGGCTGTTGAAGTGTGCCTTCCTTAAGATCTGGTTGATGTGGGAGTAATGACCTTGGCATAATGCATACATCTCATATAAAGACTGAGGGGTACTCATGTTGGGTTCAACAATGATCTGGTTTAAGCTGTTTTCTGGACCAATTATTCTGTCCGGGGAATTAACACTGCTGCTCCTATTATTGTCACTGCTTGTAGATGCACACACTTTGGTTCCTCTTAGTTGGCCTTCCTTTTGTTTTTCATTGCATCCTGAGACTCCTGGAAGATAGAGTTTCTCTTACTCCTTTTGGACGGGAGAGAATGGTGATTATCATTTTTATTATCATTCCTTCTTCTTTTCTGCTTATTGTTCAGTGACTATGTTCCTAATTCCAATAGCATGTTGGTACTTGGGCCCCTATGTTCATATTTAGGATCAGAAAATACATTAGTAGTAACTGAAGTGGCCTTGGCAACATTGGTCGAAGAAGCAAAGTGGGATGATGGTGAGGACCAGAGATGGACCAGAACAAGCCAAAGTGGCTCTGAAAAATCATCCTGGCATGGCTGACTTCCTTTAATCCTGGCCCAGAATTATAGAAACCTTCAGCATCTTTTCACATACCTGTTGTCTATCTGCATTTCTTTTTTGGAAAATGTCTATTCAGTTCTTCAGCCCATTTTTTTTAAACCAGTTTTTTTTTTTTTTATGTTGAATTGTATGAACTGTTGCACATGTTTATACATGCTGGGTACTAATCCCTCATCAGTCACGTCATTTTCAAATATTTTGTCCCATTCAGTAGGTTGTCTTCACTTTGTTGATGGTTTCCTGTGCTGTGCAAAAGCTTTTAAGCTTAATTGGGTCCCATTTGTTTAATTTTTGCTCTTATTTTCTTTACTTTAGGAGACAGACCCAAAAAATTATTGCTATGATTTGTGCAGAGTGTTCTGCCTATATTTTCTGCTAGAAACTTCATAGTATCCTGTCTTATATTTAGATCTTTAATTCACTTTGAAGGTATTTTTATTTGTTTGTTTTTTGTATATGGTGTTAGAGAAAGTTCCAATTTCATTCTTTTACATGTATCTGTCCAGTTTTCCCAGCACCACTTATTGAAAAGACTGTCTTTTCTCCAATGTATATTCTTTCCTCCTTTGTCATGGATTAACTGACTGAAAGTGTGTGGGTTTATTTCTGGGCTTCCTATTCTATTCCGTTGGTCTAAGAATCTATTTTTGATAGCACCCCTTTTTACTTGGAAATTGGAAAAGGCAGAATTTGCCTAGCAGGAAAACCACATCAGAAGGAAAATAATTCACCAGGAAAGCTCATAGGTCCTGGAGTACTTCTGCTTTCCCTTTCCTCTTTTTCTGGGGTTCTATCTTCTCAGTCTAAGACTTAACTTTTAGACATAACTCATTCCATTGCTTACAAGCCAGTCTATGTGTGAGCTTCTACTTTCCATGCTGGTGACAGGCAGGTTTCTAGACTTTCTATTTTGTTCTAAGGACTGATCTAGTCTTAAAGCATAATCTTATTTTTTAAACTATTACAGTTTCATAACATTTTATTATTTGATAGAGGAATCCTCCCTCAATACTTTTTTTCAAAAAATTTTTTTTTTTTTTTACAATTTGGTCGGGGAGGGTTCCTCTTTTTGTTTGTTTCTTCTTTTGGTATAATAATACATTCACATAATTTCAAGGTATAAAACAATATATGAAAAATCTCCCCTCACACCAACCCCTCCAGCCATCCAGATGCCCTACTGGACGCAAAACATTGTAAGCAGTTCCTATGCATTCTGACAGAGAGATTCTGTGCATAGGTAAGCAAATACTTAAGTATATTCTTTTTTTCCCTTCTTTAAAACACAACGTTATCCATTTGTTTTCACAAATGAAAGTTAATATCATTTTTCTGCACCTGCCCCCCGCAAAGAACTGTTGGAACTTTTATTGAAATGACATCAAACTTAAAAATGAATCTGTGTAAAAATTAAAATTGATTATGCTGTTTAGATCACCTGTCTGGAAACATGGCATGTATCTTAATGAATCCAACTCTTTTCTTAGTTCTGTAATTTTCCTTATTTAGATTCTGAATATTTATTAATGGGCATTTTATATTTTCATTTTATTGAGTTATTGTCAATGAAGGGAGTTAGTTTCCTCATATTTAATGTAGAAGAACTATTTAGTTTCTTATTTATTTTTAAATCTGGCTAACATTAATTCTAAACATGATGAAACCAGATTAACTGGTTTCAAATCCTGCTCTGACATTTAGTAGTGGTACAACTTTGGGGGAATTATTAAATTTCTCTCTGCTTCAGTTCCCTCATCTGTTAATAGGGGTAAAGATACTACCTACATCATAAAACTGTTGAAACAAATAATAACTTAATTCAAAGGAAGCTGTTAGGACAGTGCGTGGAACATGAGTCATCTTTAAAAGTTAGCCTTGATTAAATTCTGATAATTTTGTTCTTTCTTTATGACTGTCATCTCATTTCTTTTTGTTTCATGTATTACTGAGTTTTCCAGGTGGCTCAGTGGTAAAGAATCCACCTGCCTATGCAGGAGATGCGAGTTTCATCCCTGGAGAAGGAAATGGCAACCACTCCAGTATTTTTGCCTGGGAAGTCTCATGGACAGGGGAGCTTGGCAACCTATTGTCCATGGGGTCACAAAAGAATCAGATACAACTGAGAAACTAAACAACAGCATTACTGCATTAGATAAAGCTTGTCTTCTTTCTTTCTCTATTGTTTCACTATTAGGTGTGATGTTTATAATTGGTTAGAAATAGATGTAGTTAATTATATTGAGAAGGAAATCTTTTATTCCTAGTTGTTAAGCAGTTTTAAAGAAGAGATTAAATTTTATTAAATGCCTTTCTATTCTTTATTTATGTAACCCTATATTTCCCCTTTGTTCTACTGATGTGATGTATCTTATTAATAGGCACTAGAAAAATTAAAACACCTATATTCTAGAATAAGCTCTGTCCAGTCATGGTGTATTATTCTTTCAACATCCAACTGAATCTAATCTGACAGAATTTAATTTAAACCCTAGAATTCAGAGTTTACAAATTGGGTCCACATAGGAGCCTGTATGCATATGTCTTGAGCAGTGTATGTTAGCCTTAGAAAATAAATTAGAAAAATTTCGCTCTCTTTCTGAGCTTCAGTATGAAAGTTATTTGTTCCTTGGTCACTTGACATTTATCTTAATGTTTTAAAAGAATTCACTAATCCTCATTTTAGATTCTTTATGCTGTTATCACTAATGTTAATTCTCTCTCTCGAGTGTAGAAGCAGCTCTTTGTAGATGCATTACCAATTTTCAATTAACATGTAAAATTTAATTTTTGTTACAAATAAGTATAAACTACAGCACAATAATGCCTGCGGAGAAGATTGCTGAGCTACACAGCTTGTCAACAGTTTGGTATAGGCTGCTGTGAGTAAGAGAGAATGACATGTGGAATGTTGTCCAGCACCAAGAAAGGTCATGAGTTCACTGAAACACATAAAGGCTTTGCTCCTGAGTCAACAGGCAGTGACAGACAATAGTGCACATTGGTCAGAGGATCCAGTCTAAGGCCTGACAGTCTGCAGGCTTATCTGAGCCTCACTACTCACTACTACCTGTGTGACTTTGGGCAAGTTACTTTCCTGCTTGGTGCCTCAGTTTCCTCATCCATAAAATGGGAATCATTCTCATAAGTGAAAGTGAAAATCTCTCAGTTGTGTCTGACTCTTTTCTACCCCCACGGACTATGCAGTCCATGGAATTCTCTAGGTCAGAATACTGGAGTGGCTAGCCTTTCCCTTCTCCAGAGGATCTTCCCAACCCAGGGATCAAACCCAGGTCTCTCACATTGCAGGTGACCCATGCAGCTGGGCCACAAAGCGTTAAATGAGTCGATTTCTACAAAAGGCTTAGCACAGTGCCTGGTAATAATAAGCATGGTGTAATCATTGACCATCATTATGATTGCTATTCAGACAGTGACAGAGACCCCTTGGGGACAGGAGAATAACAGTGGATGCTTTCATAGTTGCTGGAGGATGTTGTTGTGCCATGAAAGTGATTGCATCGATATTTTTGCTAACTTTAAGATTGTTCTGAGTTTAATTCCTTCCAATAGGCTAGCAAAAATTCTAGAACTCAGAACCATACAGGAAACACAAAACCAGCTAAGAACCTTGACTGTAGGCAGACGACAAGACTCTTTGGAATGTGAGTGAGTGCACTTTGGCCACTTTTCCACATTCATGCCTGTGCCACTGCAAATGGTTCTTGGGTCCCTGCCTTCCAGGCTTCAGTTCCAATGAGTGGACTGTAGGAGGCGCCTCCTCCAAGGTGTTAACTATGTGTTAACTATGTGTTAACTCTATGTAAGGTTGCCTTTACAAACAAGTGAGGAAGAGGAGAATTATCTGATGTTGGGGGAAAAGGGTAATTATGGCACACAAAAATAAAGTTTAAAAGTTACATATGTAAAAATAAATAAATTTTTTAAAACTTAAAAAAAAAACCACTTGAGGATTAAAAAAAAGATTTCATATGAATCATAGTTAAATGTTAACAGAGGGCGTCCCTAATAGTTCAGTTGGTATAGAATCTGCCTGCAATGCCGAAGACCCCAGGTCGATTCCTGGGTCTTGTGGCTCAGCTGGTAAAGAATCCACCTGCAATGTGGGATACCTGGGCTCGATCCCTGGGTTGGGGAGATCCCCTGGAGAAGGGAAAGGCTACCCACTCCAGTATTCTGGCCTAGAGAATTCCATGGACTGTATCATCCATGGGGTCACAAAGAGTCGGACACAACTGAATGTTAACACTTAAGTATAAGGTTCCGTGGGTTATGACCTTTCTAATCATAAAAACCATGAATCATAAATGCAATATCCAACAAAACAAACTGAGGACTTAAGTGGCAAACAGAGAAAAGTAACTGCAGCCTAGATAACAGATGAAGAGTTAATGTCCTTACTGTAAACAGAGCTTTCTCAAATCAATCAAATAAAGACAAATGCCTTAAAATAATACATAAAGGACACCTATGACTAATTCATGAAATAGCCATAAATATATGAAAAACTTCTCTCTCAGGAACAATAAAAGAAATGACCTTTGGAAATGATATACTCATTTCCTTCTTTCACACCAGCATTGAAAAAAAGACAAAAAACAGTTATGCAGTGTCATTAAGAATGAGGTGAGGGCTTCCCTGGTGGTCCAGAGGTTAAGAATCTTGCAATGCAGAGGAGGCTGTTTCAATGCCCGGTCCAGGAAGATCCCACATATTGCCGGGCCACTAAGCACGAGTGCTGAAACTCCTGAGCCCATGGGCAGAAACCACTGAAGCCCAGGCCCTAGAGCCTGTGCTCTGCGAAAGAGAAGCCACAGTAATGAAGAGCCCGCACACTGCAACTAGAGAGTAGCCCATGTTCCCCACGAGATAAAGCACATGTACAGAAATGAAGACCCGGTGCAGTTAAACAAATAAATAGTAAAAAAAAAAATGAAGTGAAATGTTTGCTGTCAGGTCCTGCTTGGGGAGGGTGAGTTGGGTCAACCTTCCAGGAGGGAAATTTGACAAAGAGCCAAAAATTCATTGCTTCATAAGTTCACGTCTAGGAATGTGTCCAAAGCAAATAATCAAAGATTCACAGAAAGACATATGTGCAAGAATGTTATAGTATTATTTGGAATAGCCACAGAATGAATAATTCCCTCCAAAAGTGAAAGAATTTAAATATTCAACATTAAGAGAATGATTAAATCAATAGTGTTAAGTCCAATCAATGGAATTTTATGCCACATTTTACAAATAACATTTTCAAATCTTACCTTATGGCATGGGAAAATATTTATGATCCAATAATTAAATGTTTGGGCTTCCTAGGTAGCACTAGTGGTTAAAAAAAACTCTGCCAGCCAAAGCAGTTAACACAAGAGACACAGGTTCAATCCCTAGGTCAGGAAAATCCCCTAAAATGGGAAATGGCACCCCACTCCAGCATTCTTGCCTGAAAATTCCATGGGCAGAGAAGTCTGGTGGGCTACAATCCATAGGGCTGCAAACAGTCAGACACGTCTGAGCGAGCTACTGAGCACACATTAAATGTTTAAAAAAGAGAAAACATCAAATAAAAAATCAGGATGATCCCTTTTTTTTTTGTAAAATGTAACTCTGGCACTATGCTATTAGTCACTGAGTGTTACAACCTTAATATAGCTCTATATCCTCAGATCAATAAAGATTATATTAACCATTCCCCAGAAATACACACAAGCCACCATACAGCAGCTTAAAAAGTTATCAACCCTTTTTCAGCTGTTAGGCCTGCCTGCAGTCTGATATGGGACCTGACAAGCCAGTCATTAGATGCTTTTAATATTATTCTTGATCTGGCCCCTTTTTTATTGTTCTGTTATTGTTGAGTTGTGTGAACTGTTTGTATATTTTGGAAATTAAACTCCTGCCAGTTGCATCATTTGCAAATATTTTCTCCCATTCCATAGGTTGTGTTTTTGTTTTGTTTATGGTTTTCTTTGCTGCTTTGTCACTTTTTTTAGACTTCACAACGTTACATACTCACAGCTAGATGATACAGTTTGAATCAGCCTTAGGTAACCATATACCCATAATATATGAGAACTGAAGAAAGCTACTTATTTACTCCAACTCTACTTGAAATCCTAGTGATATGCTTTATACAATTATTAAAGGAGCAGAAGACTCCTTCTTTTCCTAATTCTATTTCCGAGGATTGGGAAGGATGAGACTTCATTCCCTATATCTACTTCTCTTCAATTTGTCAATTGGAAAAGAATATGCTAATTAAATCAATTTATCAATATATACAATATTGGAGAAGGACATGGCAACCCACTTCAGTATTCTTGCCTGGAGACCTCCATGGACAGAGGAGCCTGGCAGGCTAGAGTTCATGGGGTCGCAAAGAGTCAGACACAACTGAGTGACTAACCCACAAACACAGACTCAATGTATCCAACACTGTCTATCTACTTCTACTATCTAATGTTCAAGATAATTTTTTCTGCAGTAAGAGGAAAGCCATACTGACAATATTCTAGTGAGGTCACATGAAGGGTGATTATTCACCAGTTTGGGTTTTATTCTGTACCTTTTATAAAGCGACAAGCCCAATATAGTAAGAAGTGATTCCTGATTCCATTTCAACTACATTCAGGAATCCATCAGATTATCATGAAGAGGAAGAAAGCAGAGTCAAGACAATGAAGATGGCCACAGAAGCCCAGATGCCAGAAGGGAACTGTACCAGGGCTTCAGGAGCCATGGAATCTCAAGGACTACAGAAAGAGATTGATTCAATCTCTAACACTTGGACCAACCACCCAAACTGCATTTGTTTTCTTAAAATATTTTCAGGCTATCAAGGCTCTTGGGGCAATTTTACAAGTGACCACAGTGGAGGGCCACTAGGAGGATGCCTTTTAAAGGACTCAAGGAAGACCCACTTCTCCAAACCCTTTTCAGCCCAATTGTCATTGTCCATCAAGAGTAAGTGATTCATTATTTGGTTCTACACTGATGTGAGAAAGACACATAGACTCTCAATCACAGAGGGAACCTTAGAGGTCAACCTTCTAGTCATACAGACATCTCCTCAAGAGCATCCCAAGATATGCTTGATAAGAACCTCCTTAGACATGGGTAGTGAGAAGGAACACACAGAGCACAAGATAATCCTTTCCAATTATGAACAGCTCTAGTCATTAAAAGTCTTAATTTTGCCAATTTCTACCCACCATAACTAGCTCTGCTCTCTGGGCTTCCATGGTGGCTCAACTGTTAAAGAATTCACCTGCAATGCCAGAGACCCGGGTTCAATCCCTGGGTCAAGAAGATCCCCTGGAGAAGGGAATGGCTATCCACTAGTATTCTTGCCTGGAGAAGTTCATGGACAGAGGAACCTGGTGGGCTACAGTCCATGGGGTCACAAAGAGTCAGACACAACTCAGTGACTGGATCAAATTTCACTGGATCTGCAGAAAACAAATCTAAACTCTCCTCTAGCTTTTACGATATTTGAAAACAGCTGTCTTGTCCAATTGAGTCTTCTCTTCCCCAAACTGAACAAACTCTGCTCCTTCACCTATTCCTCACCTTTCAAAGTCCCAGGTTAAAATGGCAAATTCCTGACATGAACATCTCCCATTTCTGGAAAGTAAGAGAGGTGAGTGGTGTCATACATTCGATCCAGATGAAAGTGAGGAAGACTGAAGGAACAGTGGTCAAAGTAACATGTAGATTACTCTTCAGTTTCCAAAAACCAGCTAGGCTAACACAATCCTTCATAAAAGTCATTTAAGATTTATACTTGCCTACTTACCAAAGAACTTCTTGACACAACATTGTTGACATCAGTGAGATTTCCACAAGGCTCCAGTGGGTGAGAAAGCCCATTGAACATGAAAACTATACCAATCAATCAATTCATTCATTGCACATATACTAAAGGTCCTATGTATTAAAAATTGAGATCTTTTTAAGAGCTAGTATTATTAAAATGGGGTCTTTCCAGGTGGTGCTAGTGGTAAAGATCTCGCCTGCCAAAGCAAGAGACATAAGAGACCCAGGTTCAATCCTTGAGTTGGGAAGATTCCCCTGGAGAAGGAAATGGCAACCCACTCCATATTTTTGCCTGGAGAACCCCATGGGCAGAGCAGCTTGGTAGGCTACAGTCCACGGGGTTGCAAAGAGTCTGACACGATTGGAGCAATTAAGCACATTATTAAAATGAAAGTTCCCTCTATGAAAATGCTTTCTAGATATTCATCATTACTGAAGTTCACACAGACATGCTTCTTAGAACAGCAAATTCCATTTCCCAGCACTACCCCCCACCCCATGTCCAGTAGAGATGCTAACTGTGGAATGGAATTCACAGGTCAGAGGAATCACCCAGAGAAATACAGTGATTTTGAGATTTACAACATGTGTTGCATCACGAGTTTGGTTATGAAGAAAGGTCTGATTGTGGCCAGATATTTACCCTTGAGATAATATTGTTGCAAGACTTCCCTCCCACAGAATGAAATCCCTTCTTTTCCACTCCCACGGCAAGAAGGTTGCTTTGAATATCTTTTCTCAGCTGGTACATGCAGAAAGCTTGGAGCTATTTTTCTCTTTAAAATGTTAGAAAGAAACTCTTTTTTTGTACTCCTATATGACTGGCACTTTATAAAACACTCTTAAAACCTCAGCCAATACACCCTGAGGGACTAAAGGAGAAAACAGGCAAAATAGCAAAATGTTTCAGTTCACAAAATTCTCTACAGTCTGCTGAGCAAGACTGAGGGTCTCATTATGGGGAAAGAAGACAGAGGTTCCTATCGCTATCAAAGTAGCAATAGTGAGGGCTTCCTTGGTGGCTCAGTGATTAAGAATTCGCTTGCTAATTCAGGAGACATGAGTTCGATCCCTGGTCTGGGAGGATCCCATGTGCTGTAGGGCAACTAAGCCTGTGCATCACAACTACCGAGCCCATACACCCTAGAGCCCGTGCGTGGCAACAAGAGAAGCCACAGCAATGGGAAACACGTGTGCCACAGCTAGAGAAAGCCCCTGCTCCCCGCAGCCAGAGAAAGCCTGCACCGCAACAGAGACCCACCACAGTCAAATAAGTAAATCCATATTTTTTAAAGTAGTAATAGTGATAGCATATGATCACTGACATACTTTGAATATTTTGTGCCAGGTATTGTCCTTTATCTGGATGAACCCATTTAGCTCCCGAAACAACCCTGTGAAGTAAATACTGCTGTTACCCATTTGACAAGTGAAGAATGGGAATAAAGAAGTAACTCGCCCAAGATCATACAGCTAGCAGGAAACTGGCAGTGCTAGAATTCAAAATCTGGAGGCTGGGCTCTTAACTATTTTTCTGTATCGCTTCCATATATGTCTGCTGTGTATCACATGATATATAAGATGAGTCACATGAAACTCATTTGACTTCAATGCCAGCAACAGTATCAGTGACCTTAAACTTGTTCCTGCATGGCCAGAGTATTCCCAACTGGCACCATCCTGGCTCAGAGCCCAGGTCAAGGCCCAGAGAGACTCTTATCACCAGCGGGTGGCAATATTGTTACATGGAGCCAACTGGGGCGCAGTGAAGGCCTGATGCCGTCCCTAAAAGTGGAAAGGCCTCACCACTTTATGGACAGATCATTCCAGGCGGTCCCCCAAAAACAATTTCTCTACTGTCCCCAAAGCACCTAGGATAATCCTCCAGGAGGACAGATGGGCCTGGACTAGGAGAAGGCCCAGGAAACTATTCGTTCAAATCGTTTCTCCTCGGTCCTGCCATAATATCCCTGGTGTATCTCAATCGTAAACGACACACTCCTTTTCGCATTGGAGCTTGTCTTCCTCCTACTTCCTTAGGAGCAGAGACTCTACAGCCTGTGTACCTGCAATCTCACTAACCTAGGGTAGATGTTAAGTAAATGGATGAATGAATAACTCTCAGTTCTGCAGGTGCAGTCAATTCCACTCTAAAAAACAATCAAAGAAATAACTGTGGAATCCTCTATAGTTGCCTAAAATGAAGCCTGACTTCACTGGTGACTCTAGGCTGGGTTTAGCCATCCAAGGATCCTCAGAATAGAATGAACCCAAGAAATCCTCCCAGCGCCCTCTGGTCTGGACACTTGAAACTGAAGTAACTGATCTGTCTTTACATTGACCTTGTTGTTCCTTAAAATGGTCTCAGTTTAAGAAGAACAAATGCCAAGCTGACCTCAGGATAATTCCAACAAAGTAGGTTCAGTAGCTGATGCCATCAAGGACTTTTCCAAGGAAGTCCACAAGAATCCAGGGACAGAGTCTTTATGTAGAGGAACCATTTGTATAAAATCTGAGAAGCTTTGATTTTTTTGTTTTTTCCCTCTAATCCAAAACATTTCTAACAGACTGTCATATGTCTACAGTCCTACTATTAAAAAGCTGGGCCCTTGAAATTAGGTAGCTAATTTATGACACATGCAAAAAACTGTTAAAGGTTTTTAACCATGAAAAATGAGGGAAAGAGATGATTTTTTAAAAACCTACCCTTTTAATTTTTAAGTAAAAATTAATAAAATTTAAAATATGTTCCTGTTTTTTAAAAAATTTACTAGGGTGTTTATAAAGGTTGGAATTTTTAAAATACATGTATGTCTTTCCTTTCTCAGCAGTTTGTCAAATATCAAGGACTTGTTTTCTCACTCAGGCTGTGTCTACCCTTCTAGTAGTAACACATTAATATAAAGCTAGTAAGACTCTCCTCTCCATCATTTAACATTTGGTTTATTTTGATGATTATTAAAAATATCTAAGGGCTTCCCAGGTGTCTTGGGGGTAAAGAATCAACCTGCCAATGCCTGCCAATTCAAGAGATGTGGGTTCGATCCCTGGCTCAGGAAGATCCACTGGAGAAGGAAATGGCAACCCAATCCAGTATTCTTGCCTGAAAAACCCCACAGACAGGGGAGACTGGAGGGCTACAGTCCATGGGGATCTCAAAAGAGTCAGACATGACTTAGCAACTAAACAACAACAATAATATATATAGATTCATTGTGGAGAATTGGTAAAATGTAGAGAGTACTGAATAATATGTAAGAAATTATCTCTATTGATGTTTTGATGCATATTCTTCTTGTCTTATATTTTTCCATTTATATACATATATACAGATAATTTTTTGTAAAAATATAATCTACATCTGTTCATGGTATCTCAGTTGGTAAAAAATCTGCCTGCAGCACAGGAGACCCAGGTTTAATCCCTAGATCAGGAAGAACCCCTGGAGAAGGAAATGGCAGCTACTCCAGTATTCCTGCCTGGAAAATCCTATGGACAGAGGAGCTTGTTGGGCTACAGTCCATGGGGTCACAAGAGTCAGACACAACTTAGTGACTAAACCACATCTGTTCACATACTTCTTTCTTTCTATTCTTTAATGTCTATTTTCCATTTTCTCTATTTCAGTCTCTTTCCCTCTGTGAATTATAGAACTTTTTCTCTATGCATCCATATATGTCTATCTGTTTAACTCTCAGACATTTGGAGAGACAAAAAGCCATTCAAACCATGCTCCTTCTCTAAAATTAAATGGAAAGAAAGATAAATAGATGATAAATAGCTGGTTGATAGATAAACAGAGAAAAAAAATAGTAGATAACAAGAGGATAAAGAAAGAAGGAGAGAAGGAAGAATTTATGTATCATTTGTTTATGTAGATCTTTTGCATATCTTAAATGGCTTTGTGACTTCTGATATAAGAGAATTTTTCTTGCTTCTGTTTTAGATTCCATCAGGACCATCAGTTGTTCTTCTCATACTTGCTATTTCTAAATCACCCTTCCTCATTTCTACTGAAATTCTTTGTACTATCTCAGGTTTAGGCATAATTATTTGCTTTGACTGCAATTTAAATTGACTGTTTCTACACAAGTTCCATGGAAGTTCGTTCCTTTCCTATTTCCTAATCATTTTGTAATTTAGTATATTATCTTATGACCCAGTGGTAAAGAATCCACCTGCCAAGCAGGAGATTCAGGAGGCACAGTTTCAATCTCTAGGTTGGGAAGATCCCTTGGAAGAGGAAATGGCAACCCACTCCAGTATTGTTGCCTAAAATATCCCATGGACAGAGAAGCCTGGTGGGCTTCTTATGACATGAGGTCATAAGAGATGGACATGACTAAGCACACATACATAGTATCTCAGGGCTAGAAGAAACTCTGAAATACATTCTGTTTTGCCGCACACATCTTTCCTTCCCCATACCTTGTGCTTCTCTCTGTGTCTGAATTCCTTCTGGAACACACCCCCTTGGTGACCACCTAGCCAAGATAGACATCTTTAACAACAGAAGTTCATACCACCTCTTGAGGTGACCCAGGATATTTTTACAGTGCTCTGACAATTAAAATACCCTTCTGTCATTTTCACCATTGCTGTATCTAACTGCTGGAATTTCACAGGAAAGTTTAATCATAAACTTCTCTGCCTAAAAGCTCTTTGAAAAATAATTCTGTTTATAGTAGCATCAAAAAGAATAAAAGACTTAGGAATAAAATCAAGAAGGCAAAAGACTTACACACTGAAAACTATAAAACCCTGTTGAAAGAAAGTAGACACCAATAAATGGAAACATGTCTTGTGTTTCATGAATTAAAAGACAATGTTGTTAAGATGTCAATACTACCCAGATATTTACAGTCCCTAACCAAAATCCTGATGATGTTTTTGTAGAAATATAAAAATCCATCCTAAAATTCATGTGGAATTTCAAAGGACCCCAAATGACCAAAAGGGAAAAAAAAAAAAAAAAAACTTACAAAAGAAAAGCAAAGTTGGAGGTCTCACACCTCCTGATTTCAAACCATACTGTAAAGCTGCAGCAATCAAAACAGTATAGTACTGGCATGGAGACAGACATACAGATCTGTGGAATAGAACTGAGTCTAGAAATAATCTCATACATCTATGATCAACTTAGGAGTCACCAAGGGTGCCAAGACCATTCATTGGAGGGAAGAATTGCCTTTTCAACAAATAATTCAGGAACAACTGGACAGACAAGTGCAAAATGATAAAGTCAGACCCTTACCTTAACACCATCTACAACAAATAACTTGAAATGGATAAAAGACCTAAACATGAGACCTAAAACTATAAAACTCTTAGAAGAGAATGTAGAAGGAAAATGATATTGAATTTGAAATGAATGAAAATGAATTGAATTTCTCAGATGTAATGACAAAAGCATAGACAATGAAAGACAGACAATTTGAACTAATCAAAGTTAAATGCTTTTGTATATCAAAACATTATCAACAGAGTGGTAAGGCAACCCACACAATAGGAAAAAATATATACAAATTATATATCTAATAAAGAGTTAAATCAAGAATATAAAAAAGAATTTCTACAACTGAATAGAAAAAAAGAAAAACCAATTAAAAATGGACAAAAGGCTTAGATATTACTCCAGAGAAGATATACAAACACCAAAAAACCAGAAAAAAAAAAAAAAAAAAGAAAAGATGCTCAGCATCACTAATCATAGGGAAATGCAAATCAAAACCACAAGACATCACTTCACACCCATCAGGCTAGCTATTATTAAAACAAACACAAGAAGCAAAAAACAGGAAATAACAAGTGTTGGTAAGGACATGGGAAATTGGAACCTTTGAGCACTGTTGGTAAGAATATAAACTGTTGGAGCCACATTGGAAAATAGTACGGTGTGTCCTTAAAAAAATTGAAAATAGAATTATCATGTAATCCTGCAATTTCACCTCTAAGTATATACTTGAAAGAATTGAAAGCAGAATCTGAAAAAATTATTTGTATACCAATGTTTGCAGCAGCATTATTCACAATAGCCAAAAGGTGGAAACAACTCAAGTGCCCGCCAATAGATGAATGAATAAACAAAATGTGTTACATACACACAACAGATTCTTCAACCTTTAAAAAGAAGGAAATTCTAAGACAGGCTACAATGTGAGTGAATATCCAGGATATTCTGTTAAGTGAAATAAGCCAGTAACAAAAGGACAGATAATGTTGATTCCACTTAAATGAGATATCTAGAGTGGTTAAATTTATAGAGACAAAAAGTGGAATGGTTTCCAGGAGACGAAGGGGAGGGAGGAGTCGAGGGAGGAGTGGGGAGTTTTTGTCTAATGGATACAGAATTTGAGTTTTGAAAGATGAAAAGAACTGTGGAGATGGATAGTGGTGATACACATGCTGCTGAACTCTACACTTAAAAATGGTTAAAATACAAACTTTATGTTATAAATATTTACCACAATTTTTTTCACTTGAAAAAAGTCTTCAAATAAATGAAGGCAACCAACATGGCCTCACAGAGGAATCTCACAGCCCTCTCCTTCCACTGTTCACCCTATTACATAAAGTCCAGTCATCCTCAGGTCACTTTCCTCTGAATATCCTTCAGCTACCTACCTATAACCCATTTAGTCCATGGGCCATAAACCTCGGCATGAAAATGACCAGTTAGTTAAGAGAGGAAAGCCAAGACTTCCCTGGTGGTCCAGTGGTTAAGACTCTGCGCTCCCAAAGCAGGGGGCCCGGGTTTGATCCCTAGTCCAAGAACTAGGTCTCACATGCCACAGAAAAGGTCCTGCATGCAGCAACGAAGATTACGAGTGTTACAAGTAAGACTCAGCACAATGAAAAACAGGAAAAAACCCATTATCACCTAAACTCTTGTTACTAGACTTTTATTACTACAGCCAGAGACCTACTAGTTGTTAATTCCCATGGCGTTAACTTCCCAAATAAAGTCTATGTGCTTTTCTAATGTGCCACCACTAAAAACCTTTTGTCAGTTAAAACTCTTTCAGTGATTAAGAAGAAAAACAAATACATGAAATCTGTGCAAAAAACTTAAACAAAAACAAGAAATGTATTGGTTCATGTAAATGTTCCCAAAATGGTGCTGGCTTAAGGTATGGCTTGATTCAGGATTTAAACGATGTCACCAGGTCTCAATTGTTTTCTTCTCTTAGCCCAGCTCTGTTCTTCTTCTCCTGTCTTCATTCTTAGGCCCTCTGCCTATGAGATGTCCCCCATAACTCATGGCTTCAGGGGTGGTAGAACAAAACTTGCTCCCAGCAATCCCAAAATATCCAAACTGTCACGGGCTTTCATGGGCTCTGATTGGGGTCCATCCCTGAATCAATCTCTGTGGCCAGGATAGTGCTGGTGTTGATTGGCTTAGTTCTAGTCACACGTGCCAGCCCTGAGCAGGAACTAGTCAACTCCATGGGCTGAAAGAGGAGAGGAGATAGTCCATAGAGAATAATCAAGTTAAGGTCACCAGCAGGGTAAGGGGATGTTAAAGAACAAAAACTAGAAGTTCGGGCTTCCTTGCAGTCCGCTGGTTAAGAATTCCCCTTGGAATACAGGAAACACGGATTTGTTCCCTTGTCTGGGAAGATACCACGTGCTTTGGGACAGCTGGGCCCATGTGCCACAACTACCGAACCTGCACTCTAGAACCCACAGCTGCAAATGCTGAGCCGCCACGCAGCAACTAACTGCAACCTGCACGACTAGAGCCCGTGCTCTGCAACAAGAGCACCCACTGCAATGAGGAGCCCGCGCACCGCAACTAGAGAGTAGCCCCTGCTCTCTGCAACTAGAGAAAGCCCTCACACAGCAGTGAAGACCCAGAGCAGCCAAAAATAAACAAATAAATAAATATTTTTAAAAGAAAACAAAACTAAAGGCTCACAATGAAAGTGAAAGTATTAGTCACTCAATAGAGTCAGACTCTTTGCAGCCCCATGGACTGTAGCCTACCAGGCTCCTCCATCCTTGGGATTTTCCAGGCAAGAATACTGAAGCAGGTTGCCATTTCCTCCTCCAGGGGATCTTCCCGACCCAGGGATCAAATCTGGGTCTCCCAAATTGCAGGCAGATTCTTTACCGTCTGAGCCACCAAACAGGTTCAACCACCATTCAGTTAGTTCAACCGAATATTTTATGGACTGAAAGATATTACCTTTAGCTTATCTCTATTAAATTCAATGTTGTTAGAATCCTCTGGTAAATTATTTGGAATTTTATTCTATCAGGCAATGCATTCCTTGTTTCTCTCAGCTGTGTGTTACATAACAGTGTGATGAATGTGCCTTACAGATTTTATTGCACTCAGTGATGAGTACACATTTATGTATCACATTTATACATGTGATATAAACAGGTTATGAACACCATGTACCTCAGCCCACCATCATGACCTTCCTTTTGAACTGACATCTCCAGCATCTTCAGTATCAAGTCATACAACCTGACACCAGGCCCATCTTTATGCTTAAGTCTTGGCCCTGTTTCTTGTGTCCAGAGATATTATGAATGATCCTCACACGATGTCTGTGCTCCTGGGAGGGCTTCTAGTAGAGAGTGAATGTTGTATGCAATCTATGCATCCTTCATCTAGCCATCATCAGAAAGACCTTTTTCTTTACATCCCCCAGATTCCAAATATTCTTGAAACATGCACACTCTCAAGAAAAAGTGGTAACAGTAGTGGTAGCCGAGTATATACAGCATTTACAACACACTATGCCCTGTTCTAAGAGCATATAGGGTTAAATATTAACTCATTTATTCTTCACAGCAACCTTATAAGGTACATGGTTATTATCATCATCATCTCCATCTTGAAGACAAGGAAACTAAGACCCAGAGAGTGTAACTGGCCCAAATTTACACAGCTGGTTAGTACCAACCAGAAATTGAACCCCACTCTTGCAGCTCCAGAGTCCTTACACTTACACAGAAGTGGCACTTGCCTTCACATCTGTCACCACTCACTCCCAGGCTTCAGTCAAATGCACATGTGAGTTAGCTTTGAAAGCAGCTTCTACAGTAACAAACCTACCGTGGTTAGATTAGGGAACAGCTACTCACTTCACAAGGCAGTTTGTTGTCGCAAGTGAATCATTTTCAGTGACAAGTTTCTCCTGGAACAGGTCAGCTGGTTATAAAGTCATTAGTGACTTCCCAGAACTAATGGGACAAGGAAACTGAGCCAAAGGGTTAGGACCACTGCCAACTAAAGATCCATTAGAACTGTAAAGTGTCTCTAGCATAACGTCCACATTAGTAGAAAAACACAACTTTTCTTATACACGAATATTTTCCCTGAACCATGGCCACATGTGGGAGATATTAAGTAGGGGGCCTCGGCACAGCACTTCACAAGAGGTGTCCTCATAAACAAAATTTCTCTTCCAGCCCTTCCATTGCTCCCCTGGGGTCCCTTGACCCACAGTTCTCTTGTCACTTTTGGCGATACTATTAGTTGGTTCAAACATGCAAAAAGGTATAATCCAAGTGGCTAGGAAGGTTCCCAGGTGGCACTAGTGGTAAAGAACCTGCCTGCTAGCTCAGGGGATGCAAGAGATGAGGTTCAGTCCCTGAATCAAGAAGATCCTTTGGAGGATGAAGTGACAACCTACTCCAGTATTCTTGCCTGGAAAATTCCCTGGACAGGGGAGCCTGACGGGCTACAGTCCATGGGACCACAAAGAATGGGACACAACTCAGCAACTGAACACACATCAATTTCAAAGGAGTTGCATATAGCTCTGTTTCTGTTAATTAAAAATTTTTTATTGGAATACAGTTGCTTTACAATGTTGTGTAAGTTTCACAGCAAAGTGAATCAGCTATATGTATACATATATCCCCTCTTTTTTGGATTCCCTTCCCATTTAGGTCACCACAGAGCATTGAGCACAGTTCCCTGTGCTATACAGTAGGTTCTCATTAGTTATCCATTTTATGCATAGCATCAATAGTGTATGCATGTGAATCTCAATCTCCCCATGCATCCTCCACCCCCTTTCCCCACTGGTGTCTGGACATTTGTTCCCTATGTTTGTGTCATATAGCTCTGTTTCTTTTGAATTCACCGTGTCATGAAACCCCATATGGTTCAAATGAAGGGCTTTTGTGAAGGGACCGCATGCAGAGATGAGGCAGGATTGAAAGGACAATATTTGTTACCACAGGGAGCCCAGTGAGGTCTGGTTCTGGGGAAAGGACCCTCCTGCTGAAAGAGAGAAGCAGCTGCTACTAGACTCTGTACTAGAGGAAGGAAGGAAATGCCCCGTCTCTTTCTCCTCCTCTTCTCCTCACCACTCTTTTGCCATTGCCACCCATGGACACTGAGGGCCAGGAGGCCTGGGTGATGTGGTCAGTAACGTTAGCCTTCAGGATTCCGAGCAAGAGGAAAGGGTAGAGAGCCCATCTAAAGGGCAGAGAATAAGGAGCACATTATCTCCTTCAAAGGTGGGTAAACTGAGTCACTGAAAGGGAAAGTAACATATTTCAGATCAAAAAGGGAGACCCAGAACCAAGATAAACGCTGCACTTTCCAATCTGTTCTCACTGGTTTCAAGTAGTCTGAATGCTTGGAGAGAATCATTAAATCTCAGAGGACATTTACTCCCTCAAACTCCTTCCCAATATGTGATGATGTTACAAGGCAGCCCACCGGGGCCCACCTTTCTTCAGAAGTAGTGAAGTTGTGTGTGATCAGTATGACTCAGCCTTCTGCCTAGATTCACCAGAGAGATTTTCATGAATCACTTGTGTGGGTGACCCTCCGGGTGTTGTTACTCTTTCAGTGAATTCTCTCCACACACTAAGTTTGTCTCTGTTTGATTCATGAAGGTGATTCATCTGAAGAAGTTGACCTGACCATGGTTTATCAGGCAGCATCTAACGGAGATGTCAGTGCTCTGACTGCTGTGATTCGGGAAGACCCTTCCATCCTAGAATGCTGTGACAGTGAAGGTGAGCTATTTATGCATTTTGGATCCTGCAGAATGTCCTGATCTGTCCTTTCAGAAATGGCCTCCAGAGGTGAGCAATGTTAATAAAATAATATTTGAAAGACTACTTTGATACTGAAGGGTCAAGGAATTTTATTTAATGAGAGTCATGGACACAAATCTTCAAACTCTTTTATATCACCTCTTCTCATAAAGCTGTTCAGTTTGGGTTTGTTTTCAACTTCTTTGTATGAGTGACAAAAGTAGATAGGCAAAGTAGATGACCTTAGAAGAAGTGTATGAAAAGAAGAGGCTATTTTTGGCAGCAGTGGATGTTAGGGAAAGTGTGATTATTAAAGTCAGAGAGCAGGGACTTCTGCTTCTGGGAAGATGGGGCAGAAGTAGGACCTTTTTTTTTTTTAAATTCCTTCTGCTAAATACAACTAAAAATCCTGAATATTGTATATAGCATAAACATAAGAATACTCTGGAGGGTAGAGAGAAAATGACAGACTAGCTAGGACCTTGAGACCCAAGGAATGACATAGTGGTGAGTTTCCTGGGCTTCCTTTTTGCTCCGAATTTCCCAGACTTAGAACTGAAGAAGCTGACAATGTAGAAATGTCAATGGACAGAGAACAAAAAAGCCCCCAACAAAAGCCTGCTCTCTAGTCAAAGAACCAAGAAAGTGGTCACATAGCAAGACAATAAAATCTTTTAGACAATAATGAGTCTACTCCACCAAACAATCCCACCAAAACAACAACAACAACAAACCCCAACCCCAACCCCATTCATTCTAGCAAAGACCAAGCTGGGAGCCTGCACCTCCACCTTCACCTGGTAACGAAGTCCCCACATTGCCACCACTGAGGCAGTGTGAGGGGATTCCTTCTTCAGTTAGGACTCTCACCACCACCCAGTAATGAAGAGTCTTCTCCCTTAGATGTCAATGAAGGCTAAGGAAGGGACGTAGACTTCTAATCTTACCTGGCAGTACTGAGGTGGTGTTCCCCCTTCATTTCCCCTTTGGAGCAGTATTAGAAAAAAAAAACAGCTAAAATAGAGGATTTAAGCAAGACTTAGGCAACTCATAATGCAATACTCCAAATGTCCAAGTTTCAAAGAAAATCACTTGACATACCAAGTATCAATAAGACCTCAAACTGGAAAAAAAAAAAAAAAAAAACAATCAATAGATGCCAACAGTGAGATGAGAGATGTTAGAATTACCTAGCAAAGATTTTCAAGTAACCATGGAAAAATGCTTCAGTGAGCAATTACAAGTATGCTTCAAACAAACAAAAAGTAGAAAGGCTCAGCAAAGAAATAACAGATATAAAGAAGAATCAAATGGAAAATTTTTAAACTGAAAAATACAATAATTTCAATTAAAAACTCAATGACTAAGCTCAGCAGCAGAATGAGGAAGCAGAGTAAAGATCAATGAAATTGAAAAGAGAACAATAGCAATGAGACAATCTGAACAACTGAAAGAAAAAAAGGGTTAAAAAATGAAGATGAAGACTAAGAAAAAGAAGAAAGAGGAAGAGAAGAAAAACAAAAAGGAGGAGGAGGAGGAGAGGAGGGGGTGGCAGCCTCAAGGACTTATGGAACTATAACAAAGAATTTATCATTGGTTTCTCTATCCTAGTAGTTCTGGGAAGTAATTAATCATTTTTAACCAGTTGACTTGTCATAAGAGGAGCTTGGAATTCCCTTGTCATGACAATAAAATGTTTTGTAAAGTGTGTGGTTGCTCCCTAATTTATCCATGGTAGTTTCTTCATTCATTTGTTTTTTAAAGAAGAATTACTTGTACATCTGCTTTGGCGTTAGAAGTTTGAAATGAGAGAAAATAGAGAAAATCAGTGAACCAAGAAACTAATTCTTTGAAAAGGTCAATAAAGCTTATAAACCTCTACCAATAAGGACAAAAAAGAAAATGAAAGAGATCTAAGTTATGACTATCAGCAATGACCCTGCAGACATTTAAAGGATAATAGAAAATATAGCAAACAGCTCTACACACATAATTGACTATTTAGATGAAATGGAGCAATTCCTCAAAAAAGATAAATGACCACAGTTCACCCAATAGGACATTATTTGAATAGTTCTATAACTATAAAGGAACTCAAATTGTTAATTTTAAAATTCCCAGAAAAAGACATCATCAGGCCTAGATGATTTCACTGGGGACTTCGAGAAACTTTTAAATAAAATTAGTACCAACTCTACATAATCTCTTCCAGAAGAGGAGGAAACTTTTTTGAGTTATGATTATGAAACTGATATTACCCTCATATCAACATATGACCAAGATGATATAAAAAATAAACCTATAGACCAATACTCCACATGAATACAGATATAGACAGACATCCTTAGCAAAATATCAGCAAATAGGGACTTCTCTGATAGTCTAGTAGTTAAGACAACACTTTCAATGCAGGGGGCACAAGTTCAATCCCTGATTGGGAAACTAAGATTCTACATGCCGTGAGGTGCCGCCAAAAAAAAAAAAGTAAATAAAAAATTTTAAAAACCAGCAAACCGAATTCAGTAATATATAAAAAAGAATTATATATCCTGACCAAATGTGGCTTGTTCTAGGAATGGAAGTCCATTTCAACACTTGAAAATCGAGGCTTTCCTGGTGGCTCAGTAATAAGGAATCTGCCTGACAGTGCAGGAGACATGGGTTTGATCCCTGGTCTAAGAAGATCCCACATGCTGTGGAACAACTAACCCATGCACCACAACTATTGACTTTGTGCTCTTGAGCAGCAACAAGAGAAGCCACTGCAATGAGAAGCCAGTGCACTCCACCTAGAGAAGAGCCACCTCTTGCCACAACTGGAGAAGAGCCCACACAGCAATGAAGACCCAGCACAGTCAAAAATAAATAAACCTTTAAAAAAGAAACTTGAAAAATTAAGCAATGTATCATTTTAACCAGCTAAGAAGAAAACCCACATGAGCATATCAATTGATACAGAAAAAGCATTTGACAAAATTTAGCACACACTTATTATTAAAAACTCTCAGGAAGATAGGAGAGGAGGGGATCTTCCTCAATTTGATAGATAGTGTCTACAAAAAACCCTAACGCTAACATTTTACTTACTGGTGAAAGACTGAATGCTTTGCCCCTGAGATGGGCAACAAAGCAAAAAAGTTCATTCTTTCTCATATTCAACATAGTCCTGGGAGTTCTAGCCAGTGCAAAAAAGCAAGAAAAGAAATAAAAAGCATACATATTGAAAAAGAAAACTGTTCCTTTTTTTGCACAACTTGATTGTCTACATAGAAAAATCCTAAAAAAAAAACTATCAAAAACTCCAACTAATGAGTTGAGCAAGGTCCCAGAATACAAGATCAATATACAAAACCAAATTTATTTCTATTGATATATACTAGAAATGAACACATGGACATCAATATTAAAACCACAATACCAAGTAAAATCACTCAATAAAAACTATTCAGGTGTGAATAAAACAAAATACATTCAAGAATTACATACTCTAAACCATAAAATGCTAATGAAAGAAATCAAAGATCTAAAATAAATGGAGAGATCATGTTCATGGATTAGAAGATTCAATATAGTAAACATGAAATGCTCCCCAAATTCATATACAAGTTTAATGCAATTTCTATCAAACTCAAGTAAGATATATTTTGTGGATATAGACAAGATTATCTAAAATTTATATAGAAAGCAAAGAAACTAGGAGAGTTAAAGCAATTTTGAAAAAGAAGAATGAAGTAGGGGAGAATTCAGTTCAGTTGCTCAGTTGTGTCCCCATGGACTGCAGCGACCCCATGGACTGCAGAACGCCAGGCTTCCCTGTCTATCACCAACTCCTGGAGCTTACTCAGATTCATGTCTGTTGAGTCAATGATGCCATCCAAACACCTCATCTTCTGTCATCCCCTTCTCCTCCTGCCCTCAACCCAGCATCAGAGTCTTCTCAAATGAGTCAGTTCTTCCCATCAGTGGCCAAAGTACTGGAGTTTTAGCTTCAACATTAGTCCTTCCAATGAACACCCAGGACTGATCTCCTTGAGGATGAACTGGTTGGATCTCCTTGCAGTCCAAGGGACTCTCAAGAGTCTTCTCCAACACCACAGTTCAAAGGCATCAATTCTTCGGTGCTCAGCTTTCTTTATAGTCCAGCTCTCACATCCTACATGACTAATGGAAAAACCATGTCTTTGACTAGATGGAACTTTGTTGGAGAAGTAATGTCTCTGCTTTTCAATATGCTGTCCAGGTTGGTCATAACTTTCCTTCCAAGGAGCAAGCATCTTTTAATTTCATGGCTGCAGTGATTTTGTATCACTCAGTTCAGTTCAGTTCAGTCGCTCAGTCGTGTATGACTCTTTGCGACCCCATGAATCGCAGCACGCCAGGCCTCCCTGTCCATCACCAGCTCCTGGAGTTTACTCAAACTCATGTCCTTTGAGTCGGTGATGCCATCCAGCCATCTCATCCTCTGTCATCCCCTTCTCCTCCTACCCCCAATCCCTCCCGCATCAGGGTCTTTTCCAATGAGTCAACTCTTTGCATCAGGTGGCCAAAGTATTGGAGTTTCAGCTTCAGCATCAGTCCTTCCAATGAACACCCAGGACTGATCTCCTTGAGGATGGACTGGTTGGATGGCCTTGCAGTCCAAGGGACTCTCTCTCAGGAGTCTTCGCCAACACCACAGTTCAAAAGCATCAATTTTTCAGCACTCAGCTTTCTTCACAGTCCAACTCTCACATCCATACATGACCACTGGAAAAACCATAGCCTTGACCAGACAGACCTTTGTTGGCAAAGTAATGCCTCTGCTTTTTAATATGCTCTCTAGGTTGGTCATACCTTTCCTTCCAAGGAGTAAACGTCTTTTAGTTTCATGGCTGCAATCACCATCTGCAGTGATTTTAGAGCCCCCAAAAATAAAATCTGACACTGTTTCCACTGTTTCCCCATCTATTTCCCAGCTAATAACCTCCAATAAGTGTGTGCTGTACCTATCTGCCTAGTCAGCATTGCTTTCTAAAGATACTTCCAGATTCTGCGTTGTTCAAACCAACTTGGGCTTAACCCTGCCTGTTATGTCCCAAATTATACTGATTCCCAAGGCGGTAATATACAAACTTTATCATCTGCACAAAATGTTTTAATCAAGCAATTACAGCAAGATTACAAAAGATTTAATAGGGTCTAAAAATGGATAATTTATATTGGGCTGGCTAAAAAGTTCCTTCAGTTTTTAAGTAAAAACTCTTATGTATTTTCTGCTGACTAATTCCAGACACTTTTCATCTAGTGCTGTTTTCAGTTGGTCTATTTGAGAGCAATAGAAAGTGAAGGTGAAGTCACTCAGTCGTGTCCGACTCTTTGCAATCCCCGTGGACTGTAGCCTATCAAGCTCCTCAGTCTATGGAATTTTCCAGGCAAGAGTACTGGAGTGGGTTGCCATTTCCTTCTCCAGGGGATCTTCCCGACCCAGGGATCAAACCCAGATCTCCTGCATTTCAGGCGGACGCTTTACCATCTGAGCCACCAGGAAAGCCCTGGGAGCAATTGTTGGAATTAATTGTTTGGTTTTCCAGGAGCTCATTAATAGAAGGCGTCCTTCCTATCCCACCATATACATGTCACCTTCTTTGGATGAAGACTGGCCTGTGGTGTGGTTGGTGGTAGTTAATTTCACTTGCCCCACAATCTTTTATGTTCCCACATTATTGTACAGAATCCACTTGTCATTACCCATCACAATTTGTTTCAAAAACAAAATGTTTTAGTTACATTTAAGTAGTGAATCACATGCAGAAATATGGTCAAAGTGTTTTTTTTGCTTAACTTATGTGGAATCCAAACATCAAGGTGATTAACATAACCAAGCAGGTACAAATGGTTTTCCATACTTGATTTGGATATTTTGATATATCAGCTACCTTCTGTGTGGTATAATGTTGATCGTTCTCGGTTAATGTCTTGATTTGATCATTATCAGCTTCAACTGGTCTACCCCATTGTGGAACATTGTCCAGCAAGAAATCTCCAGCATGAAACTTCACAAAACACTTTTGACATGTTTAATCAGTCACAGCACTTTTCCCATACACTGCACAAATCTTTTTTTGAGTTTCAGTTGTGCTCTTATCTTTCTTGAAATAATAAAGCATGATATGCCAAAAATGTTGCTTTCTCCTTCCATCCAATATTAAAATAGCTACAAAAATTCACCAATTTTGATAATTTTTTTAAATGCATGCTGATGTGACAGCTATCACAGTACAACCAAACAAAATTGTTTAGAATGAAGTTAGAGACAAGTAAGCACTATGAGAGACAGCTTATGAAAAAAAAAACAAAAACACTTTTGGCCAACCTAATATAAATGCAGCAACAATCATCATCTCTCTTCAGCTCAACAGCTGAATTTGTGTTGAGGGTAGTTCATCTGCAAAGAACATAATAAATGAACAGGTAAATAAAGTCGACTCATAAATTTCACAAGTCAAACATTTTTAAAAGCTGTTGAAATGTCTCATTTCAGGATGCACACCCTTAATGCATGCGGTTTCTGGACGTCAAGTGGACACAGTGAAGCTGCTGTTGAAGATGGGAGCCAATATTAACACGCAGGACGCTTATGGCCGCACGAGTCTCTGTCTGGCAACCTATCTGGTACCAACTGTATTTGTGGCGCGTGTGAAGGAGTGGGGTGGACTAGATGTGTTGTTATGGGGCCCCCACTTGCAGAAGAGTGATCTTCGATTTGTGCAGCTGGTCAATAGAAATAGAAGTTCAGAAATATTGCCTTAATCATCTCCAACATTTATGTAATCACTTAGAATTGGTAGCATGGATTTAAGTCATTTTGGATCTTCCTAATAAGCCTCTAGGAGCTTCCCTGGTGGCTCAGTGGTAAAAAAATCCGCCTGCCAGTGCAGGAGATGCAGGTTCGATCCATAGGTAGGAAAGATCCCCTGGAGAAGCAAATGGCAACCCACTCCAGTATTCTTGCCTAAAGAATCCCATGGACAGAGGAGCCTGGCAGGTCCATGCGGCTGCAAAAGAGTCGGGCGTGACTAAGCCGCTAAGCAACAACAAACAACAAGCAAACAGAAATCACTGAAATCAAGCTACATTTCCTCTAAAATTCAAAATTTCACATTTCTTGGGCTAGATAGCCATTTAAGGGGCAGGGAGGAAGTTCTCTAGATGATGGTGAGCAGTGAGCTTAGCGAGGTGCCAGCATTGCATACAACTCTTTCTGGGAACGCATTCTAAGGGGTTGCATAGGAAAGTATGCCTGAATGACAGCAAAGCATTACCCTCGACTGTTGACACCACCTCTGTTTGGAAGCCCAAGGTAGGGCCCCTCACTGGCTCTTCTGAGGTTCCCTGGGAGCTGAGAATAGGTAGTGTCTTAGCCATTACACTCTGAAGCCCATCACTTTCTCTGGCAATGTTTGAATTAAAGTATTAAAGAGAAACTTGACAAAGAGAACATTCAGAAATTTTCTCAGTCACAAATTCAAACTCAATATACAGATAAACTTACCATAGAGGTGTAGTCCTAGGCAAATTTCTTCACCTCTTTACGCCTGCTTCCTCATTTGTAAAATGTAGTAAAAATAATACCCTAAGTTGGGCACAACTGAAGGAGAACCACATGCAGTCACCCAGCACATAGTAGTACAAAACATAGTTTTTTGGTTCTAAACAATGACTGTGAGATTCAGATGTAGTCCATAGTTTTCTGATTTCTTTTCTGAGGAAGAAAAAAAGAAAACCACATACATAGTTCCATGAAATGTTGCAAAATGATAAAAATGTTTCAAACCCTCCTCCATCAGAAGATTTGTTTTTCAAGAGCTATAAAACTTTGGCAACTCTACAATTTGGCAACTCTGAAATTTGTCCAGTATGCTTTTCTTTTGGTCTCCTGCTCATATTTTTCCTTTTAATCAGAGAACTTTTAATTTAAGCATCAGGAATTAAAACCAGATTTAATACCTTAGTAAACTATGACTCAAGACTGAAAACTGTTTGCGTCTACTTAACACTCAGATATTATTGGTCAGCTCTACAAAGTCATACTTAATCTTAGAACCTATGAATTTTACTGTGCTTTTGTTGAAAGTTTTTTTCCCTAGACTTTTCAGAAGTGAAAGTTCTTATCATTATCTTTCTTTCTCTTCCACACATTTAAGTAACATTTTTATTACTACCAGTACTACAAGGGAAAATATTCAGTAATCTTTCTCTTGTTACTGGGTAATCTTGACTCTTAACTATACAGGATAGAATAAAGCAGAGGAAAAAATAGAGTTTTATTATATTATTATTCATAATCATAACTGCATTTACTTATAAGTTTATTTATAATTAGGTGGGAAACCCAAGTGATTCTGGATGAATGTTGGAGGTATTCTCCTTGGCATGTGAGCCAAGCTCAGTTTTCAGCAGAGTTGGGTCAGTTACTTAAAGTATTAATGAACAGAAAGGAAGGACTAGCCTGCAATTATATTTTCCCTTTGAAATCAGAAAGACAGTGGAGAAATGACCCAGTTTTAAGTGCTAACCAAGGAGGAGTCAAGCTTCAGACATGGCAATATCAGGTCTCAATCTGGTGAATTTGTAGGCAACAGAGAGTTCACAGGAAGGGTCTTGGGGAATTCAGAGGTGGATAAACAACAATTGGGAAGACATAAGAGGGTGCTGGTGATAGATCCATATTCAGCAGCAGAAAGGGCAGTCAGTGGCTGGCAGGGTCCCAGCCATTGGAGTAGAGTTCAGTTTAGAATTCTAGGGATCAGAAAAGAGACTGATGAGAGTCACGAAGATGTTATCTTTGGGGTTGCTAGAAAGAGAACTTGGAAAAGGGGATGAAGGGCCATATTTCAGATATAGGTGAACTAAGGCATACAGTGGAGTTTGGGACCTAAGGACTTAGGGACTTCCGTGGCGGTCCAGTGGTTAAGAATCCTCCTTCCAAATCAGGGGACACAGATTCAATCCCTGGTGTGGGAAGATTCCACTTGCTGATGGGCAACTAAGCCCATGTTGAGTCCAAGCCCGCTGCTGAGTCCAAGCTCCACAACTGAAGCCCTCCAACTCTGAACCCCATGCTCCACAGCAAGAGAAGCCTGCACACTGGAACTAGAGAGTAGCCGCCACTTGCTGCAACTAGAGAAGCCCTTGTGCATCAAGAGACCCAGTGAAGCCAAAAATAAATAAATTAAATAAAATGATGACATAGGAGCCCAGCTTTGAAATTGGGCCATGGCATCCAGTTTTGGAATTAGCGTGATTTGGAGTTAAGCCCATAAGGGTCTAGAGTTGACTAATCATCCTCATCACTTGCCAACTTTGGCTCTGGAAACAGTATAAAAGGGGAATGAATCTCAGCGAGTGGCCCTAGAATTGGGGAGACAGAGGCAGAAGACTAGGATCTGTCTGCCCCTGACAGGAAAAGGTCCTCCAGAAAACTCAAGAATCCTCATCTCAAGACCTTCAGTCCTCTGCTGTCTGAATGGGAGGCATGGGCCTTAACCAACCACCTCAGGTCAAGTAGAATATGTTTTAAGCCAAACCAAAAGAAGAGAGGGAAAGAAAACTGGAGAAAGTTTGTTGGACTCTGGTACTATGTCATGCGGGATTGTGTTATATAACATTGCTTTTGCTCTTCCAGGGATGGCTGGAAGGCTGTGTGAGTCTACTCAGAAATGGTGCCAAGCACAATATCCCAGATAAAAACGGCCGTCTGCCACTGCACGCTGCCACCGCTGAGCCCGATGTGAGGTACGTCTCTAGCCAGGTTCACGCGACACTCAAATTGGGATGCACCCAAGTTGGATTAGAAGCTCACCTAATCCAACCCTTGTAGCAAATAAAAACAAATTTTATCCATTTCTTTGGTATTCACAGCACACAGGACCACATCTCAGTGAATCTAAATACCCTGCAATTATCTCAACTCTAATATCACTCTCAAATTGACTTCGATAAAATCCTTTTCTCCTAGCCTCTGATTTAATAAGAAATGCTTTGTGTCACCATCTGAATTTGTATATTCTTTCACTCAGTCAGTCAGTGATTAATTCAATAACTATTTATTGCATGCTTAGAATGCTTATTATGGACCAAGCATTGCTCTAGGCCCTAGATTTCCACATGAGCAAGACAGTGGCTCTGACTTCACAGATCTTACTTTCTAGTGAAGGAGTTAAGTGGCACACTAGCAAACAAATAAATAGTGTAATTTCAAGTAGTGATGAGGGTATGACAGAAACCAAACAAGGTAAAAGAGCATTACTGTCTGAACCCAGAGTCATGCCAACATTTAAGGGCGGTGTCGGCTACAAACTGGAACATGTCACTGGCACTTGCCATCTATCTCTGGGTATTTCCCAACTGGCACTAGTGATAAAGAATCCACCCGCCAATATAGGAGATGCAAAAGATGAGGGTTTGATCCCTGGGTCAGGAAGATCCCCTGGAGTAGGAAATGGCACCTCGCTTCAGTATTCTTGCCTGGAAAATTCCATGGACAGAGGAACCTGGTGGGCTACAGTCTATGGGGTCACAAAGAGTTGGACATGACTGAGCAACTCAGCACACATCTACCTCTATAAAGGTTAAATCATGTGCTGCTACAGCTGCTGATTTTAAAACCCCACCCCCACCCCTCTCACACCCACCCCTCACCTCCCCACAACCAGGAAAGGAGTTCAGGAGTTCAGAGCAGAAATGAGACATGTTGTGCCCAGGGGTAAACTGGCAGAACAGGTCTTCAGATGGTTAGATATTTTCAGGAGCCAATGTTACGAGCCCAGTTCTTGTATCTCCTCATATCTAGAAAAGCACTAAAATCCTCCATGGTGATGACTGCTCCTTGTGACTAGCAAAAGCTTCATGAGACTGGAAGAAACCTGGAAAAATGAGCACTTGATTGCATATATTCCCCCTTCCCCAAAATCTCATATATACGCTGACCTTCCCCCCTTCTTTTTTGGAGTAGTTTCTCAGAGCTGCTTGAGTTCTCCCAGCTGCAGTCCTCATTTTGCCCCCAAATAAAACTTAATTCACAACTCTCATGCTGTGCATTTTTTGTAAGTCAACAGCTGGAAGAAGGCAAAGACCCGGCAAAGACCCAGCAAAGGAGACTGAAAGGGCATGGGGTAAACAGTGGGTTAGCAGGAAAAGCAGGAGTGTGTGATGCTGGAGGCCATGCAAAGAAAGTCCTCAAATAGTTGGATGATTGAGAAGGTCACTTTCTTGTAAGATGATTGTGCAACAAAGGAAAAAGTTTTGCCCAGACAGTCCTCTGTACTAAGTGGCCTGGATCCCCAATCTTTCAAAAGCCCCTCCTAGCAGCTTGATAAGAGTTTCCCAGTATGGAATCAGCAACACTCCAGGCACTTCCTGAACCTTTGCTGACAGAGCAGACCTCTGACAGGAATTTGACGTCCCAGAGCTAGGCAGCAGGCCAGAACCTCAGGGGCTGCCTTTTGCTGCCTCCTCCTCCACACCTTGTGTCCAGAAGTAAACTGAAGCCTGTGGGGGTTGAGGAGACCAAGGCCCCTTCCAGGTTGAGAGGTGATAGGGTTTCTTCATTTCAGTCTGGTTTACACTAAAGTAAGAGGACTCGGGAAATTCCAGGACTATTCCCAACCAAGTCTTGCCTCTTATTATCATTGGATCATATCCAGCAATAATAGAAAACTTAGATTTACTCAAAGCCCAACAAAACAAGGAAGTTTAGAGAAGAAACAGCAAGCCCAGAGCTAACAATCTGTGGACATCATAAAAAGATGACTACCTTTTGATGAAAAAAGAATGACTTTTCTAGACAACCCACAAAAATATTTAGTCACAAAATCATACTGTTTTTCCAAGAGTGTGTGTGTTAACTGTGTCTGACTCTTTGTGACCTCACGGACTGTAGCCCGCCAGGCTCCTCTGTCAATGGGATTTTTCAGGCAAGAATACTGGATTGTGTAGCCATTCCCTTCTCCAGGGGATCTTTCCCAACCGGGGATCGAACCCCATGTCTCCTGCATTGCAAGCAGATTCTTTACCATCTGAGCCATCATTTTAAAGACTATTCTGCATCAATTTACTCCACTTAGGTGCTTTTTACCTACCTCACTCAGAGCAGTCATTTCAAAATCTATATAACTAATTCTGTAAAATGAACATCTGCTTTAGTTATGGTAATCATAGCTGTTGTAAGAAATAAAACCTAAGTCTTCAGTATTTTTTTTAATGTTTGGCAGTGCTGGGTCTCCATTATTGCACAAAAACTTTCTCTAGTTGAGGTGAGCAGCGACTACACTCTAGTTGCGATTCAGGGCTAGTTGTCATAGTGGCTCCTCTTGTTTCGGAGGATAGGCTCTAGGGTACAGGCTCAGTAGTTGTGGCTCATGGGCTTAGCTGCTCTGCGGTATGTGGAATGTTCCTGGACCAGAGATCGAACCCATGTCCCGTGCATTGGCAGGTGGATTCTTAACCGCTAGACCACCAGGGAAAGTGAAAGTGAAAGTGTTGCTGACTCACTGGTGTCCAATTCTTTGCGACCCCATGGACTGTAGCCCACCAGGTTCCTCTGTCCCTGGAACTCTCCAGGCAAGCATACTGGAGTGGGTTGCCATTTCCTACTCCAGGGGATCTTCCTGACCCAGGGATTGAACCTGGGTCTCCTACATCATAGGCAGATTCTTTACCATCTGAGCCACCATAGAAGCCTTACCCAGCATTTTAACATAGTATAAGTTTATTCCAACGTAGGTTTCGTGGACTGGGAGCAGGGGAGGTGGCTCCCCTCCACAGATGATTCAGAGATGCCAGCCTGTGGCTTCATTCTCTCCTAGGATCACAGAATCCTTTTTGTTCAGCCTGCAGATAGGGTAAGAGGAGAGTAGACAAGCCTCACTTAATTCTTTAAAAGCCTGTAAATGACACAGTTCACTTCCGCTCACATTCCATTAATAAGGATGAGTCGTTTGGCCATAAGAAGCGCTAGGGAACATAGTCCCTGACCAAGAAAGAATCCACATCCTGGCCATGACTCCAATCCAAGAAAGGGAGACACGAATTTTGGTGAGAATCTGGCTCTGCCATTAAACTATTGCACCTCATGGGTGAATCAAGCCTTTGCATCAAAATCCTCAATTTGGTCAATAGAGTAAGCTTATCATCTGAAATCACTGCAATAATATATTCAAAAACAATCTAAGCATACTTCCTCTTTTGTGGATTTATTAGGCTAGTTCTTATTATGCCTCTAGACTCTCTAGGACTTACATTACATCACTGTAACTGAGAGAACCCAGAGCTGTGGTTTCCCCTTCTCATGAAACTGTCCCAAATGACCCAGTCACCACCTTTGGAAGAGCTGAAGCCAGAAAAATAAAATTCTCTTTGTACTAATGATATCATTTTATTGTCCTAGATGGATAGTTTGCTGATTCTGGAAGATAAAATCTGCTTTAATTATGGTAATGCTAGCTGTTGTAACTAGTAGAACCCAAAGGGTAAGATTAAATGTTCCAAAACCCAAATTAGCATTTCTGATAAATGTTATCCAAAAATGAATTGGGTTAAACCTTAACAACTGTTGAGAGAAAAAATTATACACTGTAAGAGTTGTGAATTTTTTATTTGGGGCAAAATGAGGACTATAGCCCAGGAGATAGCATTTCAGATAGCTCTGAGAAACTACTGCAAAGAGGTTAGGGGAAGGTCAGTGTCTGTGTGATTTTGGTGAAGGGGGAGTACATACATTGACCATGTATTTTTGTAGAAAGTTACTGTGAGTCACGAGAAGCAGTTGTCACCATGAAAGATTTTAGTGCTTTTCTAGATATGAAGAGATGTAAGAATTGGGCTCATAAAGCCTTCTTCTGAAAATATCTAAATCCTTGAAGGCCTGTTCTGCCAGTTTTTTTCCCCAGAGCTCGGGGTGTCTCATTCCTGATCTCCACCCTGAACTCCTTTCAGGGGGTTAAGTCAGCAATCTCAGCAGTTTGGACTGAATCTTTGTAGAGATAGATGACAAGGGTCAACCTATAGTTTTGTACAACCCATATAGCAAATCAGCTGACTTTGTTACCTAGAGAACATTTCAAAACTAGCTTGACTGAAAGGATTTCTTATGGAATTACATTGCTTAAAACTAGATACTTTATCATTGTTTTATTGAGAAACCTTATGGCTGTGTCTGAGTTTGATAACATCTGCATTAAATGTTTCAAGGCAAAACTAACCGAGCCAAAGAACTTGGGCTTCAACTGCCCATTTATGTGTCTGCTTGAACTCAGAATCACTTTCTAAGAAAAAAATCTTAGTCTGCCTTACAGGCATCTTCTAATCCTAAAATCATAATGCAGAAGGGAGTGATCTTCCATTAAGTCATCTAAATCTGTTCAACTGTTTAATTTTCCTAAATGGACACAACTTTAGGCCAGCTTGTCTGACCATTAAAGCATAGTGGTCTATAGTTATAACAAGCATGATGATGACAAGCAGCATTAATTATTTATCATGTTCTGAGCAAAATTCTGAGCACTTTCTATGTGCTATCTCATCTAAACTTTACCACACCTCTATGTGATAGGTAATATTTCTATCCCCATTTTACAGAGAAAACTAAGGCATCAAGAAGATAACTAATTGCCTAGAGCATGTGTGAAGATAAGTAACCTGCCCAGGGGGTGTGCCATGCTCCTGGAGTCCACTGCTGTGGACCCTGTTGAATTCATTTTAATGGCCACATTTTGTCCTTAAGCTCTCAGTCTACCCCGAGAGGCCTTATGCGAAACAGTCTTATGGGACTTCCCTGGTAGTCCAGTAAATAAGACTCTGTTCTTCCAGTGCAGGAGACACAGGTTCAATCCTCGATCCAAGAAGTTCTGCACACCATGTAGTCAAAACAAAAAAAGAAACAGACTTACAGAACTCCTTACTGTCTGATTGTCAGGAAATATTTTGTTCATTACAGTGTCCAAAAACAATCTTTTCTGAAAAACCGCACAAGAAAAATTTCTACTAAAGGAGGAATTCCTGTGCTTCTTCTGATGAATTATTTTTACTATGTGGACACTGTGACTTATGATCAGGTTTCTCTCTTTATATATTTAGAAAACTCAAAACCCAATTTGTGTCTCACCTCTGGCATGCGCATAGGACCATAATTATGTGTTCTTTATCCTGCCCTCATTTTCTCTCTGCCTAGTTTCTTCTTGTGATCTTGTCTTACTATATGTATCTGAAAACCACCTAAAATCCTTTTTTTGGATGGAGGTAAAGGGTGGGCAAGAGTGCCAGCCCAGGCGTCAGACTGGCTGAGGATGAATCTGGCTCCATCTCTTACAGACACATTATATTGGGCAAGTAAACATATTAAGGTCCAGCTTTCTTTTTTAGAAAGTAGGAGTAATACAGTAGTTACCTCCTAGGTAAGAAGGCAGAAGTAAATGAGAAAATATGTGAGACCATCAACTGTTAGTGTTCACTGAGTGTTAGTGACAATGATGAGGGATAAGGGTGAGGATGTTGATGATGATGATAGTGAAGATAGAAATAAAAAGGTATAATTGATCAGCACTAAAGAATGAAACCCCGATACCACCACTTACCAGCCTTCACCCTGGCCTTTCCACCTTAGCACACACAGGTCCACAAAAAATACAACCACACAGGTACGTGTACACACAGTCCTGTACTCACTGACATGAGAACACATTTCCTGTGAAGTTCATCAGGGTATGAACATCACTCCTATTTGTTTTAACCTTGGGACATAGAGCATCGCAAGATTTTAGAACCCAATGAACATCAAACTCAAGCATTAGCTCCTCTGAAACTCCCTTCTCTACCTTTGTCAGTGGACATACATGTATATTTTTCCTCTAATCATAAGTATATGTGCTGGCCACATTGTGGACTTGTACTCAGGTACTCAGACTCCTTTTAAAATCTACTCACCCCTAGATTTCCAAACAGCACAGACTCCTTCCACTCGGTGCTTGCTGGAGACTATTTAGAGTGAAGTCTCAAACTGAAGCAGCTTGTAAACAAGCAAAGGGGACACTTCAATTAGCCCTTTGCCTCCAGAGAGGTTTTGGTTCTCTGATGAAAACAACTCGCAAGCAAACCAGCCAGTCAATGTGCAGCCCTGGCTAAGTGATAGCTCAGTGGGAATCTAAGCTCCTGCAGGGAGGAAGAGCCTAAAATTAAGCACACGAGGGCAAGTTGGATGGACAAAAGCAAAGGAGCACAAGTTTCCTCTCGTGAGTCCCCTTCCTGCTTTGGATACTCCACTTCTCAGCAGGTCTGGGTTTTCTCCCTTTCCGCTTCCCATGGCTCTTCTTGCTTCCTTGGCTAGGACATTCAGAGGGCGCGATGTGAAAGAGGGGGCATAATCATTAACAAATCTGCAAAGAGCATGCAGTTGTGTTTGTACAACGCTGTGCACGCTAGAGTTGGAAGGCAAGCAGCGATTTCCTCTGAAAGCAGTCACAGGGCTCTCTGAAAGTCATTTTCATCATCTCCATGGTTACCAGCAGATTTTTTTTTTTTTTTTTCCTGTCAAGTGCCGGCAGCTCTGCCTCTTTATTCTCTTGATTGCAGCTAGAGGGAGGAAGGAAATCATTTCTTTGATCCCGCTCTCTAGTTTCAAGATGATGCATCCTAATCTGCAGTGGATGTTTCATGGCAGCTTACTTCTACCGCTGGGCAGATTCAGGGACAGGAGAGCAGATGGCAGCTTTGGGGACCCTTTTCCCCAGTCATCCCCAGGCTGAACTAGCTCCAGGACTGTGAGCCTAAGGGGCCAGCAAAACAGAGAAGTTCCAGGAGACAAACCTCCCTTCTTTCCAGGATACTTCTAGCTGAGCTCTCCCTGGCCAACCAATCAGCTCATGGCAATCAGGGAACCCCAAGATATAAGGGTAGGACCTTTTTGTAGTAAGAAATCAATCATTATATAGAATTTATTATAGTATATAAAGTCCATTCTAAAAGCCTTATGGGCATTGACTCATTTACAGTTACAACAGATCTTTAGAAAAGAGGTGTTAACGTTTATTTTACAGGTAGGAAAATGTACGCACTGAGAGTTTCCTAATGAGTCCAAGGTCTGGCTGATTGGTGAGGGGGCAGAGGTTCTCACAGAGGCAGTCTGGCCCCAGCCTCTGTGCTCTCATCACCCCGACTCTGCCTGTCTGCTGGGACCTGGGCCTGCTGTCCTGACAGCTGGGAGGGGGTGGGCCTGATGGTGTGGCTGGAGATCTGAGAGATGGACAGAGTTTTAGCTAATGATAATAGATGGGCTTGAGGGTTATGGGATAAATACACCTGGGTCAGCTTAGCACATAACAGGAACGCTAAGAAAACAAAACTAAGAGGTCTGCAAGTCTACTGGTCATTAAGACAGATGTGGGACAGGTTTCTTGCAAACTGCCTCTGAAGCACAGAACAATATAGAAGCACCAGGCTGAAACCAGTCATCTGGGTTCTAGTCCAAGCTGGATAACCAAGGCAACGTGTGCTGGCCTTAGCAAGCAATGTAGTGCATCGGGTCATTTGTTCTCATAAAGTGGGAGAGAGAGAGAGAGAATACTCACCTGTAAATTTGTACCAGCTTTAAGATTGATGAGTTTTAGTGACTTAGGAATCAAATGGAGGCAAGCAGAATAGATTTGCATATATCACTCAGAGTCATGAAAGGGAAAACATGCAATAGGGATGACTAAGAAAGTTTAATGAAAGGCTATTTGAAATTAGAGCTTCCTTAGTGACTCAGATGATAAAGAATCTGCCTGCAATGCAGGAAACCCAAGTTTGATCCTTGGGTTGGGAAGATCCCTGGGAGAAGGGAATAGGTTACCCACTCCAGTATCCTTGCCTGGATAATTCCATGAACAGAGGAGCCTGGCGGGCTACAGTCCATGGGGTCACAAAGAGTTGGACACAACTGAGTGAGTAACACATCTGAAATCAACCAACAAGAGATGGTGACAATCTCCACCCCCACTCTCCTCCTAAGGCAGGAAAATGTTTCACCCGGGCTCACAAGAGGTGAGGAAGGAAGCTCTTATTGGAAACTGTGTTGTAGTTGCAGTTGGAGTGCAGGAGAAGGGCCACGGGGCAGGACCCCAGGCCTTTAGTAGAGGGAAAAAGTCACTGTCAGAAAGGGAAGTGGCTCCTCTCCTTCCTCCTGCAGGTTCTCCCACTGACCAAACCCAGTGGAAGCCAGAGGGCAGGGGACCTGGATGATGACATTGTTGGAGGTCAGCCTTCAAAGCAGGAATCTGCAGGGCAGAGGCTGGAGCTGAGAGGCAAACAGAAACATCTAGCATAGGGTTCACCCCGTGATCTTCAGAGGCTCACCCAGGATGAGAAGAGGTCTTGATCTCCCCACCTCCATTCCCATCTAGGTAGAGTTCGCTTTCCCCCCAGTGTGATCACGCTGCTCTGGAGTAGCCCCAGAAAAGCCTGTCTGACTGCAGATGATCTCAGTCTGCTCAGGGTCAGCCAAGGATAACCAGACTGGACACCACTGAGCCCCTGCTCCCTCCCACTCTCCTTAGCACTTACACCAGATGTGCCTTAGATATCAGACCATGGCCATCAATGAGACACAGAGAGAGAGAGAGAGAGAGAGAGAGGAAGGGAAGAGAGGAGAGAGCAGGCGAGGGGACGAGAAAGGAGGAGAGAGAAAAAGAAAAAGAAAGAGAGAAAGAAGAAAGATAGTCACCAGTTACCCTCCCCTCATAAAGAAGCTGTAAAGGAAAGCATAAAAAACAATGTTTAACCATAATGAAATTATTTTTGTAGCATCTTCCCACCTGATGGAAGAATTCTAGAATTCAGAAAGGATAAAATAAATGCGCCATTTTTAGTCATAACCATTGTTCCTTTAAAATCTGTATACTAGGAGCTTTACACCTGTCACACTATTTAACTCTCACCACCACCACCACTGTTATTATCCTTTTTACGAAGTGAGAACCAGAAGCTCAGAAAGGTCATACAGTGGTGAAGACAGATTTAAATCACAGCATTGTCCTGGCTCCCCCCACACAGTGATAAGACTAGATTTAACACAAGGAGCCCAGTCCGTTGCTCTGTGATGACCTAGGGGGATGGGTAGGGGGAGGGAAGGAGACTTAAAAGGGAGGGAATATATGTGTAATTATAGCTGATTTACATTGTTTTAGAGCAGAAACCAACACAACATTGTAAAAATTAAAGAAAAAAAACAACCACCACCACCACTTAAGCTTCCTGTTTATTTCACCCTCACTGAAGAAGTCTATCCCCATATAAGTACTCTTTGTAATGCAGCATGATCAATCCCTCTGATCAGTATTAAGCAATTTAATACTTAGGAACTTAGGTGTAACCTAAGCTGAGCAACAGTGAAAATCTGATTCAGCAGAACAACAATCCATTTTATTTTTCAAATAATTCTTCCAAAATAATTTCTGAGTTTTTAAAATTGTTTCCACACAGACAACTGTTTATCTTCTTGGTGAGTTGAGTTTGCTGTTGGAGTGACCTTAACACAGTGCCACAGGCGGGGTGGCTTAAACAACAGAAATTTATTTTTTCACAGCTCTGAAGACTGGGAGTCCAACATCAGAGTGCTAATAGGCCTGGTTTCCCCTGAGACTCTCTCCTTGGCTTTCAGTGACCATCCTCTTGCTGCCTCTCTTCACTTTCCACTGCGAAAGTGAAGTGAAAGTGTTAGTCACTCAGTCATGTCCAATTCATTGGGGCCCTATGGACTGGAGCCTGCCAGGCTGCTCTGTCCATAGGATTCTCCAGGCAAAAATACTGGAGTGGGTGGCCATTCCCTTCTCCAGGGGATCTTCCCAGCCCAGGGATCAAACCTGGGTCTCTTGCGTTGCAGGCAGATTCTTTACCATCTGAGCCACCAGGGAAGCCGACCATGAGCGTGTGTCTTTGTGTCAGTCTGTGTGTCCTAATCTCTTTTACGAGAACACTAATCAAACGGGATTCGAGCCCACTGTAATCACCCTTCATTTTACCTTGTATGTGTGCGGTGTGTATGTGTGTGTGTTAGTTGCTCAGTTGTGTCTGACTCTTTTGAACCCGTGGACTGTATGGAATTCACCAGGCAAGAATACTGGAGTGGGTTCCCATTTTCTCCTGCAGAATATCTTCCTGACCCAAGGATTGAATCCAGGTCTCCTGTATTGCAGGTGTATTCTTTACATCTGAGCCACCGGGGAAGCCCCCATTTTAGCTACCTCTTTAAAGGCTCTATCTCCAAATACAGTCACATTCTAGGGCACTGGGGGCCTTAGAGGGGCTTCCCAAATAGCGCTAGTGGTATAAAGAACCTGCCTGCCTATGCAAGAGACACAAGAGACTCAGGTTCCATCCCTGGGTCAGGAAGATACCCTGGAGGAGGGCATGGCAACCCACTCCAGTGTTCTTGCCTGGAGACTTCCATGGACTGGGAAGCCTGATGAGCTATAGTCCATAGGGTTACAAGGCAGTTGAGCATGCACACACACTAGGTTAGAGCTTTAACATATAAATTGGGAGTCGGGGGACACAATTCTGTCTATGACAATGAATATCCATTGATTAATTCATTCAGCATCTTCCTCAGTAGTTTCCAAATCTGATTGTTTACAAGAATTTCCTGAATAGTTTATTTAAATAGTAGAAGCTAGGCTTCTCTCCAGACCTACTGAGTCAGAAACCTTGAATATACAACCCAGGTATTTGTGGTTTTAAAAAATCTCCAGGGAATTCTGAGATGGAGCCTGGGTTAAAATGTCCAGGGTTAAGTATTCTAGAAATAACACTGTGCTCCAGGCATGCCTTAAATGCTGTCTGCATATTAACTCATTTAATCCTCACCCTGAGCTATAAGGTAGGCACTTTCATTCCCCCCATTTTACAGATGAGGATGCATAAGCACAGAGGAGTTAAGTTACTTGCCTGTGGTCACAGAATTGGTCAGTGTCAGAACTGGAATGTGAACCCAGGCAGTCTGGCTCCAGAGTCTGGGCTCCTAAACTCAATTGCTTCTCTCCCACAGATGGAGTGTTGACCTCAGTCAACCAAGTATGTGGCCCAAGTGAGATAAGAACTTGAACTTAGGAATCATCAGCTGTTGTTTCACACTGATAACTGCGACTGCATGCTGAAATATTTTGTGTTTTAGAAAGAATAAGCAAAATTGTAAATGCTGACTGAGTATAACCTGTACATTTAGAAGGTATGACACATATTCCAAGTAGTGAAGCAATTTGAAAGCACTCGAAGTTTGTGCAAAATGAATAAAGAATAAGCAGTGGAGAACTTTGCTTCTTAGAGTGAACACAAAGGGATACAGGTCTGGTGAATAAAATAAGCCTGAGGTTTTGCTTTCTGCATTCCCTTTCACCCTTCAGAAGCACTAAGATAGGGAGGAGGGAGAGAAGAGACAGAGGTCTTCCTCCTACCTGCCTTCCTGGGCCTTCTTACCTATCATCCTGGCTTCTTTCCCATAGATCTCTCCCCTAGTAAATGCAAAGGGCATCTGGTCATTTGGAGGCCTTCAGCAGACTGTATTTTTAATGTCATGTTCTCATACAGATTCTGTTCTTTAAAGCTACTTCTCCTGTTTTTCTTTACAGGCTCCTTACAGTCCTGGTGCAACAGTCAAACCTCAACGAGATTAATCACCAGGACAATGAGGTGAGCCTGCCCTCACAAGGAATGGTTGGACATTGTGCAGGTTAGAGTAGGAAAAAGGGTTTTCTGAACCACAGAGCTTCCTCTCTTAAAGATGCAAGGAAGGGATGGAGCAGTTTTGTGTTCCTACCCTGAGAGGGAAGCCTGTGTCTCTATTATTAATTCTCAGGCAGAAATTTATCCCACTGTGGCTGTGGATAGCTTTTAATTGGGTAGGATTTATTGCATTAAGTATTTAAGCATTTATCTACCACTGAGATTTTGTAATTTCCCTTTGGACATTGGGAAATAAATATTGCTCTTTCCTGTCTTCTCGAGAACCAAAAATTTCGATGGCTGCTGATGCTCTTTCTTTGAGTGGAAGACGACAGACAGATAGTAATTCTAGGCTCCCTGCTCCAGAGGCCACACTATTAATGCCAATGATCACAACTGCTGTTGCCTTTACCTTGCAAGGCATGCCTGTGCCAGGTGTCCAAGAAGACAGAGCAACACTCTCAACAAAGTTCCCGAGGGAGGGTGGATCAGACCAGGCAGAGCTGCCCCAGAGCCACTGAGGGGCTTGTATCTATTTAACTCTTTTTAAAAAACCAAGTCTGGTTTTTATTAGCCAGGCTAATTTCTTCAACCAGCTTCAAAAAACAGATTTAAATACCTGATCCTTAATGGAATTTTTTAAATGTAAACTTAACTTGACCTCACTAAGAATGTCAGATAATTTTAAGAAGGCCCGATAGTATTGAAAATGTATATGCCTCAAGATGTAAAATAACTCTGATTTCAAGGAGGCCGACTGGCCAAAGACAGAGTGGGAGGAAGCCCCTAACAGGGGCTGGGCCCCTACTCCATATTTCTCTCGGGCTCACATCTCATCTTCCTTGAGCCTTTGGATCAAAGGCCTCCTTCCAACTGGCTTGGCATTAATGACCACATCAAAAAGTCCCTACTTCACAGTCTGGCTCTAAGGTCAGACACCTCTCTGACTCGGTGGTCATAAGCTGCTTTCACCTACCCCTCATCTTCAGTCGTTTAAAGCAAAACCCCATGTGAGAGAATATTGCACTGTTTTAAACTTCTGCTTTAAAAACGAGAACCAGAGATGAGAAAGTGCCCTTCGTGTGAAAGCAGGGAGCCTGGGGACTTGCAGTCTGTGTCAGCTGATTAAGAACTTCTAGACTTTGGGCAACTAGCCAACCACTTCTTACACCCTCAGCTTTTTCCTTCACCCCCACCCCACACTGGGACTTATTAAATAAAAGGGGGCAAATTCAGTCATGTACACCCTAAAGTTAAATTTCTCCTACAGACATCCAACTCTGTCCCCAACTCAGTGGAGCCGAACATCCCCTAGCAAAGTGACAGTTCCCTATTTTTCCCCACCCTGGGAGGCCCCTGGCTGGTGGTGAGAATGAAAGCAGTCGGAGATCTTTCTAACAGTGGTAGTTTTAACACTTTTCAGACAATATGTGGTTAATATTAGAAAAGTCTGTAGTTCCTTTTTGTGCAAAGCAACCTCTCAGACAAGACTCCTCTTGGTCTTAACCAGCATTGGACCTATTGGCTTTTTTGAGCAGATGCCTCAACAAGGACCCTTGCCATCAGTGTCATAGCTTCCTCTTTACACCATATCACAGCATGTCTGAAATCCACCTGAATCCAACTACTAATGCTTGCCTGTGTTTTTCTTTCATATATATGTTGTGTGTGCGTGTTGGTCGCTCAGTCATGTCTGACTGTTTATGGCCCCATGGACTGTAGCCCTCCAGCCTTCTCTGCCCATGGGATTCTCCAGGCAAGAGTACTGGAGTGGGTTGCCACTCCCTTCTCCAGGGGATCTTCCCAACCCAGGGATCAAACGTGGGTCTCCAGCATTGCAGGCAGATTCTTTATTATCTGAGCCACCAGGGAAGCCCATATATATTGCTGGTGTGAGCCAATCCATATAAATTTGCAAGGGCTAATTTGTTCTTTGCCATTGGGAAATAAGGATAGCTCTGAAATGGAAAGAACACAGCCCAGGCTTTCCTTTCCATTTATTACCTTGGTAGAGTTCCTGGATTTGGCTTCTCAGTGTTCTGAATAAGCAATCACCTTTGGCCCCACCCCCACCCCAACCCCATAATCACTTTTCCAATGAGTTCCAAGTACAGTCTCCATTATATATGAAGGAGTAACAGTTAAAACACACACACCCTACATCTGTTAAATAATAGGAAGCAAAACAGCAAGGCAAAAGAAATCAGGGAAAAGGTAAGCTAGTGCTGGCGAAGCATTACGGCTTCCTGATGACAAAAGGGAAGAGCCAAACATATCCCCTACAGAGTTTGAATAAAATTATTTTCCAAGAATAACTAAAGGGCTCCCAAGCTTGTCACAATGAGGCTTAAAGATTAAATGATCAATTAACAGAAATCTAACTTAATTGAGACAGATTGTTAACTGAAACTAAAGAATGGAGAGAGGGAGAGAAGAAGAAAAAAAAAATGTTTTCTGCAGCCATCCTCTAATTGCTCATGTAAAACAAAACATAATATGTACCACTTTATATCAGAGATGACTGTCACTCTAGAGGCTATGCTGTTCTGAGCTCAGTAACTTGAAACATTTTTTGTACTATTAGTTTTTACTTGAATAAGTAATACATGAACACATTTGCTTCTTAAAAAGTTAAATATTACAAGTAATACTAGAAGTCCTTGATTACTTCTACCCTACCACCTTAGCCTGCAGGTAATTGTTCTTTTGTGTATATATATATAGTATGTATATATATACTTTCTCAATCTTTTGTATGTATTACCACATCTTCTTAATCCAGTCATCTATTGATGGGAACTCAGTTGCTTCCGTGTCTTGGCTATTGTAAAAAAATGCTGCTATGAACATTGGGGTGCATGTGTCATTTCAAATAAGTGTTTTCATTGTTCCTGGATATATATACCCAGGAATGGAACTACTGCATCATATGGTAGTTCTATTATTAGTTTTTTAAGGACCCTCCATATTGTTTTCTGTAGTAGCTGCACCAATTTACATTCCCACCAACAGTGTACAAGGGTTCCCTATTTTAATTTTTAGTATGCATGCGTGGTTGTTCTTCAAAACAACTGCATCAATTTATAGCTCCACTCATAGTGTAAAACGTGCTTATCACTGTTTTCCTGTTGTTGGATTTTCTAATAACCAGTGAAAATGAGCATAACTTCATAGGTACAGTGCTCATTTTTAGATCTTCTGTGAATTGCCTATTTATTTAGATCCTTTGTCCATTCACCTTTTCTTACATAGTCATAGGAGGCTTTTTTTTTTTTTTTTTTGACCACATGACATGGTTTTCAGGATTTTAGTTTCCCGACTAGGGATCAAACCTGTATCCTCTGCAGTGGAAGCACAGAGTCTTAACCTTTGGACTGCCAAGGAAGTTCCCATAGGAGTTTATTTTATATTCTGACCAATCCTTTGTCTGCTATTGAGTTGCAAATGTTTTTTCATAGTCTATTCTTTATTTTAGAACTGTTTGTGATGTCTTTTCCTCTACAGAAATTTTAAAATATGATATAATCAAGATGATCATTCTTGTCCATTATTGTTTTGTTTTAGGTATCCTTTTTAAAGGCCTTTCCTACCCCTAGCGACATAACTACATCATGCTAAATTTTCTTTTAGTTTGTTACAAGATTTTTTTTTTTAATATGTGGTTTCATTTCTGAGTTCTCATTCCAATGATCTATTTGTTTTTCTTGCTTCATTAACCACACTGCTTAATTATAAAGTGACTTGTTTGGAAGCTATCCACACTGCAGGATTTAACACTGTGGGAAAGTCACCATGGGTCAGATGGTCAGATTGTCCTTTGTGTCTTTGTTCTTTGGGACCTCAGGGGATCTCTGACAGAGAGGGGCTTGTCTATTGCAGCCACAGAGAATTAAGTTGCTAAATTCCTGGAATCTAACTCTCCTGCTTTCGTTTTAGCTCTGACAGGAAGAGCACCCCATGAAGAAGGACTATAAAATATTGGCATCTGCATTAGAATTTTGAATGCATTTATCCAGAAAAGCACTGTTATGCATGGTATTTAAAATAGATAGTTGGTCCTATATTAATGTACATTCTGATATAAGTAGATTTTTGTGAGTGGCCTGACAATTCAAACTTCCATTACAACAGCACTCACAGAAAATAAATCCAAGTTGCAAAAACAGACGTGAATCTTTGGATATAATTCTTAGCAGTAAAATCTACTTACAACATTCCCAGGATACAGCACAAGCAGGGACTGTGCATTAAAAAAGGCAAAATCAATAGAAACAGTCCCTGACTTTAGAAATCTTTTTGCCCTACAGCTGGCAGAAGGTAAAATAATAAAGTCAAAAAAATTTAATGCACCAGAATTTGTATTCTAAAAATGAACACCTTAACAAATTGAGTCAGTGCTACTCAGGACTCTCACTTCCCTCTCTCCTCAGACCCTCCTTCACTGTTAGGTCCTAGAGGCAGACCATGTATTTTTTATCTTTATATCCCTAGAATCTAATTCAGTAACTTACACATAGTAGAGTCTCCCTAAAATATATATTTAGATAAAGAATTAACTTATTAAATTCAAGAAAAAGGCATATGATTTTATTTTATTGTCCTTCCCCTCTTTGTTGTGTTGACCCAACCCATGAATGACTCATTTTATTTACCAGATTTGACTCCCTGTGACTTTTAATTATTTCCAAATATACTCTCAAAAAAATAAGATTTTATATCATTTGAGAGCTTCCCCAAAAATGTATTGTAGCTTTTAGGGCAGGAGTCCTTGTCCATTTTCATGACATGGACACATCTGGTATACTGGAGAAGGCTGTGGATCCCTTCTTAGAAAACTGTTTGAAGTTATGTAATATAAAATACATAACATTACAAAAAATTATATTGAAAAACAGATACCAAAATATTTTAAAGAACAAATTTGCAATATTTACATGCAAGCTCTTTTTGCTAATGCCTTACTACCCTTTGTGATCTATAATTGTAAGTTTTTACCCACATAAATTTGAAGAAAATGGCTTTTATTACTGAATTTCTTATCTTGTTTTAGAAGTTCTTTTAGACTCTTTTAAATTATATCCTTTATTCTAGTTTTTTGTACACGGAAGGCCCTCTGTAACTTTTGTGAGCAGTAGTCACAAAATTAATAATATGTGAATATAAAAATGTCAAAGAGAGCCAAACTGGACTTCTGTGAACTTCTAGATCCTTCAAATGACCTAGAATTGTTTTGCTGATCTTGCAAGCACCTGCTAGAATTCTATCCCCCGGTGCACCAAGATGCGGGATGAACCAAAGCACCCAGCCACATCACACGTTTCTCTCTATGCCTTTCAGCATCTGCAAGAGCTGGTCTAAAAGTGCAGTTCTGAAACAGAAAACTACTAAACACTGAATCAGATTTCTGCTTCATAAAGCACAAAAGTTACAGTGGTTTTGGAGAAAAAGAAAAAAGTTCTGAGAAGACAATAGGACTTGAAAGCCCTAACTGAAATGTTGGTGGCACAGGCTCAAGGCACAGAATTACTCATGTGCACCAGAGTGTGTTCCAAAGCCAGCTTGCCATGCACACAACAGCTATCACACACAGCTGTTTCTATCAACAATCTCGAAATGGCTCCTAAGTCAACCAAACTTAACCTCTCCCTCCAAAACTTAACCTCTCCCTCCAAAACTTTCTAGAGAGCTATGTTCTTAAATGAGTGTGAGTTACTCTACACTCAGAGCCAACATACCCTCTTTTTCAAAGAAGTAGAATTCTACTGTCACCAGGACCATCTGGGTGTGTGTTGCAACATATCTTCCAGAGACTCCTAGATTTTTAGCTCTCAGATTCTTTGAAGGCCCAGTTGGGTCCTCAATGAGGGGCATCACAGTTTAGACACAGGTGGCTGGCTTTCATTCAACAGACTCTGGTGTTTTATACTCCCTGTGAATCCAAGGGAACCTGGAAAATCTGTGATTCACTGATTAACTCTTTCTGCAAACATTTCTCAAATACATACCATGTGCTTGGGCATACCATAGTGAATATGCTACAGCTTCTGCCATTAAAGTGCATCACAGCTTAATCTTAATTCTTATCGCAGCTCAGGACGGACGCCAATTGCCAAACTGGAAGTCTGCCCCTTAAATGGCCACCAGTCTTAACATAACACAACTACGATGTGCTAGCGATGTGTTAAAGAAGTTAAAAGAAGGAGGACGCAGTTGTAGGAAACAGTTCCTGAACAAAGTGTGTTGTGCAATACAAAGAGTTGCATTTGAGCTGATTTTGAAAGTTTTGGTTTTCATATTACTAAATCTAAGAGGGTGTATTTTTATTTCTCATTAGCCCAACTGAAAAAAATAGCAACAGGAAATTTCTCTTGACTTGACTGAATGTTTGAAGCCTGTTTGTATTGTAATATAAATATACAACATATCTATATTATATATTATAATGTATTATTATTTAGAGACTAATCGAGTAATTCAAGTCTTGATTTGGGGCCACTCAGAGGATCAACAGTGATTTATAACACTGATCCCAAATTTCAAGGTAGAGGATGGGTGGGAGGGATTATATATATATTTCAATAGCTTACTAAACTAAATATTTGCCAGCTGCACTTTCAGAAGAAAACTAGAAGTGATGCCAAATGAAACAAATAATAATACAGGGTGGCAACCCTTATGCTTGAGAATCACCAGTCTAGAAAGTGAGAAGATCCCAAATCCAGCTAAAATCACAAAGAAAAAAATTTTCCAGTATCTGAACTCATTTCCAAAATGAAATCTTGTAGCTTGATGTGTGGAATAAACAATTTCCTCCAGAGTGGGAGGGACCCCAATTTGAATCCCAACTTGTCTTATACCCAGTCAGTGACCTTAGGGAAATCATTTAACTTGTGTTTCAGTTTCCTCACCTGTAAAATGAGTCTAAAAATACCTATCTCTCAGGATTGTTGTAAAGATTCAATGAAGTGAATGAAGTTCTTGGCACCAAGTAGGTATATGAAAAATAGTAGTGGCCATTCGCACTGTTTATCAAAACATGCATGAGCTGAGGTTTTTTTGTTTTCATTTTTGTTGTTGTTGTTTGGTTTTTCAACAGGGAGTTAAGGAGGAGTGGTGGTTGCTTTAAAACAAAAACTCCTAAAGCCTAGAAACTGTTTAGGAGACAAGGATTAACAGTGTCCTAACAAGAATTAAATTAATTCACAATTTCATGCTGAATTCTCACCTGGCTAAATCAATCTCTCTGCATATAGTGATTGCCATTTACCTCATTTGGAGGACTCATCAAGAATTTTAACCAGTTTCAACAGGTTTCAACTGAACAGTTGATAACAATGATCATAGCAGACAAGTTCATTTTCTATAAAGAAGTCATGTTCTGTCTTTCTTATGTGAGTGGTTTTAGAAAGCAAAGCCAAATTTTACAAAAGCAAAAAATTCCATCCAGAAGCATAAAAAGTCACTCATCCATTTAACAAGCTTTTGCTTAGCATTCACAATGTGACTGGCACTGTTCTAGGTTCCAGGGACTCGGGCGGAAAAAGGCCCTGCCTTCATGAGCTTATACTCCAGTAATTCAGAATTGTCTCTGATGTCTGTAGTCCTGGGGCTGGTGGCACTTCATAATGAAGCCAATGATTCTAAAGCAAATGGTACTCAGCTCTGGGAAAGGGGTAATCACTGCAGAATAAAAAGAATCTGATTCCCTGGAGTCCAGATTTCTAATTCCAGTGGGCCAAATTAAATTAAAGAGGACCCACTGAAATGCTTTGAGCTATTCTGAACCTCAAGTAAATATTCAGCTGCAGGAATAAGAACAAGAAGTTCCACTGTTGTTAGACGGTCATTATTTTCCATATGGAACCAATTTCTTGAAATATCTTCAAGAGTGTCTGGAGGCTCAGTGTTATATGACACTTGAAACTTAAAAGCAGACCATAATTTAATGATTTAGAATGTGGAACTGGTCAAGGGGACTTACATTCTAATCCCACTGCGCCGCAAACCTCAAACCCTAGCTTCAGTTTTGTGCTCAGTCACAGGTTTGAGAACTTCCTTAGAACTCAACTTCCTCCATAAAATGGGAAGGACAGTGACACCTTTCAGAGCTGACCAACTGCTATAGCAAAAACTCAAAACCTCAGTGCCTGACATAATAAAAGCTTTTTCCTGCTTGCTTCATTGTTCATTGCTGGTTGATGAGCTGACCCTGTCCTGTTTCATCAACCAGGGTCCTGGACTTTTTAATCACATGATCCCAGCATCTTCTTGAGACTTATCTTCCCCTCTATTCAGTTGTCAGGTGAGGAAAGAGAAAATATATAAAAGACTACACAGTTTTTATTTTCTAGGCAGGCCTTAGAGGAGTGGGGGCTTCTATTCTTCCGTTCTTTCTACTCACACGGCAATGGTCAGGACTCAATCTCGTGGCCACACCTATCTGCAAGGAAATTGGGGAATGTAGACTCAGTATGTGCCCTGGAGGAAGAGGAAATAGAATTTGGTGAGCACCACAGACTTCACCACTATATTTAATCCAAAAGGTTATTTGAAGGATTGAGATAATATACAGAAGAACTCATAAAGCTCTCTAGATCAATACATATCCATGTATTATCTGTGTGTCTGTCAGTCACTCAGTCATGTCCGACTCTTTCTGACCCCATGGACCTGCCAGGCTCCTCTGTCCATGGGATTCTCCAGGCAAGAATACTGGAGTGGGTTGCCATTCAATTCTCCAGGGAATGTATTATCTGGAACATGATTAATGTGTTATCTGGAATAGTAATAGCTCTGCCCTCCTAGCTAGGCTGCAGCCCATCTCCTGCACTCAGCTCATCTTGGATGAGCAGAGAAGGCCAAGGTGGTAACACTGTCTTATATGCAGAGACAACTGCAAAAAGAGAAAGCTGTCCACTTCCTTCACTCCCTTTACCAGGCATCTTAATCTAGAATCATTTTAGATATATTTCATGTAATTGTGAGCTATATTCAAGGAGAAGAGGCCATCTTTTCATAGTCCACTCTCAAATACTACTGGTTCTTTTTGGCAAATGTTTACCAGCAGAAGTTCATTTTATTATGAAACCGTACCTAACATGTGACCTTAAGCTAGGAGAGAAGGTGGAATTCACCAGACTGGCTCATCCAGATCTAATTTCCAGGCTGCCACCAAGTGATCTCTTCTAAACAGTGTAAATCAGGTCATGTCAACACCTGCTTAAAATCCTTCACTGTCTTTCTACTGACTTCAGAATAAAATCCAAATGCCTTATACAGGGTATTCCCCATCCCACGCTCCAAGGATCAGCCCTGCCTCTTTTTCCAACTGCATCTCGCATGGCTCTCCTCCTCTCCCTCTTCATTCATTCATTCAGTCATTCAACTATTTTTCATCTAGCCTGGGTCAGTCTCTGGGGATACTCTAGTAAAGAGACAGCGCTCTGGTCTGGTGGTGGGAGATGGCATCCCAGCATACTCTGATCACAAGTGTCTGCCTCTGTGACTTGTTGCTCGCTGGTCTCTACCTTCAGGTTACCTCGGCTCCCAGAGGCCCATGTAGAACAGTCCCTACCTCCAGGGTGGTTACGCTGTCATGGCACCCCAGGTGCATTCTTTTTAGCATTCAACAGTCCTGAAAATCCTTTGGCTTGCTTGTGTGCATTTATTATCTTCCTCTACCACAGTGGAGTTCCCACGAGGACATGGATCTCTTTGATCTTATTCCCTATCGTATCCTTGACATCTGTTTGCCTGGCATCAGGTAGGAAGCCAAGGAGTAACCATTGAATGAATGATTCAAGGAACAAGTGAACTGACAGTCAGCAGCCAACGCATCTGGTGATGCCTTCGGGCCTGGGGAGAAAGTGTGTAGAGAGTGGACTCTCCTTCCTAATAGCCTGTGCTCATCTCGGTCCCTCTGACTGTGGTTTTGCAGGGGATGACAGCACTCCACTGGGCAGCTTTCCACAACCGGCCTCAACACACCCAAATGCTGCTGAAGAAGGGGGCAGACCCCACCCTTGTGGACAAAGACTTCAAAACAGCTCTCCACTGGGCAGTCCAGGTGAGAAATTAGCCAGTGCGCTTGTCTCAAGTGTAAATGGTGTGAAGCAGTGTTAACAGTTCTGAGCAAGTCAGACCTGTAAGGCACAGTCCCAGCATTGATGTGGGCTTTATATACATGATGGGACTTCCCTTGAGGCTCAGCTGGTAAAGGATCTACCTGCAATGCGGGAGACCTGGGTTTGATCCCTGGGTTGGGAAGATCCCCTGGAGAAAGGAAAGGCTACCCACTCCAGTATTCTGGCCTGGAGAATTCCATGGACTATATCGTCCATGGGGTTGCAATGAGTTGGACACGACTGAGTGACTTTCACTTCACTTCACTTATATGTATGACAGAGCAAGCAAGATATATGCATGCTGCCCTCCTCCCTCCATCCATACCCAGAGGGGCAACAGCAGACATCACTTTGGAGTATTTGGGTACTTTAGTTGCTGAGAAGAAATCCTGCCAAGGTAAAGAGGGTGAGGAGTTACAGAATATCAGGCAGAGCCCACCTTAGCTGTTCCACACACACACATACACATATATACATACCTCACTCTCTCCAGCAGTGCTTGCTGAGGGGCTCACTGTGTTCCATGATAATTCTTCAAAGAACTACTAGGAAGTCCCTTCAGAGTCTTTTGGACCATGAGTCTCTTCTTCCTTCCAAATCCTCTGAAGCAGAGTAATTCCAGGCGACCCTGAGTTCTACTCTGAATCCTGAAAACAGCAGCTCATGACACCCTACCTCGCTATCCCCAAAGGGAGTCTGTATCAGTACACATGACCAGAGAAATCAGAAATCTACAGCCCAAAGAGAGGCGAACTGATACTAAGGTGAAAGAATGACCATCAGTAACTTTTGTTGAGGTGTTGTCTAGGGAAATCATTCAAAGGGATTGATTAACTAAGAGTTATCTGTTCTGTCCTTGAGAGCAGTACTATGCATCCTTTGAACCAACCTGCCAGCCCATTCTGTCTTTTGATGCCTGATGTAGACATCCCCACGGTTTATTTCCATCAGCCCTATAAAGGGACCCTTGCTGAACTGCAGTCAGTATCCCCCTGATTCTATGCGCTCCGACAGTGGTTTCACTTAGGTGTTTTCACGTGCCACACATGGCAGAGAAGGGCACCTGGCACTTTCAGAGTTGACATGTGTGCCTGAGATCAAGGGGAAATAGAAGTGATTTGGAAACTACTCTGTTTTTGTTCTTGCAAGCTTGCCTTCAGTTACTCTGTAGCAGGGCCAGCCCTGACAAAACTCTGAAATGAACAAAGCTTGTTTTTGTCATCCCCACCTGCCCTTAGCACCCTCCTACATACTTTCAGTATTTAATCAGCTGCCTTGCCGCACGATGCCAGTTCCTGCCCAGCACCTAGTCCTCTGGTCAGGGGTCTCCATTGCAGCAGTAGCCTCAGGGCAATATGGCTGGGCAATCAAGAAGCATCCCATGTGTGTTGGTTCTCAGCTGGGGTGACAGTGGTATCAGAATCAAGCATTTTCTGTATCTTCACTCTCATCACTGCTGTTCTCTGAATCCATAGATCTAGGATGGGGCTCCTGTATGTGCATTTGAAAAAAAATCTCCCCAAGTAATTCTTACCTGTATGCCTCCTCTGCTCCACCTTCTTCCACTGCACCCACAATTTAGAGCTACTTTTTGGGACGCAGGCTTGCAATTGAATCAGCAGTGCTTGTAAGATGACAAATTCCCAGACCCCACTCCAGATCTAATGAGTTGGGCTCTTTGTGGGTGGGAACCCCTGTTTTCATCCTCCAAGAGGCAAAATCAAAGAAAAATGTGCTCAGCTCAGAGGATCTGAGTTTGCATTAACAGAACCGGATTTGTTCTGAGAAAAGTCACTGATGCCTGCTTGGCTTAACTATTGGTGTATCTTTGGGGTATGAATGAGATAGTGTGCATGACAGTGATATATAATATTCTATGTAATTGGAAGAGATTATAGTTTTTATTATGGTCCCAAATTTCCTTTATGAAAGCTTAATTAACATACTATCTATATAATCTTTCTGTCTACTAAATGATGTGGCTTTTAACCTGCTACATTGATTTTAGTCCTGTCTGCACATTAGAATCAACTGAAGAGCTTTTAAGCAATACTGATTCTCAAACCCCATACCTATTTTCAGTCAATTATTCCGGGGTGCAACCCAGGTGTTAGTATTTTTGTAACATTTTCCCTTCCTCTAGGAGATGGTAATGCCCAGCTAGAGTTGAAAATCACTATGATAAATGAATTCATATGAACAGGTGCTAAAACCTTAACTACTCCTACCTAAGATATTTCATTCTGACCTGTGATTTTATAAACTAAGTATAATGCCTCACACATTTATATACTCAATAGCTTAATAAATGCTTAGTGAGCACCTACTTTGTATGTGGCATGGGAAGAGGGAGAGATTAACACAACAGGTCCCTTCTAGGACCCCTATAATCACATGTGATATTGCATGGGTGGGTGTGTGAGGATGTTAGCATACGTTTTTCTGAGAAAGGTGTCCACTATTTCTTCAACTCTTCAATGAGGATCTGTAACCAGACCACAAAGGTTAAGAATCTTACTCTGGAGGAACTGTGCACCCCCTCCCTCCTTGTAGCTAGCACTAAAATTCAGAAGTGATGTGCTTTGCCCTTTACTTTACAGAGAAGACCAAGGGTAATTCCAAATGTCAACCAGGATTACACTTGCCTCCTTTAGCTATCTTCTTCATTTATAACATGGGGCCAGCACTCTGCTCCTCTTGAAGTTTTTCCATATAAATAGGCCTATTTCCTGTTGTCATTTATTCCTTTCACTGAACTTGGGGCTTTTCTCTGGGACTATATGAGACCATATTTAAAGTGACAGGACTTCAAGTTAATAAAGCCTCTGTATTTGACCCAGATAATCAAAGCAGTAAAGATTTGAAACACGGCCCACAAAGTAAGGCCTTCCCAGGTGGTGCTAGTGGTAAAAGAACCCGCCTGCCAATGCAGGAGACATAAGAGATATGGGTTCGATCCCTGGCTCGGGAGGATCCCCTGGAGAAAGAAATAGCAACCCGCTCCAGTATTCTTGCCTGGAGAATCCCCATGGACAGAGGAGCCTGGGGGGCTATAGTCCATGGGATCGCAAAGAGTCGGACACAACAGAACAACTAACACTTTCTTGCAAGCACGCACTCCCAGAAAGTAAACTATGTTTGACTTCTGCCCCCGTTTCTCAGGTCCCTTGGTAGCTGGTGGGGCCCTCCTGTGGGCCCATCGCCCTCATTCACCTCCCCCATCTGCCCAGGAGACTCCACTGTTTGGCTGTCTCTGGGCTAATGCTGAGCAGAACCCTGTCCCTATCGGCATCCAGTCTCCCCTAATGAAATCTCAGTCGCTTCGGGGCATGTTCCCGCCTATTTGTGATGGCACTCACTTATCAGGAGTCTGCACAGGTCTCTCTCAGCTTCATCTCCCTCTCACTCCTCAACACTGCAGAAATTTAGTCATAAATCTTTTTTTCATTCTCTTCTCAGGAAGCCCACCGGTTCCAATGACTTCAGCTACCAATCTACTCAGAATTTTCTCAGGTCAAAATCCAGCAACTGACCTCTTTCTTGACACTAGGCTCACATTTCCAGCTCTACCAGGCATCTTCCCATCATCTCCCATGGATGTGTCAAAGTCAACGCGTTCAAACTGAATCCACAGTCTCTCCTTCCCATCACATCTCCATCCTCCCTCTAGTCCAAGACAGAGGCCTCCAGGTGGTCCCTGAACACTCCTTCCTTATCATCATTCACGTCCAGTTGGTTGTCAAGACCTCTTCCTTCCACCTCCTCGGGTCTCACAGTTGCCTCTTTTCTATCTCCACTGTATAGATCAGGGTCCTAGCACAAAGCAGCCCACTTAGATGGGATTAATTGAGCATAGACTCATAAAAAGGCTATTTACACCCAACCACAGGTTGCCATAGGGAATCAGGGCCTAAAAGAGCCTGGGAGGGAGAGGTTACTAAGACACAGCAAAAGTTGTAGCTGCAGGAGAGGGCCCAGGACAGAAGCGGTGGCCCTGGATGGAATAATCAACCTGTTATCTAGCAGGGAGAGAACTGAAAGACAAATGCCCCAGGCACTATTTCCTCCTTACGTCCATCTCCTGCCAGTGCCACTCACTGGCCCATCCCACCTAGCAGCCACAGGGCAAAGGAGCCCATTTAATGCAGCTCACATCTGCTGAGAGCAGGCTGAAACAAGGGAGTTAACCAGAAAGAACAAATGGAGATGATTAAGTCCACCCACCGTCACTGCCTTAGGGCAAGCTTCCCCTATTTCTCACAGGAAGTTTCAGTATCTGTATTTCTACTTCAGCCCTTTCTTCCTCTACTCTATTCTCACATTGCCGCCAGGTGCTCTTTCTACAAATCACAAAGGAACGTACTCACATAACCGTTACTACACCAAAACACTGATGGTCACCCTTGGTTCTTAGCTCAAAAACCTTCAGCAAGTGCTGTTTTTGGTAAAGAGCAAACTCTTTGATTTGCACTGACTGCTGTGAACAGCCACTCCCCACCCCACCCTACTCCCTGCCTTTCCTCTTCAATCTGTATAGACATTAATCCAATCATACTAGAATATTAATAATCCCCTCAATACATGATAAACATTCATCCAGTCTTCCCCTTGGTCATCCTGTTCCCTTTTGGTGAAGCATTTCTTTCTACTTGTTTTTCTTTAAGTGGTATATACTTAACAGTAATCTTATTGATTTATTTGGCTGCATCAGGTCTTAGTTGTGGTATGCAGAATCTTTCCTTATGGCACTCTGGCTCAGCAGTTGAGGCTCAAAGGTTAATTTGCCCCACCACATGTGGGATCTTCGTTCCTCAGTCAGGGATTAAACCCAAGTCCCCTGCATTAGAAGGCAGATTCTTAACCACTGGACCATCGAGGAAGTCCCAATACTTTTTTCTTCTTACTTTCCCTGCATCATCCCTTCTAACTGCAGAATTTATACTTGTTCCTCCTTATTTCTCAAGGCTCAACTAAGTTTACCCTCTTTGCTGAACTCCCTTTTAGAATTTTCCCCTCTGTCTAGCACTTCCTTCCTTCTATTGCTGGTGTTACTATCAGTGGAGTGCCTGAATCTCCTCTTCTAGACCACATACTTAAGGGTAACATGCCTTACTCATCCAGATGTCTCTCAAGACCCAAAACAGACCTTTGTGAATCTTTGTGAGCACCAAAAAAGTTTTCACTGAATTCAGTTCAATAAGCTTATCCATTGCAAGCCACTGGAATTGGAATTAGTTCTTTATTGGGTTCTTTCTGTGACATGCCATTTTCAGCTTAACTGAGGCCTCCAGGAATGCATCGCCTTGGTATCAAGGAGTTTTTTCAAATGATATGTAATCTAGGATAGCTATGATGACAGGTCAGCAAGAAGGCCAAATATCTACCACCCCTCAAATCTCGCCTCTAGCTCCTTCCTCCTAATCCTAGAAAATGTGTTTATTTAGAAGCTTCCTCAGTAGTACTCTTCTTGCAGTGCATTTTTCAAGGGTGGGTAGAAAGAAAAGAACTGCCCTAATATAAAGCAACTATTTCATGTTTGTTCATTCAGTATGTGATTAAGGAAACTATACACACACCCTTGGAGCTCTTGAATATAACCATGAAGCCACCAGTGTCTGAGACTGATTTGGTCTAGCATGAAATTCTCCTCCTTCCTGTGGTGGCCGAGATATGTGATCAACTGTTTGAATTGTGTCAAAATTCTATAAATATACTTTAAATATATTCAGAATGCCAAAGGATAATTATAAATGTCACAGGCCAGTGGATCCAGACCAAAGATGAAAGAACCTTAGAGCTGGGAGGGACCACACAAAGTCATTTAATCCAACCCCTCTGTTCACAGGTGGAAAACTAGTTCACAGAGAGGTTACCATTGTCCAAGCTCACCCTACACCCATGGATACCCAGACCACACAACTCCCAGTGCTTGATTAAAGGAAAACTACAAAACCACATAAGCCCAGAATAAACAAAGAGAAAGTCAAATCTACTAAATCAACTCCCATTACCCTGGAAGCAAAGATGGAGTTATCTTAAAGGATAGCCTAAATTAAAGTGGCCTGCATGTGTCAGCTCCCCAGGGCTTGGCTGCAGAGAGGGAAGGAGATGGGTTGATGGCCAAAAAACAAGAACTCACCTAGGAGTAAACACAAGCAAAGAAAGAAGTGAAAAGATAGTGAAAGGTGGGAGACAAGAAGAAGAAGAGAGGAAAGCTAAGAAAAGAACGGGTAAAATTCTAGTTTGGCTTTGCCCATAGTTTGTGAGGCTTGTTTTATTTATCTGTTTATGCTCTGTTCAGCCAATATTTATTACAAGTTACTCTTTATTAGGCTCCATTTCAGCAGAAAGACAGTGTTTCTACACATGACCACAGCAAGGAAGGAGGTTTCGTGGGGGTGTTTTCCGTATTAATCATTAGAACACCTGTGAAATGCTGTAGTTCAGCAGCTGAGGGTCACAGTGCCTCACTGCCTCGCCCCCACCATCTCTATCTTACAGTAGCCCTGCAGGGAGGTCCGCCCCAAGTTTTGGGGTACAGCAGACTCTGGTATCAGGCCAAGCAGAAAGCCTGGATCCAAACGGGCTAACTATGAAGAGGGTCCTGACTCCAAGCTAGGATATTGGGCACCTTTCTCTCCTAGTCAGGCTTCATGATAGCTCAGTTGGTAAAGAATCCACCTGCAATGCAGGACACCCCGGTTCAATTCCTGGGTCGGGAAGATCTGCTGGAGAAGGGATAGGCTACCCACTCCAGTATTCTTGGGCTTCTCTTGTGGCTCAGCTGGTGAAGAATCCACCTGCAATGTGGTAGACCTGGGTTTGAACCCTTGGTTGGGAAGATCCCCTGGAGAAGGGAAAGTCTACCCACTTCAGTATTCTGACCTGGAGAGTTCCATGGACTGTATAGTCTGTGGGATCACAAAGAGTTGGACACGACTAAGCGACTTTCACTTCACTTCTCTTCTGCTGCTGCTGCTGCTAAGTCACTTCAGTCATGTCCGACTCTGTGTGACCCCATAGACGGCAGCCCACCAGGTTCCCCTCATCTCTGGGATTCTCCAGGCAAGAATACTGGAGTGGGTTGCCATTTCCTTCCCCAATGCATGAAAGTGAAAAGTGAAAGTGAAGTTGCTCATTCGTGTCTGACTCTTAGCAACCCCATGGACCGCAGCCTATCAGGCTCCTCCGTCCATGGGATTTTCCAGGCAAGAGTACTGGAGTGGGGTGCCATTGCCTTCTCCATCACTTCTCTCCTAGTCAACCACAAACCCTCAACTCTCATGTTCACATTCTACTAGTTCACAAGCTAGTAGGTCTTCCCCTCCAACTCCATTCCAGTCTAACACATCTGGCTCCAGCGGAACTTAAGGGTCAGTGTTCTTCTCACAGCACAGAACCACCTAGACCTTTAAAAGGGTCACGTGACCTAAAACCCTTTCATCTCCTTTGTGCAGTCACTGTCATGTGACAAACAGACCCCCTGATTCCGAGAGAAGGGCAGAGATTGGAGTTCCCTCCCTGAAGAACCTACCATAGAACTAATTTCCCCAACATGTTAACAAATAAACAACTAATCCTAAATCTTGCACTAAGATTTCTCGGGAAGTCACCTAGAATAAAAAGGTTCTACAATCAGTATATTGAAATCTTGTTTTTTATCGGTCTCTGATAACAAAATTGCTGTATCTTAACCTAACTTTCTTCTTAGCAAGGCCTTTATGAATTTTTCTCCTTCATGAGGTGTAAAGAGAAAATGACTAGGACTCAGTAGTTCCCAGCCGTCTTTAAGTTACATGAAGGCAATTTCATGGATTACCCACAGACAAAAACAACACAATAAAAGAAAAAGAAATAAACCCACAATCTCATTTGGCCACCTAATGCAGAATTCTAGAGCTGCATAATAAGATCTATACAATACTCTTCCCCTGTTGAACGATACTCCCACCAAATGGAAATTCACTCTCCAATCTTCCTAGGGGCCCTTGGGCAACACCCATGTCTTCTCTCCTGATGCTTCCTGGTGTCTGTGACCGAGGCTTCCCAGGCCTGGAGACTCCATCTGATGGATGTTCAGAAGAGAGTGTTGTTACCAGGAGACCACTGAGCCAGGGCCTCTGTTCACAAACTAGGGACCTCTCTTTCTTGTTGTTTAGTCGTTCAGTCATGTCCAACTCTTTTGCAATCCCGTGGACTATAACCTTCCAAGCTCCTCTGTTCATGAGATTTCCCAGGCAAGAATACTGGAGTGAGTTGCCATACCCTTCTCCAGGGGATCTTCTCAACCCAGCGATCAAACTCGCGTCTCCTGCATCTCCTGTATTGCAGGCAGATTCTTTACCACTGAGCCACCAGGGAAGCCCTAGGGACCCCACTAGGGCTCTCTCAAATTCTTGTGAGGGTGCACCATGCAGCCTTCCTAGGAGAGGCTCTTAAAGCACCAAATGTGGAGAGAAGGTCTCAGTTGGTAAGACACACTTCACTGCTACTGATGTTGCTGATACCAACAGCAGTTTTCACTTTAATTCCTCCCGTGTGAACATGCAGGATCAAATAAATAAACCATTCCTTTAACTGAAGACAAAATAGTGTAACAGCAAAGTGCCAGGGCTCTGCAGTCAGTCCCAGCCTTGCCACCTCAGGGCTGTGACACTGGACAATGAATCTGCCTGTGATGCAGAAGACCTGGGTTCAATCCCTGGGTTGGGAAGATGCCCTGGCGAAGGAAACAGCAACCCATTCCAGTACCCTAGCCTGGGAAATCCCGAGGAGCCTGGCAGGCTACAGTCCATGGGGTCGCAGAGTCAGACCCGACCGAGCGACTCACAGACAGACAGAATCCCTCTGTGCCTCCAATTTCTCCTCTACAATATGAGGATGATAAGAGTACCTACCTTACAGTCCTCACTTGTTTAGTCCTGACAACCATGGAGTTGTTGTCAGGATTAAACAAGTGAGAACATGCCATGCTGGGCACAGAACATTCACTCGGTAAACATCACTATCACCATTACTCTTGGGAGGACATTATTATAAAAACAATGGTGATGTAAATGAGGGTTAGATTTGGAGACAAAGGAATGGTCTGAAAGATTCAGGACAAAGGCATTTTGGAGGAAAGGGGTAACCGGGTGAAATCTTTCTTATCCAGAAAAGCCATGTAAAGAGTCCAGCTCACAAGGGAATTGTGAACTCAGCCGGGGCCCACTCAGATGTGCCGGACTGCAGCCCACCCCCACCCCGCATCTAAGCTGGCTGCTTCCAAAATGGCTCCTCCACGGGTCAGGCAAGGAGGGAGGAAGACTGTGTGTAAGACGAGTGTGTTTTTTCCGTCTGTGCTTGACACTCCATCCCACACAGGAGGAGAACCCGTGACAGGCTGTTTTGCTCTTTAAAACACTTTGGCAAGCTGAATTCCCTTGCTCTTCCAGGAAACTGTAAACAAAATCAATTCACTGAGTGGACACTCTTTTTTGCTTCTATTTTACTTCTCCAATGGCTAGTGCTTCTTAAAAGGGGAGAGGGGCTTCTCGATTGTCTTAAATATACGTATGTCAGACCCCTCAAAATATGTTTAAGTAACATTAGGTGAAAGAATCTTAGGAAAGCTGATAAAGCAGGCATGAAAGCTTAGATGTGTTCCCTGTAGCAACCTTTTGATGACAGGCATGTCATGGACCTGAACTCATTGATCCAAATTATTTAAAAGTCATTGTGAGACAAAGGAAGGATGGAGGGAGAAGAGGATGCAAGGGGGAAGGTGAGACGGACGGAAGGCTAAAGGTAGCAGGCAGGGGCTACTTCGTGGATGTGTCCTCAGTCCCCTGGCAGGGCTCTGGGGATGATAGACTCAGGAAGGATCTGGTGACAAACCAGAGCCCTAGGCGCCTGGGAGGGCTTGCACTCACAGGGAGAATGCCCAGCCCAAGGGAGTGTGACGTGCGAGCCTGCTCAGTCACTTCAATGATGTTCCACTCTGCAACCCTAAGGACTGTAGCCCACCAGGCTCTTCTGCCCATGGGATTCTCCAGGCAACCCAGGAGTGAGCTGCCATGCCCTCCTCCAGGGACCGAGTGTGACACTAAATAGCAAATAAAACTCGCCATGACAGGTCAAAAGAGATACCACGGAAGAAAGGAACACATTATTCCTCTGGCATGTGAGCAGGGGGCTCCACGTTTTTCCTGGGCCCCACAGATTATGTAGCTGGCCATGGTTATAGCATTTAAAACACACTCAGCACTCTTCCTGGGGCTCAAAGTTGAGAGCTTTGCTGCCCTCAGCCTTTGGGCCTGTGAGAGCTTTCAGAACTGGTGTCAGCCGCTGTCCCCAATACAGGGGGTGCACACTGCAGGGTTCACTGTGTAGTGGTTCTCTGAGAAGCCATGCTGAGTCACAGGATATCCGGAGAGTTCTTGGAGAAAACAGGGACAGGGGAGGGAAAGGAAGAGGAAAAGCCAAAATGAATGGGTTCTGTTCCACGGAATTGTGCAAACTGACTCAGAGGTTCTAAAACACAACCCTGGGGTCAAATAATCAAGTGGGAAGAATGCCAAAAGAAATGTTACATACTTGGGAAATTTATTATGAGATGGCTGTTGAACAGCATTTGGAGTGTATTAGAATTGCAGTTTTTAAAAAGTTCAGTACTCCCTTTCAGCCCAGGGACCCTGAGTCTGGCATGTGACCTGGCTCCTGGCCCCCAGAACTACAGCCTATCTCTCCCATTTCTTTAACCTGCTCCTCATGCCTCCAAGGGACCTCCATTCTACCCATACGTCCTGCTGCCTAGAGATACAGGGTCTCTGTAGATTCAATGAGAAAAAGGAGGTGAATTATTCGGACTGTTTTATAATCTTTACCCAGGTATCAGTAGAAAACTGGAAGATAAGACTTTCCACAGGGTGAGATAGAATGAATTTATTTTATTGGCATTTGAGGATTTATTGTTATCTTAAATTGCAAATGCTTATGTAGTGCAGGCATGCTAAGCTGCTTCAGTCATGTCCAGCTCTTTGCAATCCCATGGACTCTGTGGCCTGCTAGGCTCCTTTGTCCGTAGGATTCTCCGGGCAAGAATACTAGAGTGGGTTGCCATGCCCAGGATCTTCCTGACACAGGGATTGAATCTCAAGGAAAAGCTGGTGACTTTTAAGGCTGGGTCAGGTTGCTAAAAAGACTGTAGAGAAATCTCATTCCAAAGATAAGATAAAAACTTATAGATCTACACAGAGAGAGGGATCCAATTTAAATGGTTTCCTGAAGCTCTTTCCTTTTCATACTTGGTTTGTTTCTTTATTAATTAGCTACTAAATTATGACCCACTTCTGTTCAAAAAGGATTTTTGACAACTAAATTACATGCAACTTATAGCAATTTGACTATTACCAGATCATTTTGGTCATCATTATGCCACTAGTCAGTATTCATCATTGTCATTTTGTTAATATTAAAATTAACTCTGCCAGCTTCTAAGGGGTCAACCTCTACAGCAAGTGGGAAATAAGATGCATACATTTAATGGGGAAGTTATCTAGATGGCCCACCCATCATGCTAGCTCTGATGTCAGTCAATTACACCCGTATTTAAGTCCTCCTTGAACTTCCCAGGTGATCAAAGGTAAAAAATCTGCCTGCCAGTGCAGGAGACTCAGGAGACACTGGTTCGATCCCTGGGTGGGGAAGACCCCTGGAGGAGGAAATGGCAACCCACTCCAGTATTCTTGCCTGGAGAATCTCATGGACAGAGGAGCCTGATGGGTTGCAGTCCATAGGATCACAAAGAGTCAGACCTGACTAAGCACCCACATACCTTAAGTCCTCCCCACTAACCATGGAAGACAATTTAGCTCTTACAGGAGACAAAAATCCCTACTGGGACTTGAGACAAGTGGAAATCTGTTGGTGGGTTTGATAAAATGCATTTTATTTTCGTGTGTGTTTGTTTTGAATTTTTTTTTGTTTGTTTTGAATTTTTATCTTAATTTGCACGGACAGGGAAGAGCACTGGATTATACATAATGAGCTTTCTTTGACTGTTTTCCAGAGTGGAAATAGAATTCTGTGTTCCATCATTCTGAGCCATCACCAGGGTCCGTCCATAATCAACTATGACGATGAGAGTGGCAAGACATGCGTGCACATCGCCGCAGCAGCAGGTTTCTGCGACATCATCAACGAGCTGGCAAGGGTCCCTGAGTGCAACCTGCAGGCTCTAGATGTGGATGACAGGTATACGTGGCCACTCTGTCACCTTTTCCAAATTTTAATCTCAAAACAAAGAAGATGTTTAAGGAGTTATCTTATATGACTATATCCTAACTGCCAGTAATGTTAATATTTATACCTGGGCTTGTGACAATAAAAACTGCCCTATATTAGTCAGGACAGGAAAAACCATTGTTATGAAGAGAAACTCTGTGACTGTATTGTCAGACTTTCCACTTTTTGCTAACTGTTCTCAGAAGGCTTTCTGTATATCAGCTTCCTGCTATATACACTTTTTGTTCTTAACAGTAAGTCTTATTTTTTTCCTTCATTCCTGGATTATGTCATAAAATCAACAAGCTCTTGTTATCCAGAGAAGAGCACAATAGAGGCTTTGTGTTCAGAACTAGATGTGACCTTATCAGGGTTCTGTTTTGGTTTTCTTCAGTCATTAAAGATGTATTTACATAGAAAAGGAAGCTGAGTCCAGAAAGGTGAAGAGACTTGCCTAAGAAGTAATTAGCAACTAAGTGAAAACTTGTTCAATCTGAGTCCCACTGTTTGCAACCCCATGGACTTCAGCATGCCAGGCTTCTCTGCCCTTCACTATCTCCCAGAGTTTTCTCAAATTCATTTCCATTGCATTGGTGATGCCATTCAACCATCTCATCATCTGTTGTCCCCTTGTCCTCCTGCTCTCAATTTTCCCCAGCATCATGGTCTTTTCCATTGAGTTGGCTCTTCGCATCTGGTGGCCAAAGTGTTGGAGCTTCAGCCTCAGCATCAGTCCTTCCAATGAGTATTCAGGGTTAATTTCCTTTAGGATTTTCTGGTTTGATCTTTCTGTCCAAGGGACTCTCAAGAGTCTTCTCCAGCACCACAGCTGGAAAGCATCAATTCTGTGGCGCTCAGACTTCTTGATGGTCCAACTCTCACATCCATACACGACTACGGGAAAAACCATAGCTTTGACTAAACAGACCTTTGTCGGCAAAGTGATGTCTTTGCTTTTTAATATGCTGACAGAAGAAGTAAGAACTAAATCCATGGCCTCCAAAATGAAAACCCAATCACAGAAAACTAACCAAAATGGTCACATGGATCACAACCTTGTGTAACTCGAAGAAAACTTGTACCCTTGTCTTTTAAATGTAGAGCTTTTCACCTACTGGCCCTTCATCCATAATCAACTAATAGAATTTTTCAGTTACAATGCTTATCTAACCTTTGCTTCAGTTAGGCATTTTAGACTCAATGAAAATATAAGAATAATATAAGAACAAATAAGACTGTTGAAAATAAGTATAAGGCTTGTACATTATGCATAGTTTTTTTAAGCTTTTTCTATTGAAGTGCAAATTTAGCCACCTACTTCCATGATTTTCGATTCCCCAAGAAGCACTTCCTACTACTTCCTGATACCTGAAACCCTTATAACACAGAAGAAAGAAATTTTGGGTTCCATGTAAGTCTCAGAAGCTGGAGACCATTAACAGGATGACTTTAATTAAAAGTAATATATAAATAATTGAAAGTAGACCTTTTCTGAAGAGTAGATATTGAACTTGAGCAGGTAAAAAAGTGGAAGGATTTTGTTACATGGAGAGAAAAGCTGAATGATCCAAAAAGCGAAGAAAAGAACACATGTAGGGGGACTTCCCTGGTGGTCCAGTGGTTAGGATGCCTTGCTTCCAATGCAGGGGGTGGGGGTTTGAACTTTGGTCAAGGAATACATGCCATGTGGCCAAATAAATAAAAATAGGGGAAAAAAAATATTTTTAAGGAACACATTTAGGAAAATAGGGCTAGAAAAAAGTTTGCTTACTTCAAAATACTTCTAAAAGCAGCTCTAATACAGTATTTCCCACTTGAATTATCACATGCTTCAGTTCACTTCAGTCACTCAGTCGTGTCTGACTCTTTGTGACCCCATGGACCACAGCATGCCAAGCCTCCCTGTCCATCACCAACTCCCAGAGTTTACTCAAACTCATGTCCATTGAGTTGGTGATGCCATCCAACCATCTCATCCTCTGCCGTCCCCTTCTCCACCTGCCCTCAATCTTTCACAGCATCAGGGTCTTTTAAACGAGTCAGCTCTTTGCATCAGGTGGCCAAAGTATTGGAGTTTCAGCTTCAACATCAGTCCTTCCAATGAACACCCAGGACCACTCTCCTTTAGGATGGACTTGTTGGATTTCCTTGCAGTCCAAGGGACTTTCAAGAGTCTTCTCCAACACCACAGTTAAAAAGCATCAATTCTTCGGCACTCAGCTTTCTTTACAGTTCAACTTTCACATCCATACATGACTACTGGAAAAACTATAGCCTTGACTAGATGGACCTTTGTTGGCAAAGTAACGTCTCTACTTCTTAATATGCTGTCTAGGTTGGTCATAACTTTCCTTCCAAGGAATAAGCGTCTTTTAATTTCATGGCTGCAGTCACCATCTACAGTGATTTTGGAGCCCAAAAACATAAAGTCAGCCACTGTTTTCACTGTTTCCCTATCTATTTGCCCTGAAGTGATGGGACCGGATGCCATGATCTTAGTTTTCTGAATGTTGAGCTTTAAGCCAACTTTTTCACTCTCCTCTTTCACTTTCATCAAGAGGCTCTTTAGTTCTTCTTCACTTTCTGCCATAAGGGTGGTGTCATCTGCTTATCTGAGGTTATTGATATTTCTCCCATGCTTAGGAGAGAAAACTTAGTTCCCGCAGTCTCAGGGAAGAAAGTATATCCAAAGGGAGTAAGAAAGTGTGAAAGATTGGGCCCTACGATGGTTCAAAGTGAAGTAAAATCCCAAGTAGGGTCTAGTTTCTGCTCCAGAGCTCAGCTCATCCTGCTCTTCATTTTGTTTCAGTTTTTGCATCCTACATTGTATAGCTCTACCTTCACATTGACACTGTAAGCTTGTGTTAGTAGAGAATTTTTCAAAATTTTCATAGGTTTAAGTATTGAAGCATTGGCAACAATTGTGGCTTCGCTTCCCTTCTTTTTTTATTCCAGATAGAAAGTTTTTGAGAAAAAGGAAGAAAAATAAGGCAATGATTTTAAAAAATAAAAAAAGAGGATGAGGGAAAATATGAGGCAACTAGTCCTCCTAGATTATTAAAACACATCATAAATCTATGACATTTTAAAACATGTTGGTGCTAGCCTAAGATTGATGGTACAGAATACATAACTCATAAATAGCTTGTATAGCTTAAAGGTCCCAAATTTCATCAGTCTATGAAGTCATGCTTTCCTTTAGTACCCAAGTCATTTATCTTTAGGAAGGAGAGTCTTTAATCAAACTCTCCTCCCTACATACTTCTGGGAATTATCTAGGGAATGTTTGCATGTTCCATAAATGGTTCCTTGGCTTCTGACACCTTACCAACAATGTATTCTTGTACCTATCATTTCCTGTCATTCAGAGACCACCTCATCAGCCCACTGCTTGCCTCTGATGAATTTCTTCTGAATCATGGGCCCTGGTTCTCCAGCTCCTCACTGTGATAACTGAATCCAATCTGCTATGTTTGAAGACTATCCTGAAGCTTAGAGATAAGAAAGGGACTGCAACTTACATAACTTGAAATTGGATACTACACATTGCCTGCCAAGGCTTTATGTGTATTAGTTAGAAGTTATCTATGCTTCTCTTGTTTATGCAAAATAATTTTTGCCCTGTGTCCTTCTGGACCGCTTCTTCCATGCTGATGTTCAGAATGATCTCAGGTTGCCTCAGCCTGCCTCGTTTGAAGCAGGGCTTCAGTTCCTGGCTAGAGATTGAGGTCGGGTCGCAACAGTGAGAGAGCTGAATCCCAGCCACTAGACCAAAGATCAGGAACAAGGCCCTGGCCCTTCAGCGTGCAGAAAAATAATTCCCACAAAGATTGAAAGTAGTGAAATAGGTAAAGTATTTATTAGGAGGAAAAAGAGTACAGTATATGTGGATAGACACACAGACGGACTCAAAGGAAGAATTGCACCCTCGTGGCAGTTTAAGTTACTTATATGGGGCATTTCTTCCAGGTTTCCTTGGCCAATCGTTTTAATTTGCCTGGTTCAGAGTTCATATCTGTTATACCTCAGGAGCCTCCCATGTGCACACACACATCTCTTAGCCAAGATGAAAGAGGCTTATGGTTGGGTGGCATCAGCATCACTCCCGTTTTGACCTCCAAGAAGCCTTTCTATGCATGTGCAGTTGGGAGGCCTCCTGACTTCAAAAAATGAGAAATATGTGGGCTCTTATCTTCTGTTTGGGCGGGGCCCAGCCTCCTCTCTCAGTTGTCCTGCTATTGATAGTTTGTAGTTTCTGTCCACAAAGAATGAATCTCTAAACTTTACTCTGGGGGCCATCTACCTCCTGCCTCAAGAGAAATTAATATAGTCACTCTTCAGTTCAGTTCAGTCACTCAGTCGTGTCCGACTCTTTGCGACCCCATGGACTGCAGCACGCCAGGCTTCCCTGTCCATCACAAACTCCCAGAGCTTGCTCAAACTCATGTCCACTCAGTGATGCCATCCAACCATCTCATCCTCTGTCACCCCCTTTTCCTCCTGCCTTCAATCTTTCCCAGCAACAGGATCTTTTCCAGTGAATCAGTTCTTCGCATCAAGTAGCCTAAGTATTGGAGTTTCAACTTCAGCATCAGTCCTTCCAGTGAATATCCAGGGTTGATTTCCTTTAGAATGGACTGGTTGGATCTCCTTGCAGTCCAAGGGACTTTCAAGAGTCTTCTCCAACACCACAGTTCAAAAGCATCAATTCTTCTGTGCTCAGCTTTCTTCATAGTTCAGCTCTCACATCCATACATGACTACTGGAAAAACCATAACTTTGAATAGACGGACCTTTGTTGGCAAAGTAATGTCTCTGCTTTTTAATATGCTGTCTAGGTTGGTCATAACTTTCCTTCCAAAGAGCAAGCATCTTTTAATTTCATGGCTGCAGTCACCATCTGCAGTGATTTTGGAGCCCCTCAAAGTAGAGTCTTTCACTGTTTATATTGTTTCCCCATCTATTTGCCATGAAGTGATGGGACCATTAGTACAGTCACTCAGCGATTGTCATAAAGGAGTATTTCACAATATCCCAGAGAGAACTGTCATGTGTTGATAAACCTGACTGATGATAAACCTGACGTGTTGTCCAACCCTCCATCTACTGGACTTATTGGCAATATATTCTCTAATCAGGAGGGTATAATATGGCTGGTGCTTCATCTTGTTTCATAATAAATATTGTCTGGAGGCCTCTCAAAGAGAATGGAATGAATCAAATTCCATTAAGTGTCCTCAAATTGCTGTCCATATCATAACATGAGTAGGATGCTTGACTGACACAGGACACAGTCTACCCATGGGGACTCTAGTCATCCTGTGGACATGGATACTCTCCCAGTACTAAGTCCTGAGCCCCTTCACAGATGGACCCAACTGAGTCCTTCTCTGTCCGGCCCCCAGACTGCCTCCATGTCTGAGAGACCTCTTGGCTCTCCAGGGGTGGTCATTTGCCAGGTTTCAAGCCCCAGAATGAAGCCAAGGAGAGGCCTTCCATGCCTTCTTTTCCTGCCCCAGGATTGATCCTCTCCCAGAGGGACTGACAGGAAGAATAGCCCTTCTCTTCATGGGAAACCCCATTCACAGGAATATCATCTATCACCATGCCCCTCTTCAGCCCCCCAGAGTCCCACTGTCCAGACACACCACACAGACATCCCCAACCACCTACTTCCCAGCATCTCTGCCAAAGAAGCAAGATTCAGGTCCCCTTTCTTCTTGAGTCCAGTGGTCCTTTATGCTCTTATCACCTTCTTGTCCCATTTGCCTTAATAGTTCTTTCTACAGCTGGGGAACTGTTTTGCTCCACATCTGCTCTCAGTCCTGGGCTTGGTTTTAGGAAACAGGAAGACACTGACTATTTCTCTTATCTACCCTGCTATATCCCTCCCTTGAAGTTGAGCATAAAGTCAACCATATCCTTATATGGAGGAAAGGGGATGGGTAGAGAAGTATGTACACAGTTCAGGATCTTAAAATTTGATCCCACTGCATTAATAAATGGTGTTGAGAAAAGCTGGCTATGTAACTGGAAAAATAGATTGGCTCCACACCTCACCACGTATATCAGAATACACATTCAGATACACGTGCAGTTTTGTTTAAATCCGAAGAAATCTAGAATAAAATATTGGTTTCTGATTTATTTACATTCAGTAAACTTTACTTTTTTTGGATGTATAGTTCTATGAATTTTAACACATAAATAGATTCACACAATCACCACAAGGCAGATCCGAAAAAATGACATCAATTCCAACACCAACTCAGGTTGTCCTTTTATAGTCAAGGCTTCCCCATCTCCAAGCTCTGGCAGTCATGGATTAGATCTCTCTCTTGGGTTTGGCCTTTTCCAGAATGTCATGTAAATGGAAATATACAATATGTAATCTTTTGAGATTGCTTTATTTCACCTGGTAGAATGCACTTCAGATTCATCTATGTTCCATATACCAGTAGGCTGTTCTTTTTACTGCTGAGTAGTATTCCATTTTGTGGATAAATTATAGTTTGTCCATTCACGCATTGAAGAACATTGGGTTTTTTATACTTTTGGACGATTACCAACAGTACAGCTATAAACTGTGTACAAGTTTTTGTGTAAACATAAGTTTGCATTTCTCTAGCTATAGATAATAGACATGAGATTGCATGGCCATATGGTAAGTATGCTTAACTTTAGAAGGAACTGACAAACTATTTTCTGGTGTGGCTACTTCCATTTTGCATTCTCACTAAAAATATATATAAAAGTTCAAGTGGCCCTGAATCTTCATCCGTACATGTATTGCCAGGTTTGTTTGTTTTTTTTTTAACTTTTTTTTTTCATTGACGTATAGTTGATTTACAATGTTGTGTAAATCTCTGCTATACAGAAAAGTGACTCAGTTATACACATATATAAATCCTTTTTTAAAAAAAGTTTAGCCATTTAAATAAGCATGTAATAGTATTCCCATATAGTTTTAATTTGCATTTCTCTGAATGAAAAATGTTACTGAGCATCTTTTCATGTGCTTGTTAACCAGTTATACACTTTCTTTGATAAAGTATTCACTCTTTTGCGAGTTTTTTAAATCGATTTGTATATATATTTTTTATTGTTCAGTTTTGAAATACTTTACATGCTATCTTTGTTGGATGTGTAATTTGCAAATATTTCCCCCCCACTCTCTGGGTTTTTTTAAGAAAATTATAGTCTTGCCATTTATCAAAAGTTTAAACACTGGTGAGTATGTATCTACCTTCTGGCTAATGAAGGACTTTCTAAAACGTAAAATCGTGAAACAAATCAAAAATGAAGAGGTAAATAAATGTGGTTGTTTCTTAAAATGTTTATGGAAAACCACTAAAAGAATTAAAAGCTAAGTAACAAATTAGAGGAAATGTTTTCATAAACCTAGAAAAAACCCAATACCTTAAATATTTTAAAAGCTTATATGAATTAGTAAGAAAAGCTAACAACCTAATAGAAAAATGGACATAGGGCATTAAGGGTCATTTCAATGAAGAAACTAAAATGTCAGATAAACATGTATTTCAAAGGTTCTTCCTCATGTTATTTAAAGAAACGCAAATTAAAGCAACACTGAAGTACTAATTTTGCCTACCAAGTTGGCACAGATCTTTGAAAGATGTTGATAACACTTCATATTAGGAAGGAGTAGGGACACAGCTGGTAGGAGGAAAAATTGAGTCAGTTTTCTTGGAAGGCAATCTGGCTCTGTGTATAAAGAGCCTTCAAATTGTTCCTCCCCTTTGACCCACTACTTCCTTTTTGAGGAAATTCGCAGAAAGACCAAAGAAGGGGAAAGGCCACAGAGTATCAGAATTAGAGAGGCCTCTATACACATCCACCATCACCCTGAAGCCCCATGCAGTGCATCCCATTTCCACACTGTTAAGTAGCAGCAAGTCTGTCCTGCCAGGACCCAACTTTGAGCAGGAGCTGTTGTCAGCTAGGTAACCTGTATCATTCATGTACTCAGACACTGTGCTATCCCCCCGTGGCCCCCCAGGACGCCTCTGCACTGGGCTGCAGCTGCAGGGAAAGCAGACTGTGTGCAGTCACTGCTGGAGCTGGGCATGGACGGCAACCTGCGCGACATCAATGAGAGCACGCCCCTGGCCTACGCCCTGTACTGCGGCCACACGGACTGTGTCAAGCTCCTCTCCCAAGAGGGCAGGTGAGCACACTGCGAGGCACTCATTTTTTATTTCGTCTCAAAGATTTATAAAATTGGATGCAATTGTCTAAACTGCCAAGACCAGCACAAAACGATCTATAACTTAATAATTGTGTTTGACATTGCCAACTACGAATTGGCACTTGCCATCTACCTCTACAAGGATTAAACCATGTGCTGCTGCAGCTGCTGACTTTCAACAGCCCCACCACAGAAAGGAGCTCAAGGTGGAGAGCAGAAATGAAGCTCTCTGTGCCCTGGAATCACTGACAGAACAGGCCTCTAGATAGTTAGATGTTTTCAGGAACCAATTTTATGAGTCCCTGTTCCTGCATCTCCTCATATTGAGAAAAGCACAAAAATCTTTCACGGTGACAACTGTTCCTTATGAGTAGCAACAGGCTCCTACAAAAAGTATGTGCTCGATTGCATGTACTTCCCCTTCACCAAAACGTTCCCAGCCACCTCTGCTCACCACTCTTGAGTGATCAGAAATGCTGTCTCTTGGGCTGTAGTCCTCATTTTCCCCCAAATAAATAGTGACTCACAGCTCTCATGTTGTGCATTTTTTTCTATCGACACCATTATCTAACAATGATATGTCCTTGAATCTGTGGAGCAAAATGGTAGTAGTAAGCCTGAGTGTATCAGCCTAACATTTACTGAACTCTAATCTCTTCTTTCCTTTTTCTCCCTTTCCACATCCATTTAGGCAATACACTAATTGCTCTTTTGCCTAAATCAGCATTTCTCCAACTCTTTGTTCTCAGGATCCTTTTATACTCAAAAATTATGGAGGACCCAAAAGAGCTTTTGTTGATGTGAGTTACACCTATCAATATTTATGGCATGAAAAGTGTCTAAAACTGAGACACTTTTGATAAAACATTTAGTTAGTAACTTAAAGTGATAATAACCCATTACAAGTTAAGATTAATACCATATTTTTAGTTAAAAATAAATTATTCTTCAAAACCATCCAGAAAAAGTATGATGAAAAGAGCAGCTTTATTCTACTTTGCTCTTCAAGTCTCCTTGATAGCTTTATAGAAGCTTAATAGAATACAGCAGGATTCCCACATCTGCTTCTGCATTCAACCCACTGCAATGTGACTGTTTTGACTGAAGTGTATGAAAATAATCTGGCCTCACATAAACACATATGTAAAAAAGGGAGGAGTATTTCAGTAGACTTTTGAGATAACTATGGATACTTTTCCTCTGATACTACACCAAAACTTAACAAATAGCATTAGGTTGGTACAAAAGTAATTGCAGTTTTACACTGTTGAACTTTGCCATTGATATTGGTGTACATTCTTAAATAAATGTGGTTATGTTATACAACTTTCTAATGTGCATTTCTCACTTTATATCTTTTTCCTAATGACTTATTGCTTGCTGTTTCTTTTATATTTATTTTGACTATAGAAATGTTGTTAGATAAAAAGCAAATTTGAATGATTTTTTTATTTGAGTTAAAAATGGGCTGCAAAGAAACAGAAACAACTTGCAACATCAACAACCCATTTGGGCCAGGAACAGCTAATGAACGTACAGTGCAGTGGTGGTTCAAGAAGTTTTGCAAAGGACGTGAGAGCCATGAAGATAAGGAACGCAGTGGCCGACCATCAGAAGTTGACAATGAACAACGGAGAGCCATCATCAAAACTGATCCTCTTAGAGCTACACGAGAAGTTTCCAAAGAATTCAGTATTGACCATTCTACGGCTATTTGGCATTTGAAGCAAATTGGAAAGGTGGAAAAGCTCAATAAGTGGATGCCTCATGAGCTGGCCAGAAATTAAAAAAAAAAAAAAATTGTCATCTTGAAGTGTCATCTTCTCTTATTCAATGCAACAACAAGAAACCATTTCTTGATCAGATTATTACATGCAAAAAAAAGTGAAATTTAGACGACAGCTAGTGATGACCAGCTCAGTGGTTGGACCAAGAAGCTCCAAAGCACTTCCCAAAGCCAAACATGCACTAAAAAAAGGTCGTGGTCACTGTTTGGTGGTCTGCCGCTCTAGTGATCCACAGCAGCTTTCTGGATCCCAATGAACCCATTGCATCTGAGAAGTATGCTCAGGAAATCAATGAAATTCACTGAAAACTGCCATACCTGCAGCCAACACTGATCAACAGAAAGAGCCCAATTTTTCTCTATGACAATGCCCGACCACATGTCACACAACCACCACTTCAAAAGTTGAACGAATTGGGCTACAAAGTTTAGCCTCATCTGCCGTATTCAGCTGACCTCTTGCCAACCGACTATCACTTCAAGCATCTCGACAACTTTTTATAGCGGAAATGCTTCCACAGTCAGCAGGAGGCAGAAGATGCTTTCCAACGGTTCATCGAATCCTGAAGCATGGATTTTTACACTACAGGAATAAACAAACTTATTTCTCATTGGCAAAAATGTGTTGATTGTAATAGTTCTTATTTTGATTAATAAAGATCGGTTTGAGCCTAGTTATAATGACTTAAAATTTATGGTCCGAAACCACAATTATTTTTGTACCAATCTAATAGTTTCCCAAAGATTAGTTGCAGTGTGGACTTTGTCACCTTATCAGTGAACTTTTTGAATTCTGTTACATTAAAATCCATTCATCTCTCTAGCACCTTAAATGTGTCTTATACCTATGCATGATTTTATATCTTGCATTGGTCATTTGAAGAACATTGGTTTGCTTAGTTATGAAGATCTTCCATTAAATAATACATTTCATTTTACAACATTAGAAAAAAAAAATCATATTTATTAATGTCACTACTGATCTCATCAGAACAGGTTTTATGTATCAGGAAGCTATCAAGCTCAAAGTATGCATACAAATTTTCCAAAATTTCTAATTTTTGCATGAAAGTTAGATTTTTGTCATTGGCGACAATTACTGTCAATTGTTTACCTTGAAATGACAGACTCACTCTGTTCATTTTTGAAAAATTAAATGCCCAACTCCAAATAACCATAACTTGCCTAGAAGCCATTGAAATGATGTTTCATGGGGGAAAAAAGTATCTAGTTCCACTCAAACAATTCCACAAATGTTTTACCTTAAAACATCCATCATATATTAGTGTAGGGTTGTTGTTCTTTAGTCACTCGGTCATGTCCAACTCTTTGTGAACCCATGGACTGCAGCACTCCAGGTTCCCCTGTAGTCCACCATTTCCCAGAGTTTGCTCAGACTTATGTCCATTGAGTTGGTGATACCAGTATATAACAGAATTGCTTATGAGTACTTTCTATTTTGTCCAAAAAAAAAAAAAAATGCATCTCAAGGATCAATATTTAGTAAAATGAATAACTTTTACTGGGCATTATTAAATTAAATGGCAATTTTGTTTTAATGAAAGTCTATTGTTACTACTACCTTGATTTGTGCCAAAGAGCCCATTGTTTTACCCATTTTTCTCTCTTGCATGCTTGGTGTAAAAAGCAGTCCAGTGAAAAAGACAACATCTTGATATTATTATGATGTAGTTTTAACTTCATGAAGCCTGTCAGAGACCTCACCTCCAGGGTTCAATGAACCACACTTTGAGACCCACTGGCCAAAATCACAACCTTAATAGGAAGAGGAGGTTGATTGCAGAAGATGCTGAAGTAGCATTAGCATTTAGTTAATTTAGTTAGCACAGGGGCATAATTCTATATGGGAAAACTTGCAGGAATGTTAGAGATCTCCTGGGGTTCTCTCTCTGGTAGTGTCAGGAGTGCAGAATCTGTGTTTCATATTTCACAAAGTCTTTTGGAAGGTGAAAGGAGGAAGATAAAAATTCGTCACAGGAATAAAGATTCAATTATATACTGCGTGACCTACAGGAAAAAGAAAAAATTTCATCAGATGTGGCCAAAATGAGGAGTGATACTTTTCAAACCACAGGTTACAATATCTCACTGCAAAAAGTAATGTTGCAATATTGCTTTTAGGGCATGCACACAGGTCCGGTTTCATCATTAACCCATACCGCAGAAAGCACTAAATCAATTGTGGCCTCAAAAGAGAATAACACAGAAATTTCCAAGCAACAAAAACAGCATAGTGCCTCAGGGAAACTCCACACAAGAAGAGCCAGCCAGCCAACTGCAGATCTTTTTCCCTGCAGAATTTGCCTGCCCATTGGACACTGCTCACTTTTCTTCTGCTGCCACGCCCAAATTCTGGCATGCACACTTCCTGTTCCGCAGCCCAAGCCCAGACAAAAGCTTCTCTCCTTGGCTTTCTTTAGTATGCTTTATTTTAAGTGTTTTTCAATGGGAAATTTAGTAAAAACTCAACAGGAAATAAATAACACACAAACAGCGTAAAATGGGCAGGCTTCCTGCGGTGGATAATGTCAGAGCTCTGCCCTTATCTCCGGGGAGCCTTTTCAGAGAACGCCTGAAAAAAATCAGACTCCCCTCCCCCAGCTCTGCATCCTCCACCCAGCTGCTAGCTAAAGCCTGAACACAACATTTGGCCTTTATTTCTTTGACTTAAAGCTGGCACTCCTACTGACTGGCCTTAAGAAGTAAGAACAGTAACCCCTGAAGGTATTTGGTATTTTCCGCTTACTTGATCCCCTGGCAAAAACAAAATTTGAAAGGATAGTTCCTGAGGGAACAAGCAAAATCTAACCAAGAAATATTCTAATTCTGGGCAGTGGACTGACCATGGCAGGGAAGGTGGTGGCAAAGGGTGCTGTGAGTAGCTCTCGCACATCACCTTTAACTTGAGAGGGCGCTGAATGGCTTTGAATGATCTCCTTCTGGAGGTGGAAGAGAGGGAGGTATTTTTTGTTTGATGACTGCTGTTGCGCCACTTCCTGTTCTCACAGAGCATCCTTGTTTTATATTCCTGTAGAACAGAGCCTCCTAGACCCCTTCCTGCCCAGAACAGTAGACCCCAGAAGAAGGAGGGACGGTTCAGCATGCTCAATCAAATCTTCTGCAAGAACAAAAAGGAAGAGCAGAGGGCCTATCAGAAGGACCCCAGCAGGGACTGGCACAGAGGGGAGCACACCTCGGAAGTCGATGACATCATCACCACCTTCGACAGCAACGTGGATACCAACTGCCAAGAGCAGCCTGGTGAGCAGGTGGCTATGGTTGACTTTAAGAAGAGGACCTCAGAAAACTCAAAATATCACTTGCCAGAAAAGAAGCCTCTGGCCCGTAAAGGGCTTCCACCAATCAGAACACAGAGCCTCCCACCCATCACCCTGGGCCATAACTTCCTGACAGCCTCCCAGGGGGCCACTTCCCATGCTGGCCTGAGCTCTGGTACTCATCATGTGGCCCAGCGATCTCAGAAAAGCCGAAGTGAGCAAGATTTGTTGAATAACAGAACTGGCTGCCAGGCATTGCTAGATAACCCTTGGAAAGGTGATTCTCACCCGGTGTTCTATAAAGCCTGGACTAGGTCTTCATCTGACAAGCTGCTAGACAGGTTGCTCACCAGCAGATCTGGCCACCAGGAAGTATCAGGGCCCCCACATCTTCCTCATCTACATAATCCTTCATCAGGTAATGTCCTTCCTCATTCCTGACAGATTCTGTACAAGAAACATGTCATCCCATCCTGAGTGAGGAGGGAGAGTAGGTAGCCTGGAGGACTTCCCTTTAGTCCACTGGATTCAGGATGTCCAGGCTAGGCAAACAGTCTGCTTTTCCAACCTGAAGACAACCATCAGGTAGAAGCATGTGCCTTCTCATCTTATCCCATCCCACCAAATATGTGTGGTGACTGGCAGATTGGAGCAGGAATATTATTATTTCCACCAGCAAGGATTCTTAAGCAGGGATACTTGCCAATATCACCTACAAGGGGTTGATTTGTTTGTGTGACTGTTTGCTTTTAAATCAGGTGTTCAATGCCCACTCTGGGCCCACTGAACCAAAATTTTGGTGAGGCAGAAGGGAAAAGAGTAATGCCTTCCACGTGTATGTGTAGAAAGGGAACACATCACACACTTATGGTTCAAGACTCCAAACATGTCAAAGGACTAACCTGGCAGCTCTCCCTCCTGTGTCTGCCCGCAGCTATGCAGTGCCCCTCATCCGAAGCAAACTATGTTATTAATTTTTTGCTTATCCTTCCAGAAGTATTTTATATGTATTTAAGTATTTGTATATATGCATATATATACATTTTAAATAAGCACATCACACTAAAGAATCTATATTTTTGTACACATACAAGCAATATATATGTGTCTACTTTTCACCCATTTCTAAACAAACATATCACACTAAAACTTTTATTTATATATTTTTAAATCACCCACAGGTGATTCTAAGGTACAGTGGAGACTAAGATCTATTGTTCTAAAGCATAAGCTTCAGGACAGCTTCCAAAATCAGGTCATTACTATAATATCTTATTTTGTCATCAAGTGAATTAATTACTAACATTTAAAAATCATGAAATTTTCACATAAAAATTTAAATTTCTAGGTTCGCCAGAGAAATTGAAAAATCTAGCAACACTAAACACAAATTCCATTTGGCAATAATTGGCTAGATCTGAGTAACCAGTATCCCTATGGACACCACTTGGACATCACTGTCCCCAGTTCAGCCCAGTCCACACCGCTCTCTAGTCTCTTTCCATGGAGTGTCTGTTGTTCTTTATCAATAAGTTTCTGTTGTTTTTCTTATAGTGGGGTTAAGAGGGAAAATGATATGTTTCTTGAATCCATGCTTCTTTCAAAAGTAGAAAAGTGAAAGACCAAGAGGGTTTATGTATGTTTTAAGAAGTAGATGAGATCAATATATCTTTGGAGGTAAGAACTATTCCTTCCCATTTAATATGCAGTATGGGTCTGGCTCTCCTCACTCATTTACACGTGCCTGGTGTCTGAAACCTGTGAGGCAGCATACGACTTCTCTCATACATATTTATTTGTATTCAAACATATTTACTTGAATAAATACGTGACAGCTATTTCCTGAGAAGAACTTCCCTCAAGGTCTTACTTCCTCCTCAGAGCACTGGAGTGTGGGTAGTTTTCCTTGTGTTCTGTGGAGGGGTAAGGAAGCAAAGATATTGGTTTCCTGTCTTTTAACACTTTGATGGCCTCCAGGGCCTTGGCTCAGCCTGCCTTCTGGAGTTAGTCCTGTCCTGGCTAATATCTTCTTTTTAGGAAAAAAAAAAATTTTTTTTAGATTTTTGAAAGTCTTGTTCTTTTTCTGTTCCCAGGACAGCCTGGGGCTGTTTTTTCTTTATCAGTTAGAATTGGTTCATCTGTTGTAACAGAAACCCAAAATAACTGTGGTTTAAGCAACATAGAAGTTTATTCCTCTCATATGAAAGAAGTTGAACGTTATGGTTCCCATTGCTTGGTGAACCATGATCACCAGAGACGCATGCTCCTTCCATCTGTATTCTCTACAACTTAACCTAGGGCTTTCATCCTTTGGAGAAAGAGCAGGAGAAAGGAGAGAGGCAGGGAGAAAGGAAGGGTAGGGGGGGAATGGACGTCCCCAATCTGAATTATCTCCCATTAATAAGTTATCTCCTATTGCTTCTCGGCCTTTTGGCTAAGAGCAAGTGTAATAAGTTATTGCCCATAAGTCCTAGAGTCTACTTCCATCTCATTGGCCAGAACTTTAGTCACATGACTGCCTATCTGCAAGGGAGACTGGGAATTGTTGTCTTTTAGCTGATCACATGACTATACCTCTAAAACTGGATTTTTGTTTCTAAGAGAAAAAAGGGAGTAGGTATTGAATAGGAATTCATAGATTCTGTTCCATGTGCCATCTAAAACTTTCCATGTTACTTAAAAGAAAATTCAATAAAGTTTATTTGAGGATTGATTTCACTTTTCCAGTGAAGTGACTTGAAAAGTCCCTAGGGGCAGGAAAGCAGAAAAGGACTAGCAGAATTCTCCAAGGGAACATTAAATGATTAGCTGTGCCTGGATCAAAGCTTTTATTTTCTTCAACCAATGTTTTTGAGTGCTGATAATAACTAGGAGCCATTCTAGGTAACTGAGTCATGACAAGATAAATATCCCAAGAATCTTCAGTCTATAAATGAACTTTCAGGAACATGGATTTTCTAAGTTGATTATACAACTCACTTTAAATTGATTTTCTTCTCATGTTTACATATGAAAATCATAAGGGTTTTAAATGGAAAGGACCCTAGTCTTCACTCATTCTTTAAATGATTATTGAGTGTCTATTATTATAATTTGTCAAGAGGCAGCATATCCAGTGGTTAAGAGAAAAATTCTTTTTTTTTCCTCTTTTTTTGGCTACCACATGGCTTATAGGATCTTAGTTCCCCAGATAAGAACTGAACCTGGGTCCACAGCAATCAAAGACCTGAGTCCTAACCACTGGACCTCCAGGGAATTCCCCAAGAGAGGTCTTTTAAAGTCACACTTTTGTTGTTGTTTTGTCCATAAGTCCTGGCTCTCTTTTACTTGCTGTTAATGAATCTCTCTGAACCTTTGTTTCCTCATGTCAAAAATGGGAAGAAATACCCAACTTTTAGGGTTGTGAATTGCTATTAAGGTTAAACAAATTGATACATTTATAATACTTAAAATAGTGACTTGAACATAGTACTATATAAATGCACACAAATTTGTGGATTTTTCTTTAAACTATGTGCCAGACCCTACACTAAGCCCAGTGCCTTAGACAAAAGCTATAGATGATGACATTTAAGCAAATATACTATTCAACTGCCCTTTTGCTCTCAGATCTAGTCTCTTACTTTCAGCTCTAGTCTGTATCTCAGGAAACTACACCTCCCAGGCTCCCTGGAAGCTGCCTCCAGGTACTTTTGGGGAAGTGCCAGGAGGCATTGGCAAGAGTAAGAGCAGGAGAACGCGGAAAACCAGTGTAGTTCTCCTCAATGTCCCTCTGCTTCCTATGAACTCTCCAGTAGGGGTTCTACTCCTCCCACTTCCTCCTCACAGCCCCTCACTTGTGGTTCTGGCTCCCACTAGCTTCTGGGCCTTGGTAGTACCAGCTCTTTCTCTTATACTCCAGAACAGAAGTGGTTGCATCCTCCTTCTGTGGTTAATTTCTGGATGGCCTTTAACCTTGTCATCTGGCTTCTCAGCTTTTCTACCACCAGCATAACGAAATTTCTATATGAAATTGCCTCTCTTTCAGAGGTCTAAAGAGGTCTGCATTTTCCTGAATGAGCCCTGACTGATAAGGCAAGACATGTCATCTCTCTCAGCTACAGTTTTCCTACTCTCTGGATACACAGTCTGGGGCTGTTTTGTTTGATAAAGGACTTTCCAGTTATAATGTACATAGCCTAGAAAAGTTAAAACAACTTGTTCAGTCTTACAACTAATTAGTGACATATTCAGAACTTTAACCCATATCTCCTAAGAAGTTACCACACAGCCTCCTGGTGGCTCAGAGGAAAAGAGTCCACCTGCAATGCAAGTAGATGAGGGTTCAGTCCCTGGCTTGGGAAGATCCCCTGGAGGAGGAAATGGCCATCCACTTCAGTATCCTTGCCAGGGACAATACCATGGACTGGGGAGCCTGGTGGGTTACAGTCCATTGGGTCACAAAGAGTCAGGCTGAGCACATATACAATAGTGGTGGAAGTGGTTCAGTTGCTAAGTCATGTCTGACTCTGCAACCCCATGGACTGTAGCCTGCCAGGCTCCTCTGTCCATGGGATTTTCCAAGCAAGAATACTGGAGTGGGTTGCTATTTCCTCCTCCAGGGGATCTTCCCTACCCAGGGACTGAACCCACAAAATAAGAGCTTCCCTTATTTCTGTATTTAAATCTCAAAATCGAGTTGATAGCATGCTTACCAAATTTTTTACAATGTGATTTTCTTAGAAACTACACCATCCTCCCCCAAAGAAAAATATTTCTGCCTTATGGATTTTATTTTTGCAAATATTTTTAACCCAATTTGAGATTTTTTTTTTTTTTTTTTTTTTTTTACAACTACTGAAACTTCCAGACTACAGTTGGGAGAGTTCACTTAAGTGGTTTAAATTGTTAGTTTAGGCGGGTTGAAACTCAGCAGATTTCTGCACTGAGCTCCCATACTTGATGTGAAAACCTAATGTGGTAAAGCAATTGGGTACTATAAATCATACCACTGCACCACTGGCTTGAACTTGGATCGTCTCTCCCCTGGATTTTTTCTTTTCCTGCCCCGGGTTTAGTAGAAATAATATGGGCTAGCAGTGATTCCTACCGTTTGAATTCCTGGCAGCTAATATCCTGTGCTGACATCAGCAACTCTGAACATTTAGCTGTAATGATTATTGCTTAACATTTATTGAGACCTGTCAGTGGGCTAGATGGAGAGGATGGGGGATAAGGCACTTAACCTAAATGAGGGAATTTGGAGCACATCAGCTTAATTCATTGCAAGCAGCTTTCAGAGAAAATGGAACAGAGAGTTCTGTGGTGTTTGCTACCAGCCTGGTTATTTACAAGTCATCACAAGGAACCTAAGAAAGTGCTTGCTTCCTTTCTCCCTCAAGAGAGAAATTTCTTCTCCAGAATTTTCTAGACTATCCCAGCAACAACTCCCTCTCCTCCCTCCATAGGTCTGATGTCGTGACCACCTCTGTTTAAACCCATCAGCAGCTTTGCATCTTTCTAGGACAAAGGCCAGATTCTTTAGCTGGCAAAGTCCTCCCAATGTAGCCTGGCCTCACTTGCTTTTCTCAACTTCTGCACCTCCCATTTCAATCCTTCCCCCTGCCCCCATCCCCTTGAACAGTTCCTTGAATATCTCTCAGTTCTTGAGGACCCCATACCTTTTACTCTACGACGTCTTTGCCTATGTTTTTTTTTTTTTTCTTTTAACCTTCCATCCACTGAGTGCTTGATAGAGTCCTACAATCTTTTAAGAACCAGCCCAGACTTGCCTCCTATGTAGAAGGTTCCTGACTGCTGTAGGAGGTGTGGCCCGTTTTTACTATCCATCATGAAAGAATCCCTCCTCCCCCTTGTTAAGCCTCCTCAGAGGCAGTGAACCACAGACTTCCCCTTCAACAGCACTGCAGAAGAGGAGGTTTTAATCCCCATTTTATTTTTTATTTTTTTAGTACGAAATTAGTTTTTATTTTGACTTCAAAATAAACACTTAACATTTTTCCAAAACTAAAGATGAATACTTAGAAACAAGGGTAGAAGATTATTTTTTTCCTTCCCTGGGGAAACCAGTAAGGCAGACGTTCTAACGTGGCTTGCAAGTCTCTTTCATTGGACTAATCTAGACAGTTAAGACCCTCCCCGACTTTCCCTCTATTGTCAGTTGTACCTACCAGGGTTATGGCTGGTAGGAGAAAAACCCCTGAACAGCCCCCTGCCCGCTCCCCCACCCAACACAATCAAGGGATTTGAAAAGTTGGGAAAATCGTTGAAACATGTGACCAAGTGTTCATATAAAATCCTCTCTAAGGAGACTGAGTGAAGCTACTATGCCTCAGCACCTCAGCTGAGGTTTCTGCCTGGTCAGTGCGAAGCACGTCAGTCAGCAGGCTGCACCCCTCACAGCTCACCACAGGGATGTCATAAGTTGAACTTCAGCTTCAGCACGTACTTCAGATGGACCTGAGCAATGTCATAGACGATGTACTCGTTATATAGCAGACAGGTGTCATTAACACCAGATGAAATCCCTGTCCCGAGAGGCACCTCCACACCATCCATAGTAATACTAGCCGATGGGTCAGGGGTAGTTTTGCCTAAACCTTTGACACTGTGCTTGCCCTTGGGTAACTTGCTGATATGCGAAGCGTGTTTCAGTTCATACATGTTTCCAAGGGCAACTTCTCCCAACAGGATCAAGCCTATTGGGTCTCCTTGGGACGTGTGGCAGTAGTTGGCACTCTTGGAGACCATGTCAGCGAAATAGATCCCCTTACCAAACACGTAGCCTGTCACAGGCGCTTCAGGTGGGGCTATCCAGAGACCCTGGGACAGGATGCCTGCGAAGTTGGTGGTCCTGGACCCGTGCCACAGGAGCCTCCGGTTATGCAACTGCTTAAACGGCTTGTAACGCTGGCTCTCCCCTTCGCGCTCTATCTTGAAAATGTCGACGACTTCCAAATCGTACGCGTTGTGTGTGGTCGCGTGAGTGTTCTTCACATACTTCCTAATGATCTCAGCTTCTTCGGAATCTTTGTCCACAACCTTAATGTCAGTTTTGAGCTTCTCATAGTTGACATCAATGGGGTCCTTGCTGCTGTCATCAGAACTGCCCCTGAGTAGACTGTAGGCCACCTCAATGTCCAGCAGGTTGTCCAGCATTTCCACCTTGGCCTGCATGCTGTCTGCATTGTTCAGGAGCGGGGGCTTCTTCATCCCGAAGTCATGGGGGATCAGGGTGTAGAAGCGGTTGGAGAGATCCAGGATGTGAGAGTCACTACTGCCCTGGGACAGTGCCTGCTGGACCTCGCTGAGGATGGAGTATGCAGCCTGTATCTGCCTTTTGCTCAGCTTCCCCAAGGGCATCTTCTGAAGGTCAGTCTCATACTCCACCATGGCTTTCTTCATACTTTCCACATCAAAGATCATTTTAATGAGGTTCTGCACTGGCTTGGGGAGCTTGGACTTGGTGCCAGGGTTTACCGTCAACTTCTTCACCGCCTCTTCATCCTGGCCATAGTCAATCTCCAGAGGGTAGAACTTTTTGGGATGCTTTGTTAAGTTTTTGGAGTGCCAGGCATTTCCGGTTTTCTCTTCATATAATTTCATAAAATGCTCAATGGCATCCTCCTCGGATGGCATCTGCTCCAGTTTGTTACTACCAATCACCGTGCCCACACGGCCCCAGGACCTGAATATCCAGTACCTGCTCTCTTTGTCATCCTCCAGGAGCTGCAGCTTGTAATACGAGTTGGTCCCTTTGACGATGTCCACGAGCCCGAGGGTGGCGCTGAAGACCTTCCCGCCTTTCTCAAGGACGTGTGCGTTGTGTTCCAGACCTGAATCAGGGTCAACGGCTGCTCCTCCTTTAAGAGTTAACTTCATCCTCTTTTCAGATTTGTTGGTACCTTCCTCCTTGGTGGGGCCCTTGCTCTTCTTGGAGGGCACGGCCCCTGACTTCCCTCTTGGGGCCACTGCTTCAACAGGCTCCACCTTCACCTCGGCCCCCCAGGGGGACAAGAGGTGGGTGGAGAGCAACTCCTGAAGGCTTTTGGTGGAGGTGGAGATGTCCTGGAGGAAGTCCTCAGACACCACGCGGATGTTGGCTTCTTTTACTTCCTCCATCTTTTTATTCATCTTGTCCACCTCCTTTTTGGTGCTGATACACAGGGAGGCCTTGTTGGCCGTCCCTGTCAATTTCCCCCCGAGTTTCTCAATCGTGGCCTTCACTTCATCCTTGTTCTGGGAGAGTTTCCCAAGAGTCAGGATCTTCATGTTGGATAATAGCTTGTCTGGGGGGCCAGAGTGCACAGTGGCAGGCGCTGAAGCTGCGGGGGGCGGGGGTGCCGCCCCCACCGGGGCGCTGCTCTCTGGGGGGAATATACGGACCTGCTTTTTGATCTTCAGTTTCTTGAAGTAAGAGATTTCTCGGAATTCCTTTGGGGTCACCCACTCCTTCCGGTTGGGTGTCTGTGTCTTGACCATACACTTGGTCCAGGCAGTCACGTCCCCGGTACAATAATAGGCATTGCCCTTGAAGACCAGCTGGCCCGAGCATTCCTCACATGGAAGGAGGGCGCCAAACACCAAACCATCAGCCACTCGGTCCAAGATCGCCGACTCCCCGGAGGGCACTTGCTGCTTGTTGAAGATGAGCAGCTCTTTCAGGTCATTTGTTGAGCACACTTTCTTTAGCTCGTCCTTGACGTTCCAGATCAGGTCATTCTGGGCCTTGAGGGCCTTTTCAAGTTTAATCTCCTTGTCTTTTTCTTTTTTAGATTTCTTCTTGGCCACTTCATCTATTCCATCCACCTCATCGCCTTTTCTCTTTCTTTCACCCTTGATTTCCAGGAGCTGCTTCTTGAGGGCTTCTTGGTCCTCTGCAGTGAGGCAACTGAAGCCCATGAGCTGGCTTGCGCTGAACTCAGGACGGAAGCCCAGCTCCTCCCGTTTCTGAACAAAACACTTTGGGTTGTACCAACAGTCAACCATGCCCAGCTGGGGCTTATCGGGGTACACCACCTTCTTGGACAGGCCCACCTGGCCCTTTTCTATGTTCTCCATGCAGCTCTTGCACGTGCTTCTGTTGGATTTGGCGTACCCAGCCCCAAAGTGAATCAGCGTCTTCTTGGTCTTGCTGCCAACTCCATCTTGGCCTTTGCCTGAAACATCTGTCGCTCCTCCAGTCTTGGCCATCTTCTTGATCTTCTGCTGGTCATCCCAGCGGAGCTCGGAGAACCCATCCACCTCGACATCAGGGTGCCAGATGGAGTGGCCAACCTTCCAGAAGCAGGAGAGGTGGTGCCAGTGCGGGATTTTCCCATCGAACATGGGCGACTGCACCATGAAGGCCATCCGGATCGAGTCCTTGGGGATGCTCTCTTTGCATTTTTTGCAAGCCGCGCGCCCGCTCTTGGCGTACTCGACCCGGTAGACCTTGTCTGAAGACTCCGCCATCCTTCTCCTGCCGCTTACAGCTCCGGGAGCCCGACGCCGCGACCTGGAGACCCGCTTCTGCTACTGCAGTCTCTAATCCCCATTTTAGAGATAAAGAAATTGGAGGATTAGAGTGGTTACCCCACCTGCCTAAGGTCATAAAGGTGGCTAGGAAGTGGCAGAGCAGATGTTTAAGCAAGGTCTATGGGATTCAAGACACATTGATCTCTCTAGACCCTTCTTTCCTCTGTGATATCTTCACAGCACTACTCATGGCCTTCAAAAGTACTTCATCTGTTTCTATTCCCATCAGCCACTTTGAACACTTTGCCTCCTCTTTGCACTCTAGGCTCTGGAATGCAAAGAGTTTGCAATAGGTGAGTGCTGTGTGTATTTGTTATTATTATTAATCTTCATTCTCTTCTATTTCCTCATTTAACTAAGAAAAAATTTTCTGCCTTTTTATTCTAAGACAGTGGTCATCCTCCACAGGCTGGACACTCCCTGAAAGTGCCCGCAGCACAGATAAGAGATCTTTGAACTATGCACATTACATTCTACCTTGTTCTTCAAAACTGAGCAAAATGTCAGGGTGGCAAAAAGTTTGACTCTCCTCCCACCTCCTCCCAAATCACTGCTGAAGTCCCTCTCTGCCACTTCTCCCATCCTATCTATACCAGTTTGGCCCCTAAGGAGGCAGCATGGTGTGAATTTTAGGTCCAGACAGACCTGGGTTGGGTCCAGATACTGTCACTTCCTGTCATATGACCTTGAGCTCCATTCAGAACTCCTCCAAATCACAGTGTCCTCATTTGGAAACTGGGGATGATAGTACCTCTCTCACAAGGGAAAGTGACTGTTAGGATTAAATGAGATTACATATATAGCAATTAGTTAAGTGTTTGACCATAGTAAGTGCTCTATAGCTTTACCCGTAATTATCATCTCATTTTTGGTTTTGCAGATTTCTGCTCCAGTGTTCATGGATAAATAGTCAGATATGAGTTGATACAGGTTTTACTGTAATTCTACTCAGGAATTTTTTTTTTTAAACAATGCTTAAGAGCTTCCCTCATGGCTCAGATGGTAAAAGCATCTGCTTGCAATGCAGAAGACCTGGGCTTGATCCCTGGGTAGGGAAGATCCTCTGGAGAAGGAAATGGCAACCCACTCCAGTACTCTTGCCTGGAAAATCCCATGGATGGAGGAGCCTCGTAGGCTAGAGTTCGTGGGATCAGACAGGACTGAGTGATTTCACTTTCACTTATGAGGTTATTTAACCTTCAAAGTTCAAAGGAATAAAAACATAAAGGCAAAATGTACACCCAGGAGACTGGAAATTTTGCTTAATATTGCTCAAATGACACTGCTCAGATGACCACCCCTAAAAATCTACCACTGGACTCACTGAAGCAGATGGGGGTGGATCTTTTCCCCCTGTTGTAAGGACTGCTTTACTCAAACAGAAGACTTAAACCCTATGGGCCTTATTGTAGTGACTCTGGTTCCTACTAGACTGCTAAGTAAAAGATCAAATGAATACATGCCCCACTCTCTAGGAGATCATATTTTAAAATGCCATAGAATAACACTGTGATAATTGCTAACGTTTATTGTTTACTTTATAAACTAAATGCTTTACATTTGTTCTCCTAGTTAATCTTTATAACAACTGGAAAAGACAGAGAAAGCTATTATCCACTTTTTACATATGAGGAAGTTGAGACTGAGAGAGAGAACATCACTTGCTCAAGTTGGGAATTAAGCCTAATCCTATCTGATCTTGTGGTCCTTGTTGTTCATTCACTCAGTTGTGTCCAACTTTTTGGGACCCCACAGACTGCAGCATACCAGGCTTCCCTGTCTTTTACCATCTCTCAAACCTTGCTCAAACTCATGTCTATTGAGTCAGTGATGCTGTGCAACCATCTCATCTGTCATCCCCTTCTCCTGCCTTCAACCTTACCCAGCATCAGGGTCTTTTCCAATGAGTAGGCTCTTTTCATCAGGTGGTCAAAGTATTGGAGCTTCAGCTTCAGCCTCAGACCTTTCAAAGAATATTTAGGACTGATTTCCTTTAGTATTGACTGGTTTGATATCCTTGTAGTCCAAGGGGCTCTCAAGAGTCTTCTCCAACACCACAGTTCAAAAGCATCAGTTCTTTGGTGCTCAGCCTGCTTTATGGTCCGACTCTCATATCCATACATGTCTACTGGAAAAACCATAGCTTTGACTAGACAGACCTTTGTTGGTAAAGTAATGTTTCTGCTTTTTAATATGCTGTCTAGGTTGGTCATAGCTTTTCTTCCAAGGAGCAAGAGTCTTTTAATTTCATGGCTGCAGTCACCATCTGCAGTGATTTTGGAGCCTAGAAAAACAAAGTCTGTCACTGTTTCCATTGTTTCCCCATCTATTTGCATGGAGTGATAGGACCAGATGCAATGATCTTAGTTTCCTGAATGCTGAGTTTTAAGCCACGTTTTTCATTCTCCCCTTTCACTTCTATCAAGAGGCTCTTTAGTTTTTCTTCACTTTCTGCCATAAGGGTGGTGTCATCTGCATATCTGAGGTTATTGATATTTCTCCCAGCAATCTTGATTCCAGCTTGTGCTTCATACAGCCCAGCGTTTCTCATGATGTACTCTGCATACAAGTTAAATAAGCAGGGTGACAGTATACAGCCTTGACTTACCCCTTTCCCAATTTGGAACCAGTCTGTTCTCCCATGTCCAGTTATAACTGTTGCTAGTTGACTTGCATACAGATTTCTCAAGAGGCAGGTCAGGTGGTCTGGTATTTCCATCTCTTGAAGAATTTTCCAGTTTGTTGTGACCTACAGAGTCAAAGGCTTTGGTGCAGTCAATGAAGCAGAAGTAGATGTTTTTCTGGAACTCGTTTGCTTTTTCTGTGATCCAAGAGATGTTGGCAATTTGATCTCTGGTTCCTCGGTCTTTTCTAAATCCACCATGAACATCTGAAAGTTCACAGTTCACATACTACTAAAGCCTGGCTTGGAGAATTTTGAGCATTACTTTGCTAGCATGTGCGATGAGTGCAATTGTGCGGTAGTTCGAGCATTCTTTGGCTTTGCCTTTCTTTGGGATTGGAATGAAAACTGACCTTTTACAGTCCTGTGGCCACTGCTGAGTTTTCCAAATTTGTTGGCATGTTGAGTGCAGCCCTTTCACAGCATCATCTTTTAGGATTTGAAATAGCTCAACTGGAATTCCATCACCTCCACTAACTTTGTTTGTAGTAATGCTTCCTAGGCCCGCTTGACTTCACATTCCAGGATGTCTGGCTCTAGGTGAGTGATCACAGGATCATTGTTATCTGGGTCATGGAGATCTTTTTTGCATAGTTATTCTGTGTATTCTTGCCACCTCTTCTTAATATCCTCTGCTTCTGTTAGGTCCATACCATTTCTGTCCTTTATTGAGCCCATCTTTGCATGAAATGATCCCTTGGTATCTCTAATTTTCTTGAAGAGATCTCTAGTCTTTCCCACTCCATTGTTTTCCTCTGTTTCTTTGCATTGATCACTGAGGAAGGCTTTCTTTTCTCTCCTTGCTATTCTTTGGAACTCTGCATTCAAATGAGTATATCTTTCCTTTTCTCCTTTGCTTTTTGCATCTTTTCTTTTCTCAGCTATTTGTAAGACCGCCTCAGGCAACCATTTTGCCTTCTTGCATTTCTTTTTCTTGGGGATGGTCTTGATCACTGCCTTCTGTACAATGTCATGAACCTCTGTCCATAGTTCTTCAGGCACTCTGTCTATCAGATCTAATCCCTTGAATCTATTTGTCACTTCCACTGTATAATTGTAAGGTAGTTGATTTAGGTCATACCTGAATGGTCTAGTGGTTTTTCCCTACTTTCTCAATTTAAGTCTGAATTTGGCAATAAGGAGTTCATGGTCGAGTCACAGTCAGCTCCCGGTCTTGTTTTTGCTGACCATATAGAGCTTCTCCATCTTTGGCTGCAACGAATATAATCAGTCTGATTTTGATATTGACCATCTGGTGATGTCCATGTGTAGAGTCTTCTCTTGTGTTGTTGGAAGAGGCTGTTTGCTATGACCAGTGCGTTCTTTTGACAAATCTCTGTTAGCCTTTGCCCTGCTTCATTTTGTACTTCAAGGCTGAATTTGCCTGTTACTCCAGTTATCTCTTGGCTTCCCACTTTTGCATCCTAGTGCCCATGTGCTAATAAATGTTTAGTAGGTGGCTGTTCAGAGAAAAATCAGTGCTTGTTGATTTCCCTGATGTAAGTACTCCCACCATGGCTGATGTCAGTCAAGCCACTAAGTGTGATGTCAACCATCTCACAAAATTCCTGAAAATGGGTATGCACAGCTCCAGCATAGCACTACTGGTCATTTAAATGATATATTCCAGGTCTCCAAAATGCTTTCATTCACTTCTCATCTTCCATCTCATAATTCACAATCCTAGATTCATATTAGAATCACCTGGGAGCTGAAACAAATCTGGCATCCTATCTAGCCCCTGAGATACTCATTTGATCGGTGTGGTTGGTGTTTAGTCAGAGTAGCATCTTTTTTTTTTTTTAAACTCCTCAGATAATTTCTCAGTGCAGCCAGGATTAAGAAACACTGATCTTGAAGAATATATCCTACTCATCACCCACTCTTCAACACAGATTCACAAATACATGATACATTAATACCCTATTTTATTTTTCAAACTTTTGAGTTTTGTGCAGTACATGACAACTGTGCTTTTTTTTTTTCTTTTTTCTTTATTTTTGGCTACACTGGGTCTTTGTTGCTTTGTTTGAGTTTTCTCTAGTTGCCATGAGCAGGGTCTAGTCTTCGTGGCAGTGTGCGTGCTTCTCATTGCAGTGGCTTCTCTTGTTGCAGAGCACAGGCTCTAAGTGTGTGGGTTTCAGTAGCTGCAGCACACAGGCTCAGCAGTTGTGATTCCCAGGCCATAGAGTGTGTGGGCCTCAGTTTGCTCTAGAACTCAGGCTCAGTGGCTGTGGCGCCCAGCCTTGCTTGCTGCAGAGCGTGTGGAATCATCCCCATCCAGGCTTCAAACCCATGTCCCCTGCATTAGCAGGTGGACTTTTATCCACTGTGCCACTGGGGAAGTCCCTAATTGTGCTTGTTTATAATTTTTTAAATCTAGTTTACTCAAGAAATGATTTTGGATACATTTTTCCTTTCACTTAAATGGTGACTGGCATGTGATAGAAACTGAATATGGTGTAGTTATTTTGTTGTTACCATCATAAATTTCATGATCTATAACACCTTGTATGAGTCTCTAATCCACTGGATTTTATCATTTGCACTTGGTTGAGTCTCAAATGATTGACACAAATTATGTTTGTCCCCAGGACAAAATTTTCAGCACCTCTCCCCAAACAGACCCAAAATCAGGGATCTTCCTTTCACTCGGAACAACCTAGCTCCCCTACCAGACCAAAAATGTAAGTATTTTCAATCTTCCTCAGCTTCCTTTGCAAATAGTAGTGCTGTTATTAGGACTAAATGTTATTTCATTTTACTTTCATTTTTCCAAGAGAACATCAAGTACCAAAACTTGAAAATTATAGGAAAATAGACTAGAGACAGTCTTTAAAGCTCCATCCAACATGGTAATGCTTATTTAAAAGAAATAGTCACTTCCTTGAGGAATTTTTATGTTTGGACTATAAAAACAATAACAGAAGTTTATTTTGCTATGTACTATTTAATGTCTTTAATGCTTTAAAAAATATTCTAAGACTGGCTTCCTGACATTGTTTTCCTTACTATATTGGACAGAAAGAAATATGTGTTACCTCTGTACTCACAGGCTCTGCAGTCCTTAGCAGAAAGGAATAATCAAGTATGATGTTCAACAGGTTTACTTTTGGCATTATTTTATACAAAACTTCTCCCAATATAAACTGTTAATATATTCTATTCACCAAGTGATCAAGTTTGCCTGTGCCTAAGTATTATCTAGGGTGCTTGTTATAAAATGGATTCCAGGGCCCCACACTCAAAAATGCTGAGTTTGTATATGCTTATATCTGTACTCTGAGACAGTGTAGATTAGAAAGCTGATTCAGAGAGGTCACATGACTCACCCATTATTATTTAGGCAGTAAGTTGCAGAGCTACAGGATACTGAGTCAGCTGCTTCAAGAAACAAATAATACTCACTGGATTCTAATTTCCTTTCTTCCTGTTCTTCCTATCCCAACGCACTGGTTTATAACATGTGTGCAAGCACTCGCATGCACATGTACACACACACACACACTCTACATCCTCTTAATTGCAGAGATTAGATGACTTAGAAGCTGCTCTGTTTAAGACAAGTCCCTTACCCTTTCTTTCCTTCAATTTCTTCCTGTAGCCTGTAAGCGTAGTGCAACCTGATAAGATTGTTGAGAGGATTAAATGAGATGACATGTGCAAAATCCTTGGCAACCATTTGCACAGAGTAAATAAGCAATATATCTTTTCTTCCCCAGACTGCAGTACAGATGGTACAAGTCAAGAGTTTAGTTTAGTTAAAAACCAAGAACCATGGGGTCTTAGGACAACTCTGTCTTTTTTTTTTTTCCAGATAAGGAAAGGGAGAAGTGAAGATTTGTCCAAAGTCACACACATACTTAGTAGCAGAAACCAAGACCTCTTCCTTGACAGATTATTTTCCTTGCCCTTACTAATTTGTCTAAAGAGAGAGTTTTGGATGGTGTGAATTCAATCACTGAATGAAACTCAAGTCTGACCTTGTCTTTCAGCAGAAATGTAGTCACAAAGACATTTAAGGAAAGAGTCACTTAGCCTTAAATCCAGTATGGCCTAGAGAAGCCAAGGAGAGGGGATTTTCTTTGACAGAGCCCAGCAGCTTTGCTTTTCATGATTAAATTTAAGGAGACAGGGAAAGATAAAGATCTTTGATCAACTATAGCTCTATGAAAAAGAAATGGAAAGGTACAGTGCCTTTCCTGAAAGAAACCTGAGAACCTTTTGAGGTTTGCATAAAAGCACAGTACAAACGTCTTGGGGCTTATTTAGGACCTTGTGCTGACTTGGCTTTCAAGGGCTGCTCCACCCAAGGAAGAGAACTTTGCCAGGCACACACAGCCTGATCATGTTTTCACCAAACTCAGCCCCGCCTCGTATTGCGCATATTAGACTTCCCTGACTGGAGCTTCCTAGGTTGCACCAGTGGTAAAGAACCTGCCTGCCAATACAGGAGACATAAGAGACGTGGATTCAATCTCTGGGTCAGGAAGATCCCCTGGAGATGGGCATGGCAACCCACTCCAGTATTCTTGCCTGGAGAATCCCATGGACAGAGGAAGCTGACAAAGAGTCAGACACGACTGAAGCAACTTAGCACGCACACACAACATCCCTGACTATGTGTAAGCTTGATAGGTAGATACACATGACTTTCTCCTGAAGTTTAGCTTTCTGCAAGAAAAACTTCTTAGAAGCACCTCTATTCCTTCAGATATAACACAGTTCTTCTACCACCACTCCATTCCTAAGAGAAGAAAACCTTGAAAGTCTTTCCTTCTATTCTTTCCTCCCAGTTCTGTCTGGAGAACCTCTACGGACCAACCGAGTGCTTCCTGCTATTCCAAGCCAGCGGGGACACAGTCCACCAGCTGAAGAGAGTGAAAACTCTGCCAGTTCCACCAATGATGAAAAGTAGCTGTGGGTCACTGATTGTGAAAATATAGACAAGATCTATTTTCAACTGTAAAAGAACAAGATTACTCTAGTTCGTAAGAATGAAGACTGATCTAGTAAATTGCATTCTATAAGCCATTCATGGTTTTTTAACTCAAAGTTCTTTGTTCCACATAAGCACTTAGAATCTTTAATTGTGTATATATAGCAAGTCTGTGAGTTTCTGTGACCTCTACAAGTCAAATAAAAAGTCACAGTATGTTATCAGCAGGGAACCTTAGTTATGTTTGGTTTGTTTTGTGGCATGTTTGCTGATTTTTTTTAAATGATTTTCTGTTTTTAAAAAATGTATGCTTTGCTGAATAAAAAAAGCACATTCCATATGTGTTATTTACATTTATTGCAATTCCACTTTGGGTTCAGTTCAGTTCAGTCACTCAGTCGCGTCCGACTGTTTGCAACCCCATGAACCGCAGCACACCAGGCCTCCCTGTCCATCACCAACTCCCGGAGTCCACCCAAACCCATGTCCATCGAATCGGTGATGCCATCCAACCATCTCATCCTCTGTCATCCCCTTCTCCTCTTGCCCTCAATCTCTCCCAGCATCAGGGTCTTCTCAAATGAGTCAGCTCTTCACATCAGGTGGCCAAAGTATTGGAGTTTCAACTTCAACATCAGTCCTTCCAATGAACACCCAGGACTGATCTCCTTTAGGATGGACTGGTTGGATCTCCTTGCAGTCCAAGGGACTCTCAAGAGTCTTCTCCAACACCACAGTTCAAAAGCATCAATTCTTTGGTGCTCAACTTTCTTTATAGTCCAACTCTCACATCCATACATGACCACTGAAGAAACCATAGCCTTGACTAGACAGACCTTTGTTGACAAAGTAATGTCTCTGCTTTTTAATATGTTGTCTAGGTTGGTCATAACCTTCCTTCCAAAGAGTAAGCATCTTTTACTTTCATGGCTGCGATCACCATCTGCAGTGATTTTGGAGCCCAGAAAAATAAAGTCAGCCACTTTGGGTTAACAAAACTTAATTAAAATTAAAACAGTAAATTTCTTTCATCAGTCAGTGTTTATGGCTTTTAAGTGTACAATCATCTACAAAATATTTTCCAACACTGTCAGTTCCTGGCTAGAGATCAAATAAATCATTTAACAATGTTTATATATCTTCTTTGTTATAAGATTATTTCCACCTATTGTCATTTTCAGATATGATTGTTTGTTCTAATAGAGAAAATCATGTGAGTTGGAAAAGTCTACATCTTGACCTAATGGAATGAAATAGACATTGCTCATGCATTCCTCAAACACTCTACATATTTAATCATTTTTTTTTCCTGTTTCAAAATAATGGTCTCTGTCTACTCAAGATATTCCCACACTTATGATGTAGCAAATTTCAAAAAGACTATTACTAACTACAGATCTCCTTACTAAATGGTTTGTGTATTGTTTGGAGTAATTGAAATTTCAAGATTTAGCCATATAAGATCATACTCACTCCATGTTATTACCATTCAGCAGGCTTGATAGTGGTACATTTACCATTCTATGTTAGTATTATTGATATTTATTTAGGGAGGTCAGACTGTGCCATTAACTAGATAGAAGCTCCTTTGAGACCAAATCATAGTAACTTGGCTTTACACATCTAGAAATGTGTACAGTACCTGGAACATACTTACGTGCTCAATCATCTATTCTTTTTTTCTTTAGGAAAGAAGGAAGGGAAGAAAATAGGGAGATAGAGAGGTAGTTGGCAAGGTAGAGAGATGTAAGAAGTGATCAGGAAAGAAGCTAATAGTCCACAGTCTCATTTTGCTAATGATAGTTATCTATATCGGGGATTATAAAGAATAAACCTATCAACCTCCCAAGCTAGACAGTAGCTAGAGGGAGAGCAGTTTCTGGTGCAAATGGAAGAGTTCCCAGGACATAGATTCTGAAGGGTTTTTTTTGTGTGTATGTGGGGGCTATTTTTGTCTTTGAATAATCATTCTTTGTAAACATCAGGCTGTTCAGTTGTGTCACTTAGCTACTTCTGAATCCATGTGTAGATACCTGGCCCTACACTGCCTCAACTAGCCATGATAGTCTAGCCTCTGCTTCAGTAATAAGCACCTCCAGAATCTCATTGGGTAACACAATATTTTTTTTTTTTCTCATTCACAATGCATGTCTCATTTCTAGCTGGCAGAGTTGGCTGATGTAGATTCTCCTTCAACTTGCACTTCCTTAGTCACCAAAATGGAGAAAATCAGAGGTGAGTCTCAGCACTTCTTCCCACATTTTATTTGCTAAATTAAGTCATATGGACGTGCCTAACTTCAAAGCAGATACAGAAATGCAATCCTTCTGTTTGCGTCAGGAAGGGAGAAATTCAACTCTTTATGAATTATCCAAAAGATTTCCACACTAACCAAAGCTCGGGCCCTAAGAGATCACCAAGTGGAAAGTTAAGAGGTCAAAACAATAAAAGAAAACAAAACACCCTTTATAAAACCCACCATCCCTCAACACTTGTACTTATATATATGCACATGGAATCTTCTAATGTTGGGCCTTTCCATCCAAGTTGATTTAAGAATCTTTGCTTAGCTAAAAAGAAGTAACATGTTGCCCATTACCACCTCTTTAAATAGAGCAACTATCCTTTTGCCTCTAGATAAATTTGCTTGCTTGGTGTAGGATATTCTTCAGCCAATATTTTACTGACCATATCAGATAGAGATACTCACCAATTTGTGCCCAATTTTTTTTCAAGCAACTTTTTCTTCTAAAATGATTTTCTGTTCTTCTACCACTTATATTCCCCTTTATTGCAAAGCACATAAAAATAGTAACTTTGCATACATTATTTCATTTGGATCCTTACAACAACCTGTATTTCCCAAGTACTGACAAGGTACCAACACAGAGAAGTTAAATAATTTGCTCAAAGTCACAGAGCTAATACAAGCATATCTTGGCAACATTGCAGATCCAGCTCTGCAATAAAGTAAATACTGCTCTCATTTTTCCTAGTCTGTGGACCACCAGCAATTGCAAGATGATTTACCATTCACCAGAGATTTAATAATTAACAAGTTATTTCCTGTTTTTTACGTATTAGTGTTAGAGCTACCTTTGTCCTTCTGGTGACAACTATGCCAGAATAACATGGCTGACAGGAAACTCTTCAACTTTTCATACAATTTATTCACTGACCTCCTAGATTTGACCTCTGGAAATATCCTGGAACTCATTCAGCTGCCCCAAAGACCAAAGTTGGACTAAAATGGAGGTCAGAATGGGAATGTATCTGAAGAACAAGTTTTGATAGAGACCTACAGTTTGTTGACAGTATTCAACTACCAGTATTAATATTTTTATCTCAATGTCTAGGAAATATGTGATTCTGATAGAATTTTCTGACTCTAAAATAAAATTTGCCCTGAAAACAATGAATCTAGCTACAGAGTGTGAGAGCTGCTATCATGTTCCTTTAATTTAGTGTTTGGCTTGAGTGTTATATTTCATGCTGATGGGTGTCCCAGTTGGCTCAGTGGTAAAGAATCCACCTGCCAAATCATCAGCCAAAAGAGACAAAGGTTTGATCCCTCCCTGGTCCAGCAAGATCCCCTGGAGGAGGAAATGGCAACCCATGCCAGTATTCTTGCTTGGGAAATCCCATGAACACAGAAGCCTGGCAGGCTATGGTTCATGAGGTCACAAAGAGTTGGACACAACTAAACAACTGAACACACACAAGGTCAAATATGTTCCTTCTTAATTACCTCATTTAAGCCTATGGTGGATTCCGAAGGGTTATTTTCAAAAGACCTTCTTTAAGACACAAGGATATACTTGCCAGAAGACATGCATCAGTACAATTTAAAGAGTACAGTACAGTTTAAAGAGGGGCAGTTTAAACATTACAGTTTTAAGAGGGGCAAAATCAAAATCAATGGTTATGTTTGTTTTAGGGGAAAGTGCTATATTTCTAATCAGTCATTTAGTGGGATTTTCTAAAATCATATTATGTGTCAAGCTGTGACCTAATAGACTTGGAAGGCATAATAAGCTAGAGGAACAGAAATCTATTTATATTGGCTTAATTCTAGGGAGATGAGAGCCTTGGAATTAAGTGTTTACTGGAAAAAATTACATCTGTGTTAAACCAGGTAATTACTGAAGGAAACTAAGAAAAATGAGGAGGGGAACTATAACTTCCAAAAACTAGCGAAAATTACTGGGTTGGTGGGCTTTTTGTACAAGTGTTAACTGTAGCTCCACTTTGCTTGGATGACAGATAGGCTGAATAAATAAATTCAGAAAGAAGGCTATGCCAAAGGTATGCCACACTTATGAAGTTTCTGAAACAGGAATACACTGTTGGGGAATTATGTATGTGGACTATGGGACTAGAGACACTTCACTGCTAAGCCCTGCTCTGCCATTTGTATTGTATTGAGCCAAACATCAACTGCAATTGAAAGCATAACTTAAACTGCTGAGCTAGATGACAAAAACTTTTGTTTCAGAAACAAAAGTTTCTGAAAGTATGTAAGAAAGCAAAAAAACAGAAGGTGAAGCCAATCAGCATTATAGTTTACAGCTAGAAGGAGCCTATTAGAGGAGTTTTGTCAGATCTATATGAAAAAGCCAAGCAAACCTTTGAATTCAAGAAAAGCTGAAAATCAAGGCACTGTTCTCATGTGTCTAAATAGTTCACTCAACGAAATCAATCCCAGTGTTCTCTGAACAAGTGACTTGGGGCAAGCGGGGAGGGGAGAGGGGCAGTGTAATACAAAGAAAAAAAATGAATTGAGATTTAAGATACCTTCCCTCAAACTCTGAGAGCTAGACCATTAAATCTCCATCTTAGGGAGCTTAGCAAGCACGACCTTCCCTTTGCCACATCCTGTCTTCACCTATGGATAAAGATTAAGCTTCCATAAAGCCCTTTGTATGAGTCTAATAAAGGCTTACAAAGTGAGTAGGATTTTGTTTCAGTGAATGTGCTAGAGTTAGTTCTTACCACCTTGCAAGATTTGATTGATGAATCTAACATTCAGGAATTTGGTGAACTAGTTTTTCAATCATTGGTAGCTTGAAATTGGCCATGGCGGGAACATTTTCACCATGAAAATTGGCAAACACTACAAATCAGGGCATACTTTTTTTTTTTTTTTTAATCTGGCTTACCAATACACCACTGGGTATAACATCTGGGGGAGGGGGGGAAATCTTTCAGAATTAAGAACACGTAAGAAAATTTTTCTTCTGCAAAGTTCTTTATTGTTTCTATTTGGTCCACAACTTGAGAGAAAGCTTCAGGTGGTTTAAAAGGTGCCTATTGACTGCAGCGTGCCTGTGTGCTCACTGTGTGCATGTATGCTCAGTTGCTTAATCAACTCTTTGCAGCACCATGGACTGTAGTCTGCCAGGCTCTATGCACATGTGCGTGCAGTGTGTATGTGTGCTCAGGATGTGAATGTGTTCTCAGTCACTCAACTGTGTCTGACTCTTTGTGACCCCATGAACTGTAGCCCACCAGGCACCTCTGTCCATGGAATTTCCCAAGCAAGAATATTGGAGTGGGTTGCCATTTCCTACTCCAGAGTATCTTCCCCACCCAGGGGTCCAACCCGAGTGTCCTATGTCTACTCCATTGGCAGGAGGATTCTTTAACACTGTGTCACCTGGGAAGATCCCGGGCATGCAGATCTAAAAGGGCCTGGTTTGGGTTCTTCTCCAGGATCATGGCAGCTACCACAGCATTCAGGGTTTTACCCATTCATCTTGGGACCTCCTGGAAAAGGGCACAACTATGGCATTGGTTTTGCATCTGTAAGAGACTTGTGGAGCCCTCAGCTTCTCCTAAACCAACGTATGGAAGAAGTGATTCTAGAGCCATATCATCAAGGTCAAAAATAGATGCCTAGAGAGAGGTAAATGTAGGAGACCTGCAGATGCAGGTTGACCAGGGCATTGGTGTGGCCTCCACCTCAGGGGAATAATTCTGACACATCTGGTAGCTCATGGTTGATCTGCAATAAGGAACTAAGCTCAAAACCAGTGTTAGTTGATCATGGAAGCAGACAATGGAGGAGAAGATGGTTCCAAAGGTCATTCCTAGAAAAGAGGCTGGAGGATGGTGAGAGGCTAGGAGAAGACACATCCCTGGTCTGTTCTGTCCAAACACTGAAGTGTTTGAAGTCCAAGGGACTCTCAAGAGTCTTCTCCAATGCCACAGTTCAAAAGCATCAATTCCTTGGTGCTAAGCTTTCTTTATAGTCCAAGTTTCACATCCGTACATGACTACTGGAAAAACCATAGCTTTGACTAGACAGACCTTTGTCGGCAAAGGAATGTCTCTACTTTTTAATGGGCTGTCTAGGTTGGTCTTGGCTTTTCTTCCAAGGAGCAAGCATCTTTTAATTTCATGGCTGCAGTCACCATCTGCAGTGATTTTGGAGCCCAAGAAAATAAAGTCTGTCACTGTTTCCATTGTCTCCCCATCTTTGCCTTAGCTTGTTGTGAATCAGCCGCCATTCATTCTTTCAACAAACATTCATTAATGCTTGCATTGCGGTAGATGCTGCAGGGAAAAAAAAAACAACATGTAAAGTATAAAAGATATAACGAGTTCATATGGGGTTAAATGATAAGGATTTTCCTATATTTCTTAGAGAAAAAAATGGTTATTGTTTGAGCTATATACTCTCTGTTTTGATTCTTTATATTTTTGTGATTTGAAGTCAGTAAATTATCTTCTAATAAAACCAAGTATTGTCTCAACATTATTTCACTATTTTTGTTCCTCCCAGAGTCACACTCTCAGAGCCTAAAAATAAAAAAATAAAAAGGCTCTAGACATGAATAAATTAATTTGAAGAAAAAACTGAAATGATAACTCATAGTATCAACATTGTACCTCTTTAAGATTCTGACACTAAAAACCAGAATCTTTGTGTGTGTGTGTGTGTGTGTGTGTGAGTGTGAGTAAAAACTAGAGTCTTTCTGTAGGTGGTACAAGTGGTCAGAGTATAAAGAAATCTGGACTGGTTCTTATAAAGTGGTAACCTTACTGGTTAGGCAAAAAAGAAAACGTATTTGACAATACAGCCCCAATATCAAAAGTGTTGGCATTGCTAACTTTTTCTTCCTCAAACTGATACTTCATGCTAATTTAACCTCATTTCTTCATCAGTAGACCTATTCAGGAAAAGAGAGTCAACTTCGGAAACTCTGTGGGACGTGAAGAATAGAACTGGGGTAGGAGGTGATGAAGCTGATCCTTTTGCCAGCCAGCCCTGAACCCAGTCAGGAGTGGAGATTAGAGTTTCTCAGGGTGGAGGGGCAGGAAGAACACGATCCAACAATTTTCCTTTACAAGAATTACACTAGTAGAAAGTGAGAGGTGTTGATGGTATTCCATCAACAGGCAGTGTTTTAATGAGTTATCCATTACTTTCTCTCTTCTCTCAAACCTTTTAACACCCACAGCTCACAAGAAGCAAAACAAATTGATTTCTGTGTTCTTATTTCTCTTAACCATTTACCCATCCTGTGTCTGGGCTCTTGGACCCTGGAAGGAGGAGAAGGAAAGAAAGAGGTGAGGCCTAGACCCATCAACTTTCAGTTTCTGATGATAGTGAACTGGCTGTGTGTAGCTCAGACCAATGATGTGCACACACAGACATGGAGCACTGTGTAAAAACAATCCACCTCTTGACAGGTTCTCAGTTAAATGCTGGTTCTTACAAGAAATGAAACTTAAAACATAAAGAAGCTTCTCGTGTGTCTTATCTTCAACATTTGAAAGTTAATTTTACAAATCATAATAATAGAATGTAATGCTTTGCTCTGATTTTTGTTACTTTAAAATTTCACCAACATGAACATAAAGCTCCAATACTTGGGCCAACTGATGCGAAGAGCCGACTCATTGGGAAAAACCCTGATGCTGGGAAAGATTGAGGGTAAAAGGAGAAGCGGGTAGCAGAGGATGAGGTGATTAGATAACATTACTGACTCAGCGGACATGAATTTGAGCAAACTCCAGGAGATAGTGAAGGACAAGGGAGCCTGGTGTGCTGTAGTCCATGAGATATCAAAGAATCTGAACAACAAACAACAATGTGAACATATGAGTAATTGCCTTTTTTTGATTAAACTGTATCTGAAGAACATGTCTTCCTGACAATTTTTAAAAGAAAACGAATAATATGATGAAGAAGAATGGCCATGTACCTGAGACAAGTGCTCAGGCCTGGTGCACTGGGAAGACCCAGAGGAATCGGGTGGAGAGGGAGGTGGGAGGTGGGATTGGGATGGGGAATACATGTAACTCCATGGCTGATTCATGTCAATGTATAACAAAACCCACTACAATATTGTAAAGTAATTAGCCTCCAACTAATAAAAATAAATGAAAAAAAAAAAAGAATGGCCATTTAGATTCAAAACACATGCTTTTATAAAATATGCTAGTCCTTCCAATTTTGCTAGTGTCTTTTTGATGCAAAGAAAAAAACTTGTTAAAATAACTTTACTCTTAATTAAAAATTCATAAAAAGTGGTGATAGAGAATAATCTTTAATAAATGCTCTCTTGTTCTCATTTACCATTTACCAATTCCCTTTTGCTGCTAACAGTTAAGTGAAAAAAAAGTTGTGAACACCCATTAGGGGCACTGTTCCAGTGAGGGAACTACAGCTATGAAAAAAACAAAATGCCTATTCTCATTGTCTGTGAGGATGCCAACCCAAATTCTCCAGATTGCATTTATACAGGTAAAGAAATTATGAAAACTGTTAATTATCTTAGGTTCTGTTCTCTGACTTTATCCCTTCAATATCCCAGAAACTCCATAAAATCTGATTCCCAATTACTGGCACTGCTGCTGCTAATAGTCCAGATTCTGCTGGTTTCATTTCCTCTGAGAATTTATACAATAAAAGGAGGGGGAAAGAGAAAAGCAGAGGGCACCACTCCACTTAATTTAGAGCGATTTTTTAAGTGGGCAATAAAGACAAGATTTCATTAGAAGGAACTTTTCAGGAGGTATTTGATGGCGGGCAGGGGACTGGAGGCCAGAGTCAGGCATAAATAAAGGAGACTTTTACAGCTGGAGGGTACATGATGGAGGAGAAAGGAATAAAAATCAGGGACAGAAACAGCCATCCAAACTTTCAGCAAAGAAGAGAAGAAAGAAAAGGACAAGCAGATGGAGGTCAGTGGAGGATACTGAACATGTTAGAAAATTATATTTGGGAACTTCCTTGGTGGTCCAGGGGTTAAGACTCTGTGCTGCCACTGCAAGGGGCATGGGTTCCAGTCCTGGTTGGGGAACTAAGATCTTGCATGCTGTATGGAGCAGCCAAAAAAAAAAAAAAGACATTTGTAGTTGAAGTCACAATAAAAGAAAGGAGAACTGATACAGCTACTGCTCTCTGGCATCCTCTTATCAGATCTGGTCTAAGTGCTCCCATTCATGATCAACGTTGAATATTCCTCAGGCATTTACCATGTACCACCATTGTTCTGAGTTTAGTACATACTTATGGGAGTCATCTTGTTTAACCCTCACAACAGCCTGAAAAGGTAAGTACCATTATTATGGTTGTTTTACAAAGAAGGTGACACAGCTACAAATGGCAGGGTTGGGATTCCGGTGCAGACAGCCTGGATCTAGAACTGTGCTCACTGCATTTGGGCTCAGATCACATCCAGCAAGCAGCTCCAAGAGAGAATAAACTGATGGGTAGCTATTCAATCAATTCAGTCAATTTATTGTATTATGTTCGAAGGGCAGGAGGGTTTTTGGTGTTAAGATCCCCTTTTTCTGGAAAATTTCCTGTAACTATAAAGGAAAATATCAGCAAAACAACAGAGTGGTTATTGGCTTTGCTTTACAGCTAATGTTTCATCAGAATTCTTGATAACCAGCAACCCAGGCAATAGGAAACCTGCAAGCTCTTACAGGCCAGGGAGGCTTATTAGCCCAGAGCTGGTATAAGCTGAGTCTCCCTAGTACAGTCAACCTGAAACTGCACTGGGGAATCCCCAAGGCTGAAACAGAGCTCTTTTGCTCAAACCTTCTCCTTCAATCCCAAGGCCATTGAGATGCTGGACTCCTGGGTTCTATCAGTTCCTATCGCCCAAGGGATTTCTCCAGGGAAGTTCCACACGCACTTGTCACTGTTCTCCGTGTTTGTCTGAATATACAAGATCCTGACACACAACCCACCTCCAGACCATGGCCTCTCTGCTCTGAGACTTTAACTACTCGGTCACTGCTGCTACTTCAAAACCACTGAAGGCCTAAGAAGAGAAAGCGAGAGCTATTAGCATCGTTAGGGCTCTATCAACCATGGGATGCTCACCAAACTGCAATAGAAGATGCCTTCTCTTCCCACCTCCTTCCAGTCGTATTCTACACATGGTAAGTGATTCTGAGGAGGAAGGGAGAGGCAATTTGGTAATGTTAAATGGAGAACTCAGAAGGAAATGTGACTAATAGAGTGTGGCCATAGCCTACCCCTCTCTTTTCCTACCTAAAAGTCCTTGAAAGATCCTCCTGGATTTGCCTCTGCTGCTAGAGTGGAGAGAAAAATCCAAGGATGCAGAACCAACACTCTATGGAAAAGCTGACATCTTGGAAGCCTAAATCTCTGGACCAAACATTCTCTGAAGGTAAACAGGAATGATCTTGTCTAAAACAAGGGCAATCTTTGGACTCTCTGTCTTTGGCCTCCCAGGCTGGGCTCTTGGTCAAGCACTGCAGTTATTTAAGCTGGCAGATCCCCAGTCAACATTAAAAAAACAAACAAACAAACAAAGCAATCAGTTTTATGTTCTTTTCAGAAACAGTGAACCAACTGTATCCTGAGTGCCTCCCCAACACCAGAGGCTACTTCATTCTGCTTTACAATAGTCTAATGCATGCTCTTAAGAGAGCAGTGTTGTTTTAACGTCTTCTATGAGTGATTATCAGTACCATAAAATCTTAGAGAACTTTGGAACTGAAAGAGGTCCTAATGAAACAATTTTCCTATGTACAGAGTGCTTTGGACTAGAACATGTCTAAATATCCTTTCAACCATACAAGTCTATGATTACATATCTGTGATATGTCCATACACATGAAAAGAGGCTGTAGAGTATTGAGCTGAATATTTTTTTAGCAAACATTCTAAATGTGTATGTAACCCATTTATCTAAGAAGTCGTCACAAGACAGTGTGAACGTGAAAACACTTTTAATCTTGTTCACCACTCCATAGTAAACATGGACCATTGTTTCAGGGCTTTGATTAAAACTCAAGCAGGTCCCGTAGGTGTTCCAGGCTCAAGAACAGCCTGTTATTTTAAAAGTTCAGAACAGTTTAACATCGAAACTCCAACCTAATTCTTATCTAAATTTCTAGATCAAGTTGTCTTCAGGTTTGTGAGCCTGCAACCAAAAACTAGGTGTTATTGGCTTCTTCTCTCCTCCTTTATCCACCTTTTCTCCAACTCCCTAGCAAAGTTTTAGACCCCTCGGGGTCAGAGTCAGGGAGAGAGAGTGGAGGGAGGAACAAAGAAACAGTCTAGCAAGACTGACAGAGTTGTGCTCCAGCCTCTGCCCTCTGGGTGCGGCTGTGGTACAGCTGCCTCTTTCCCCAGTGGGACTTCTAAAAGCTTATCTCACTCTGTCTCCATTGCGGTATTTCTCTACCTGCCCCAAGATTCTGATCACCTGCCTTTCTCTTAGGGTCCTTTCTCTACCCTAGGAAGCTCTCTTGGACAGGATCCATTTACCTTGTTCCATTCGGGCAGCTAGAGCAAAATATCACAGGCTAGGTGGCTTATAAACAACAAAAATATATTTCTCACAATTCTGGGGGCTGGAAATCTGAGATCAGGGTGCCAGCATGGTTGCGTGAAGGCCCTCTTCCAGGTTGCAGACTAGTGACTTCCCACTGGTCCTTACATGGTGGAAGGGGCCAGGGAGCTCTGTGGGGTTTCTCTTGCAAGAGCACTAATTCCAGGCATGAAGGTTTCAGTCTCCTAACCTTATCGCTAATTACCTCCAAAAGGCCCCACTTACTAATACCATCACCCCTGACTAGGTCATGGGTGTAGAGCCCTCATGAATTTAGTGCCCTTAAAAGGATCCCAGAGAGCTCCTTTGCACCATCCACTGTGTGAGAACACGGGGAGAAGACAGCCATCTCTGATCCAGGAAGCTGGCACTCATCAGACACCACAACTGTTGGCACCTTGATCTTGAACTTCCCGGCCTCAGACCCATGAGAAAATTTCTATTGTTATAAGCCACCCTGCCTCTGGTACTTTTTTATAGTAGCCCAAGTGAACTAAGATACCTTTTCTCCCCAGGCTGAATGGTGGTTTAAGGAAGCATTAAATAATGCAATTTCTTCTCTATGAAGAAGAAATGGAATAACTTAATCCAGGAATGCCTGGTTCTTCCTATAAGGTCTTTGCAAAATGTTCTATGACAAATGTGGGTAAAGACTCGTGGGATGGCAACTGCAAGTTAAGAAATGCAAGATACATTGTTTTTTTCAGCCTCTGCCAGATATGCTCAAAAGCTCAGACATGTAAACATCTGTTTGCTCTAGAAAACCAACAAAAATTCCACTCACTCATAAGTAATGATATCATCAGTCCCCACAATGACCTCCTTTTCCCCAGTACATATTAGCAATTGCATGCCTACAAACAAACCAAAAGATAGATTATTAGCTTGCTATTCATTTAATTACTAGAGATGGGAAACACGTGGTCCAACTCAACAAGTTAAAAGACAGTCCCTAAACATTTTTAAGACAGCACATTTTTAAGCGGTGATGATTTGGCATTAATATTCCCAGGGATCTAATGAATGGCTATACGCATGCGGTCAAAACATATCATGGATAATCCATCACCCTGAGGTCTGTGTTGCTTCAAGCCAGTGATTAGCCCTTGGGGTTTTTATGCACCAATCTCTACGAGAATGATCTCAGTTTTAATCACCACTGGAAAAAAAGAAAAGAAAAATGAAAGTGAGTTTATTTAAAAGTCATTTCAATGGAAGAACAAGGAAGTGGTTTGGCTTCTTTCCTTACCCCTGGAAAATTGCATGACACACAGTAAGTGCTCAATGAATGTTACTCCTGATGATGAAGGAAGCATGAGGACAATCATCTTAGTGTTCTCAGGATAGACAGTGTCTTTGAAGCACTCTTGTCCACAAGCACTGGTTGGAATCACAGTCATTTATTCAACAACTCTTTGTGCCAGCACTGGGCAAGGTGTTGGAAATGGTCCAGTTAAGGAGACACGGGGCTGCCCTCAAGGTGCTTGGAACAATTAGGGAAACAAGCAAGGAGTCAGGCACTGACAACAGAGCGTGGTGAGATTTTTAGTGGAGGGATTCTATTGCCTCCGGGAGCACCTGAAAATCAGAAAAGGCTTTAATTACGGACTTAAACCTCTAACCTGGGATCTAAGAAATAAGCTTGAGTTAGCCAGGAAGAGGAGAAGGAAAGGGAGTCCCAGGAACTGCACAAAGGCTGGGAGTGGAGAAAGGGCTTCCAAGATACTGGAAACAGTTTAGTATGATGGGGTGGGGGTAGAGATGATGAGGCAAGAGACCAGGGAGGCTCACAAAGAACAGAAGATGAAGGTCCTTGAAGAGGATGTGGGAGAAATCTGGACTTTGTCCTAACATCGGCAGGATAATGAGGCACCATCAAAATGGTATAAAGTAGGGATAGCAGGTTGCTTATGCCCTGATGCGAATGCACAGAAAGATCTCCAGCTGCAATATGAAGAACAGAAGGTAGTCAGGAGTTTGCTGCATTAACCAGGTGAGAGATACAGTAACTCAAATGAACACAGAGGCATTGGGGATAGAAATAAAGGGATTGTAAATATTCAAGATGTAAAATGAATGGGTCTTGATGATTGACTGGATTCAGGGTACGTGGAGGGAGGAGCTGAGGGTGACATCAGGATTCTGACTAGGACAACTCAACGATGATGTCACTATTTACTAAGAAAGGGAGCACAGGGCGGGGTGGGGAGGGGTGGGACACTGGGAACAGGCTCAAGGGTGGAGATGATGAGCTCACTTTAGGAAGTTCCCAATCTAAAATGCCAGTAGGACATCCATGTGGAGATGAAAGCACACTACTGAATTTTCTGTGGCTTCTGTGATGAACAGATAACAGAAATGGAACCCACAAAGGATTCTAAGAAATTATAGTGGAAAATATGAATATCACTAAACCAAGGGAGGACAGTTTCAAGGAGATAGTAGTCACTAGTATCAGATGATGCTTAAAGCTCAAATCAGATAATGTCAGGGAAAAAAACCTTAAAATTTAGCAACAGTGTTATTAGTGATCTTGGTAGGAGAGGTAGCAGAGGAATGTTTGAACAGAGGCCAGATTTCAAGGAGAATTTCAGAGTGGAGGATAAGGAAGTGGTGATGGTGAGTACAGACATCTGTTTCAATACACTTGACTGAAGCCAGAGAGAACCAGATGAGGAAGTAAACTTCCCTAGTGGTAAAGAACCTGCCTGCCAGTGTAGGAGATGCAGGTCTGATCCCTGGGTCAGGAAGATCCCCGAAGAAGGAAATGTCAACCCATTCCAATATCCTTGCCTGGGAAACCCCATGGACAAAGAAGCCTGGCAGGCTATAGTCCATGGGGTTTCAAAAGAGTTGGACACAACTTAGCGACTAAATGACAAGGAGATAGGTGACTGTTTTAAAATATAGGTTTCATTATTATTCCAGTAATGTGAGACCAACAGATCAGGAGATGACTGCCATCAAAAAGACAATTTGTTATTCATTGTTTTCAAGAGGTGGGGCGCCAGGCCTCACAGGGTCTTACAGGGAAGCCCAGGAGGAATAAAGAGAGGGAAAACATAGACAGGAGATTTGATTATGGTTTTTTACAGGAAAGAAAAGCAACACAGGGTAAGAAGGTTTAGGATTGGTTAGTTGAAAAAATTTTAGTAGGCTCTCATAGAGGCTGTTTCCAGTCCTCTAGTATCTGGCCCTGGGGTGATTAGGGCAGGAGGATAGTGGGCCAAGTGTAAGGACCCTGTGAAAACCAGTAAAGGAGGTGGTTGGGGTATGGGCTCTGGAACTAGTTCCTTTGCATAGAAAAAGTACACTCTCAAGTGAGTAGTGTTATATCTCTAGGAATTAGTTATCCCTGTGGGGGTGGGGGAGGGGCAGAGAAAGCCTTCCCTGGTCAGCAAGGCTTCAAATGCCAGAGTATCAAAAATATAGCAGTATGTGGCCTGATGTAACATACCATTCAATGACCTCTCCGCTAACACCCTTTATGTTTCAATAAATTTGTCTAGATCTCAAAAAAAATATAGAATTATGAAAATATTAATACATTGGAAAGGAATGTAGAAGCTGCGGAAGATACTATTTTTAGGCTAGGAGAAATAACTTTAAACAACTTGGGCTTGCTTAAAAACTAGTGAAAGGAATCGGTAGCAAGTGAGGCAGCAGGAGAGAGGAGAGATCTGCAGTGGAGCAGTCTATCAGACTGCAAGAGAAATATAGAGCCTTACAACGACCTTGGCAATGAGCAATCACTTCAACTGTGATGGAAGGAGAGGAGGAAGACAAGCATCCTTGCAGATGTGTGGCAAGATTTTGAGGGAGTTTCTCTCTAGGGGCTTTTATTTTCTCTTACAATGTAGAAGAGAAGAAAAATTCCCCAACAGATTATACTTAGGTGGCTCAGTGGTAAGGAATCTGTCTGCCAATGCAGGAGAGCTGGATTTGATCCCTGGGTCTAGAAGATCTCCTGGAAACGGAAGCAGCAACCCACTCCAGTATTCTTGCCTGGGAAATCCCATGGACAGAGGAGCTACCCACTAGGCCCCTCTGTCCATGGGGTTGAAAAAGAGTTGGACACGACTTAGCGACTTAGGGCTTCCCTTGTGGTTCAGCTGGTAAAGAGTCTGCCTGCAATGCGGGAGACCTGGGTTCTACCCCTGGATTGGGAAGATTCCCTGGAGAAGGGAAAGGCTACCCACTCCAGTATTCTGGCTTGGAGAATTCCATGGACCTATGCAGCCCATGGGGTCACATAGAGTTGGACACGACTGAGAAACTTTCACTTAGTGACTGAACAACAACTTTGTGTGTGTGTGTGTGTGTGTGTGTGTATTGGGAGAGAAAAAGATGCCAATTTTACAATCAAATTTTTCTCTGATAGTGATTTCACTTATAACTAGAAAACAAGACAAAACAAAACTTGTCATTAAGTGCTTCTCTTTCCTTCCTTTAACAGGTAGGTCTTATGTCCTAGCCACAGCTGTAGGCCCAGGAGATGCCTTCCAAGCTCCAGGGAACAGCGTGGGGACCAGCACAGCTATTCTCCTGGGCGCCAGCTCAGATCATAGGAATGACTGCTGTGTGCCCAGTGAGCCTTCAGTCACAAGAACATTGGGGAAGGACAGAGAAGGGAGGGTTTTCTAAAGCCCAAGAAGCTCTGGTGGCCCAGGAAAGAATTATTGAAGAAGTGGGGGGCTGACCTCAGAGAAGCAGAGGCTAAAGAACAGGAAGAAAGAACCTAAAGATAGAAGTCCAGAAAGGGCAAGTGCAATTCACATAGACAACCAAGTCAACTTCCTGAAACTCACACTGCATATTATCCAGAACTTAAAGACACAAACTCCAACCACTCTCTCCCTCCCTCTCCCACCAACACCCTTTTTGTTTTTGTTGGTTTCACAAAACCTTTAGACTATTTTCTGTATTCATTGCCTTCAAATAAAGTATTAATCTGCTTTAAAGCTCAAGTGATGATTTCCATTACATTCCATTACATTAGCTTCCTAATGTACTTACAGAAGGCCAAAGCTGTTTGAAACTCCGAGGCCCCACTTCCCACAGTGGCTTCCTACAGGAAAGGGAGCTCCCACCCCACATGGCTGACATCAGAAAGTGGTAGGGCCCTCTGCATGCCCAGGTGATCCAGATCCATCCCTGATTGTGCATTAGGAAGGCCCTCACATAAAAGGGATTTTCAAGGTTCCAGCTTTCCTTGCTGTTCTCAGCGATCTGCTTTCCAAATCAACCATGCAGCAAAGTGGAGGCCAAGTGACCTGCCAGAAAGCCCAGGCCTCCCACTGGATCTTGAGGAGGGAACACAGAAGTTTCTACCAGTCCTGCCCTCTCTCCCCACTCTGGGGATCAAGTTGCTATTGTGCCACAAAGAGGGGAGTCCTGGAGGGGTCACCTGATCTCTCACCAGCACCCTCCCCACCCCCTCCCTACGCTGTTGCAAAAGAGACAGGCTCAGATCCGCCTTAATGAAACCTAGAGAAAAAGATTTCATAAACTTCCGCAGTGACTATTTCAAAACCAAATAATGCTCTGATTTTGCCAGAGAATGGAATGTGTCTGTGTCTTGGGGGGCAGGGAAGGGAACACCACAGCGAAAAGGGAAAACAGGAAACAGAGTTAGGAAAAGGAAAAGCCAGGAAATGAAAAGGTTTAACTATAATCTCCCAGTTGAGAATTTTGTGTGAAAGTATGGCTCTTTGCAACCCCATGGATTGTAGCCCACCAGGCTCCTCTGTCAATGGAATTTTCCAGGCAAGAATACTGGAGCGGGTTGCTATTTCCCTCTCCAGGGGATCTTCCTGACCCAGGGGTCGATCTCAGATCTCTTGCATCTCTTGCATTGGCAGGTGGGTTTTTACCAGCTGAGCCCCCAGGGAAGCCTGTGAAATCATAAAGTCCTCTTGTTTCTCCCCTTCAGTATCAGGCATTTTGCCACGTTCAGGACCTGCTCCACCGCTAGACATGAGTTGTTGGAGAGTTTTTTCCTTGTTAAAAAAATAAACAACTAGAAATTCCACAGAGCCAAAGTAAACATATTCATATCAGGCTGGCTGGAACTGTCCCTCCAGGGTTTCTAACCCACAACTTCTGCTGCCATGACTGTCCTCCTCCACTCCTCTCTTCCCCTAAAGCGGGATGAACACTTTCAGGAATCCTCTGTTTGCCTGAATTTTCATGTTCTCTGACTGCCTGTGGCCTAGAACTTCCAATTTAAACCCACAGCTGTTCCCAGCCTCCCCATCAACTTCCTTCTTTCTCCTCACTCCAAGCTGCCCACCACCTCCCACCTCCACCCATCCCTCTGAAATGGAAAGTAGATCCTGCTCTTCCTGGGTGATTTGCTGGAGCATCTCAGCCAAGACAATTGTTTATTGACTTTACAGCAGAGACTAAATCCCGTCATGTTTCTCCATCAAATCAGTGGAAATCTCTTTGTTGCCAGCAGGAGCCAGTGGGAATGATTTTCCGCCTGGAGACAAACTCTCTGGGGCAAGAGAGTGGTGGTGGCACTACTGGACCTGACATCACATAGAAAGCAGGCTCTTTTCCAGGGATGAATTTAAAAGGTTTATTGGCTTTATGGAGAAGGAAATGGCAACCCATTCCAGTTTTCTTGCCTGGGAAACCCCATGGATAGACAAGCCTGGAGGGCTACAGTTCATGGGATCATAAGAGTTGGACGTGACTTAGTGACTAAACAGCATTGACTTCATGGAAACTGAAGGAGAGCTTGTTGTTGTTCAGTTGCTCAGTTGTGTCTGACTCTTTGCGACCCCATAAACTGCAGCACTCCAGGCTTCCCTGTCCTTCACTATATCCTGGAGTTTGCTCCAATTCATGTTCACTGAGACAGTCATGCTATCTATTCATCTCATCTTCTGCTGCCTTCTTCTCCTTTTGCCTTAAATCTTTCCCAGCATCAGGGTCTTTTCCAATGATTTGGCTCTCCCCATCAGATGGCCAAAGTATTGGAGCTTCAGCATCAGTCCTTCCAATGAATATTCAGGGTTGATTTCCTTTAGGATTGACTGGTTTGATCTCCTTGCAGTCCAAGGGACTCTCAAGAGTCTTCTCCAGCACCACAATTTGAAAGCATCAGTTCTTCAATGTTTAGCTTTCTTTATAATCCAACTCTCACATCTGTACATGACTACTGGAAAAACATAGCTTTGACTATATGGATCTTTGTTGGCAATGTCATCTCTCTGCTTTTTAATATACTGTCTAGGTTTGTCATAATTTTTCTTCCAATGAGCAAGTGACTTTTAATTTCATGGCTGCAGTCACCACCCACAGTGATTTTGGAGCCAAAGAAAATAATATCTGTCACTCCTTCCACTATTTCTCCATTTGCCATAAAGTGATGGGATCAGATTCCATGATTTTAGTTTTTTGACTGTTGAGTTTTAAGCCAGATTTTTCACTCTGCTTTTTCAAGCTCATCAAGAGACTCTTTAGTTCCTCTTCATTTTCTGCCATTAGAGTGTATCATCTGCATATCTTAGGTTGTTGATATTTCTCCTTGCAATCTTGATTCCAGCTTGTGATTCATTCAGCCTGGCAGTTTACATGATGTACTCTGTATAAAAGTTAAATAAATAGGATGACAATATACATCCTGTCGTACTCCCTTCCCAATTTTGAACCAGTCAGTTGAAGCCCCTTCATGGATCATAGCCTTGTCATGGTGAAAGAGCTTGAGTAACTCAATAAACCTATGAGCCATGCCACTCAGGGCAACCCAAGATGGATGGGTCATAGTGGTGAGTTCTGACAGAGTGTGGTCCACTGGAGGACAGAATGACAAACCACTCCAGTATTCTTGTCTGGAGAACCCCATGAACAGCATAAAAAGGAGAGAGTTTAACTTCATTCAAAATGGTGGCTGCTGGTTGCTGCTACTGATGATGAAAAGATTCATTCATGGGGACTCGAGAGTCCTAAGTTCAAAGACTTTCTCCCCAGCATGTTTTACAGGTGCCAGGGTCTCGTGTGGTTGTTGCTGGCAGGGATGGGAGAGCTATGCAGGCCCCTGCTTTGTTGGAAGGCTCTCACTAGCTGACGGCAAGGACAGGAAAGGGACGTCCAAGCAGAAGGTGTGAGAGAACAGGGTAACTCTTTGGTCTTGATGCCTCAAGGATTTGTGCCACGATGATGAGAACAAAGAAGAGGATAGAGGGGGAGGTCCCTGCCATGGAGGAGACTCCTGCAGCGGTGTCTGCGGTTCCTCCTTAGGTCAGCTCACCTCGGAAGTCTGGCAAAGTTAAACAACAACAAGAAAGTGGGACTTTTGATAGAATTGGCTGGATTTCTTCAACAAGTCAATAAACATGGGAAAGAGGGGAAGGACTGTTGAAAAAGAGACTTAGGAACATAATAGGTGAATGTCTCCAATTGGTTGGTCAAGGACCTACCAAGGCACACCCGGAGTGGATTCTAGTTTAAATAAACCAGTCATAAGAAATCTTTTGGGGACAATGGTGACATTTGGGAACTATTTATTAGGTATGATAATATGAATATGTGTGAAAATGGTATTATGGTTCGGTCAGAAAATGTCATTATTTTCAGAGATGTATGAGTATTTAGGGGTAAAATGTTAATAAATCTGAAATTCACTTTGAAATAGCTGAGCAAAGAAGAGCAGGTGAAATAAATATGGCAAGATGTAAGCAATTAGTAAAACGGTAAATCTAGATAAATGCGTACTCACTGTATACTGTTCTATATTTCTGTTTATATGAAAACGTATGAAAGTGTAAAAATGTGAGAGCTGAGGAAAATGAGAGAAAAACTCCCCAGGCGGGTCGATTATCCCCCAAAACATTACTTGCAGGAACTGTGGGTAAGGATGAATAAAACCCAGTTGTTGAGGTAACAGCTCAGGGTGTAAGGCAGAGAAGTAGACAGACCGGGTCCCACATAGATCAGTGTATCGAGGCAGGTGCCGTGTGAGCGAGAGAGGAGTATGGTCTCAGGTGAGTGGGAATTGGGAGTTGGTGTTTGAGGGGGTGGCGGCCTCCTGAAGGAAACTACACTTGGGCTGAGGCTTGATAAATGGAAGCCTTACTGGGCAGTCCTATAACTGGCCCACCTCGCTTATCAAGAAAGTACACTCAGATTTGGGGAACAAGAGTTGTGAGACTAGGCGGAAAGTGAGGTATGGGGAAGGAAATTGTCAGAGGATATGGCTTTTTAAGCCTGTTCATGGCAATATGCCCCTGAGAAGGAGAATGAAGGTTTAACTGAGGGTCTCTGGGTAGTGCGTCAAGAAAATCATTTCTAAACAAAGTCAGAAAAGGGTCACAACAAGGCAAGACAGCGTTAAGGAGACACGGAGACTATCAGGCAGCCCCAAACATCGAGGCAAGGGCTGGTAGCCTTCCCCTGCAAGTTTTCCTCACCCAGACTGGTGTCCTGCTTTTCTGATGAGAGGCCCTGTGCTCAAAGTTTAGAAGTCTGTTCTGCTTTCAGAGGGCTCCAAAGTAGACCTCCACCCTTGCCTGGGGTTCCAGGATACAAATATTTTCAAATAACACTTAATCTTCCTTAAATTTAACTATCCACTTGTGGTTACGCTGAGCTAACAAAAGGCAGACAAGAGCAGTAAGTAACTGGGGCCACCCCAAAATCAGCAGGTTAAATATGTCCCTGCAGGTCTGAGCAGTAGTCCCCACAGCCCTGCAAAGTGGCCCAAAGTGCAGCTGATGATCCAGCTACCAAAGGACCTGAGGGTCTGGAGAGCAGCTAATGTGCTTGGTTAAAGGAAAGAGACCATCAATTACTCAGAAAACTTTGTTCTAGTAAATTTAGGGCTGCTGGAATATCATTACAGAGTGAGGTTTGGGAGGAAATTTGGAGAACTTCTAACCCAATATTCCACCCAGCGGGGGTTCCCTTTACTTGGAAGTTTATGCTAAGTTGACTTATCAGAGTGTGTTGTTGTAAGTTTCTTAAGCAAAGGCCTCACCCATGATGAGGGTTAATTTGCAAGTTGAGAGGAGTCACTGCAAAGAGAAAAGGCAAACTAATACAAAACAAAAACAACCTCATTTCACACAGAGATCTTTTTTCACTGTGGAAAGTAGTTTGCAAATTTATTTGCCCAATATTGGAGCAAGTAAACTAAAAGGATCTGAAGTTTTCCTGTCTAGGGACCATCTTTGTTCTTAGATACAAAGTACAGTGTTGTAGCATCTTAAACTGCAGTTGGGTTCCAAAAGTAGAAACGCTTTAATTTTCCTAAAAGAAGGATATATGGTTGGATTATCTTCTAGCATTTGAAGCCAGTTCAGTGTCCTCAGTTAAACACCAGATAAAATAGTCAACTTGTATTTAAAGGCTGTGTTGTATAAATATTTAAAAACACAAAAAAATAAACAAAACCCAGCACAGCACAGTAGAAGCAATAGAACCACACCAGAGGGAAGGTAGCATTGCACCACACTCTGAAAAGCCCCTGGAATGGAGACCCATCCAGCAGAGCCAGGCTGCAGGGTCCTGGTGCACGCCCACGGACAGAATCACTGCACTCTCTAAACTGACTTTTTTCATCTCACTTTCTCTAGTGCTCATTGATTTGATTTTTCAAAAGTTAAATATGCTGATGACATCATTCCAGACAGAAGTTTAAAGAGCTCATTTTCATGAGTCCATTTTCTATTTTGTAAGATCTCATTAGGATTTCTACAACTGCTCACATGGAGCTAAGATATTTTTTAATAATAAAACACCCCAATTGTGTGTTGTGCGCTTACCGTTCACCAGGCACTTGCTAAGCATAATTGACTGAGCATTAAAAATAGAGACTTTGCTCTCCGGGGGTGGACAGCAAAGTTGAAAGAGAAGACTCTAGAATGCTGAATTGCAGAGAATAATACAGGATGGTTTGCTAGCTAATACCATGTTGGTTTGTGAGGAAAAGTGTTGAGGCTTTCTGAGAGGAGTGAAACACAGCAGGTCAGGGAGAGCTTGGTGAGGGTGGGTGGGTCTGAGCTGGGAGGCAAGGGCCTCAACCAGACCATCCTGCCTGACTCTGGTCTCTGCTGCTTGTGAGCTGTGTGACTTTCTAAGTCTCAGTTTCACTTCTGTTAAATGAGGATAATAATAACACATGCCTTATAGGGCTCAGTGAGGATTAAGTAAGACTGTGTGTGTTTGTGTAAGGGCCTGGTACACAGAAAGCACGCAGTAAATGTCAGTAGTAGTAATACTATGACCGGGGTCCTGAACGATTGGTAGGATTTAGACAAGAGGAGAGAGACAGTGGAGGCCAGGCTTGGCGGCCATCTGGAGTGAAGATAGCAGGAAGGAAGTACTGTGGCGATGACACTGCTGTGAATTTTGATCCTGGTTCTCCTACTTTTCTTGTGATGTGGGGCAAGTTCTCTCTGTGCTTCAGTTTCCTCATCTATTAATAAACATGATAATAATAGTTGCCACATAGGGTTGTGGTGAGGATAAAATGAAATCACTTATTTTAAATGCTCAGCACAATAACTTGGAAGGCGAACAGGAGAGACTGGTGAACCTACTGGATTCTGGGGGAAAGATTAGGGAACAAGAAAGGAGAGGAGAATTACTTATGGTATTTCTCACTCTATGTTCTTCAATTTCTTATACATTTTTTTGCTGGGTGGAGATGACCAACTTTAAAAAAAATGTAATCTCAAAAAGCATATACAGGGATTTCCCTGGCAGTCCAGTGGTTAAGATTCTCTGTATCCATTGTAGGGGATACAGATTCCATCCCTGGTCAGGGAAGTAGGATCCCACATGATGTGATAAAAACAAAAAACCTGATTTTAAAAAAAAAAGCATAAGCAAAAATAAATCAGTACAGAGGCTGGTACATAGTAAATACAAAAATGGGAAACCAAAATTATTATTGCTATAATAATTGTTATTATTGCTACATGTATTCCACATGGAATAAGACCATGTTCTTGCTCATCCTGCTAAAAAGAAAGAGTGCAGAATAATTTCAAGATATATTCTAAATCTATAGTATTTTGAAAATTAAGATCTACAGAACAAATGCCAAAATCATGTTTAGACTTCTGAAGGAAACCAACTGTTTTCAAGTACTTAAAGTATTTTGGCAGCATATATTTAGATAAGAACGATTAATTGCCCTCATCACAACTTTGTGGTTGCCAGGAGAAATATCAATAACCTCAGATACGCAGATGACACCACCCTTATGGCAGAAAGCGAAGAAGAACTAAACAGCCTCTTGGTTAAAGTGAAAGAGGAGAGTGAAAAGGTTTGGCTTAAAATTCAACATTCAGAAAACTAAGATCAGGGCATCTGGTTCCATCATTTCATGGCAAATAGATGGGGAAACAATGGAAACAGTGAGAGACTTTATTTTGGGGGTCTTCAAAACCACTACAAAAGGTGACTGTAGCCATGAAATTAAAAGATACTTGCTCCTTGGAAGAAAAGCTATGACCAACCTAGACAGCCTATTAAAAAGCAGAGACATTACTTTGCCAACAAAGGGCTGTCTAGTCAAAGCTATGGTTTTTCCAGTAGTCATATATGGATGTGAGAGCTGGACCACAGAGAAAGCTGAGCACTGAAGAATGATGCTTTGGAACTGTGGTGTTGGAGAAGACTCTTGAGAGTCCCTTGGACTGCAAGGAGATCCAACCAGTCCATCCTAAAGGAAATCAACCCTGAATATTTATTGGAAGGACTGATGCTGAGGCTGAAACTCCAATACTTTGGCCACGTGATGCGAAGAGTTGACTCATTGGAAAAGACCCTGATGCTGGGAAAGATCGAAGGCGAGAGGAGAAGGGGACAGTAGAGGATGAGATGGTTGAATGGCATCACCGACATGATGGACATGAGTTTGAGTTGGTTCTGGGAGTTGGTGATGGACAGGGAAGCTGGCATGCTGCAGTCCATGGGGTCGCAAAGAGTTGGACATGACTGAGTGAACTGAACTGATCACAATTTTTTTTCCCTTTAGGCATTTAAGCCATCCCAGGAGGATTTCTAGTTGTTTTCTCAGTTATTTAATGGTTAAGGAACAGGTCTTAAAATAGTAAATTTATGTTAACTCTAAAAATGAATGAATTCTTTAAGTTTTTATCCAGGTCAGACCTCTTCGACACTAGTCTGTGTATACTGAGAATTCATGTGGTTGTATACTTCAGAACAGTCGGTGTCTCTTCTCCAGACTTTGAGCTTGAATTTCTTTCTGCTTTCTTTCTTTTCTTTATTTCCTTCATGTACACTGTTTCCCATTTCATTCCTTTTCAGATCTCCTATAAAACTCATTGGTCAATCAGTTTGATACATTCCAGTTGGCAGCCCTGTGGCTGCCTAATCAAAAGTATCAGTTCTAAAAGGGTTCCTCAATTTCTGCAGAGACCCATGGACCAGAAGATTAACTCTCAGGCCTGAGAACCTCAGGCTTTGCTTTCCAGCCCTGGCTCAGAGCCCTACCTCCCCTGAGTACTCACAATCACCGAGGAGTTGCTCATCATATACCACCTCCCAGGGACCTGAACTGGATCACTTCCATGAAGCAGCTGCCAGGGGCTCAGTTACTGCAAGGATCCACGGCCATGTAGGAGGGATCTTCCTGGGTTAAACTGATGGCTGACTTCTAAAAAAATCTGACCACATTTCATTTTTGCGTTAATCATCAGAGGGCCTTGCCTTCCTTCAGATAAACTCAACCTATGACTTTTTCCTCTTACTACAGGAAATCTATTGTGTGGCAAATATGCTAACACTGCTTAAATCCCAGAGTAAAATTACAAGAAGTGAGAGGAAACTCAACAAAACTGGCATCATTTTTACAATAATTCTAGTTTTTCTCCAAGTCATAGGCAATAGTTTTCTAGAAGTAGATTTTACCTTTCGCTTTTCAGATTGGAGACTGTTTTTCCATCTGGCTTTTCCACGTTCAAATTCATTTGTTACAAAACTGAAGTCAACATTCTCACAGCTCCTCAGTGGCAGCTTACAGCTTTTCATCCAAGAAACAAAAGTAAAATTGATTTGAAGACAGGACAAGATGTACACAAGACACATTCAGAGACTTTCCCAGCTTCCCGCTGTTTGCCTCACAGAGCAGAGCCAATCTCACATTCCTCCTCTTTGGCCCCAAAAAACTTCTCTGGAAATTCTCTCACATGACAGCCAAAGAGCCGTATTTAGAGCTATGAGTGAGGGCAAAGGATCACTTTAAAAAGAATGAGTCTGGGAGCTATTCTATTTTCCAGATGGATATGAAGTCATTTTCAAGAAAATAAAGGCATTGATTTCTTTGGGGGACTTGTCAATAACAGTTCAAAGTTTGCATTAACAGAGGAAGGAAGAAGCTTCATCTTCTAGGAAAAGATGATGGACTTAGTGATGGGAACCAAGGACAGGATTTTCTCTTAAGCCATGAATTAATGTCAGTTAAGCTTCAGGGTCCCTTACTTGCAGAGGCCCCTGTGAGTGCTGGGGGTTACTTGATGGTGGAAAAGGGAGGAAACGTTTCTATGTAAGCGTTTCTGGTAAACTGCCTAATTTCAGAAAGAACGAACTGAAATCTCCACAGCTCTAGTCATTTGCTGTGATTTATTTTCTCTTTATCTATTTTCATGCCCGTGTTTTTCATAATTTTATGTTATCTTAACAAGAGTGCCCAAAGCTATATAAACTTCAGTACCCACAGAATCTGACTCCACTGTTGCAAAAGAATAGGTAATATTTAATTATAATTTATTGCCTAGTGTCAGTTTGCAGTAATTTTAATTAGTGGCTCCTTTTTAATTTTAAAAACAATTACAGTATACCCTTTCCCTCATTCATCCAAGACATGGAATGTGAATTTGAGAAGTGTGTGTGTCTCTGTGTGTGTGTGTTTGTGTATGTGTGTATGTGTGTGCACACACACGTTGCATACCATAGATTGGAGAAAGAACAATGATAGGGCTCTGAAGGTAGAACTTTCTCCTTCTTCTAGAAAAATGGACTATTAATGTTTTTTCCTCACTGAGACATTGAAATTTCCTATATTGGCAATATTTGGTGGCTTTTCACAGTTGTGAACATGTACTGATATTTCAAAGAGCCCACCACTACCACCACCCACCTTTCCCCTGAGTACAACTTGCTGGACTAAAAGATTCTGTCATTGTATCTCCTAAAAAATATGGGGTTCCCAAGTGGCACTGGTGGTAAAAAACCTGCCTGCCCATGCAGGAGATATAAGAGACATGGGTTTGATCCTGGTCCAGAAGATCTCCTGGAGTAGGAAACGGTAACCCAGTCCAGTATTTTTCCCTGGAGAATCCATGTCAGTGTTTCACACTGTCCTATCCAGGAGACTCTCCAAAGAATTTGTCAGGTCTTAGTACAAAGAATGGTTTACTTATTTTGGGCCACTGGCTTTTTTTTATCTTATCAACTATGTAAACTGCATAACCAGTCACACCTCCCACTTTGAGTTGGTTGCTGGTCAGCCTGAAGTTAAATCTGCACCCAGGTCATGACTAATAATTATGGTGTGCATTTTTAGTTACATTCCTGGCTCTGTTTTGTGTTGTCCTTATTCTTTTATTTCTAATTATTATTCATGCTGTACCGTTCAGTTTCTATATCCTTTCTCAAAAGAGTAGCAATATGAATTAATAAAACATTATTTCCAAAATATTCTGTTAATAGTTTTATCATAGCCATAAGGATTTGTAGCAAAAATTCTCTACTTATCACATCAAAAACTAAAAGGATTTTGAAGGAGGAATATTTAGCTGTGAAGCAGCCTTCTTGATGCTTCCCACTTACTCTCTCCACACTCACACTTCTGCTTACTTACCGAGGATGTTAGGTGTGCCTCTTCCACTATCCCAGCCGTCTGTCACTTAATCTCAGGGAACACTAATGGTGATACCTGTTTCTATCCCATCTGTGCCTCTTAGAATTTATCCCACCCTCAATCCCTCCCCACTCCAATTCCTGATACAGAATGCTCTGAGAATGCTTCCCAAGATTCAGATTGTACTCAGGGTGTCAACAAAATGCACTCAGGGCAGATGGATACAAACGAAATTTTAGGGAAGATTCTTAAGAGTCTGAACAAGAGTGTGAAAGGTGCTCTGACCCTAGGGATGGCATTGCATATAATTCAGACAGAAAAGAAGAGATCTGATTGGGGGAGGAGGAGGCCCAATCCACTGGACCCTCCTCAAGACTCGAGTTATCTTTGTGGAGACACTAGACCTGCTGGAAGCGGCAGGCAAGGATTGCTGTACCGAGAGGCCTGAAGGTGGGAAAAGCTGCTGATTAGCAGAGACGGGGCTTTAACCCTTGTCAGGACAGCCTTCCTCTGGACTAATCTGAATTTAATAGCCCCCATTCAAACTTCTAATCACTCAAAATGTCAGACTCAGGTCGGAGTGAGAACAGAGTCTGACAGCCAGGCACTCACCATCACAGCAAAATTTCAGTTCTCATGTCCTTTTCCCCCACACTCCTGCTGCTGCTGCCAAGTCAGGTCAGTCGTGTCCGACTCTGTGCGACCCCATAGACAGCAGCCCACTAGGCTCCTCTGTCCACAGGAGTCTCCAGGCAAGATACTGGAATGGGTTGCCATTTCCTTCTCCTTTTTGCCCCATATGCCCCTCTTATGGAAGTATTCAGTCCCAAGAGTGTCTGCTGTGGCATCATCCATCTGTCTGACTTCACTCTCCTAGAAGCTCTCTCACTGACATCATTGCTCTCTTTTCTCTATTTCAGTCAGAGGTACATTTCTCAGACTTTTTCTCCTATTCCTAAAAAGAGGGGGTAGGTTAGCACTGGGTAAATCTGAGATTCTGCACGAACATTTTCTTTCTACCCACAAATTGAGCGATGACTACTACCGAGTTATGTCACCTAGGAAAGGAAAGTCAACATTCAAAAACACTTCAAGACCAGATGGAAGGAGGCATTGAATGGTGTCTTAGTCAGCGTGGGCTGCTATAGCAAAGTATCATAAAGTGGGTGGCTTATAAACAATATAACTTTGTTTCTCACAGTTCTTGAGGCTGGGAAGTCCAAGATCAAGGTGCCTGCAGATCTGGTGTCTGGTGAAAGCCCACATCCTGGCTCGCAGACTCCACAACTGAGGTTGCAGACATCCAAACGGTGAGAATGGCAGACACTCTTTGTTGCTTCCCAACATTCATTCCCCCACATTTTTCTTTGCTGACAAAATTCTAGTTTTGCTCAAGTATTAGGTGACCATGTGTCTCAAACACTGGGTTCTTCCCCTTTCCAGGGATGAATCCTGATTCATCTAGTCTGGTCATGGTATTCTGTTTAAGATTATAAAGCAATTGAATATTGATATTGAGCATATTTTTAAGTGCTTATTGGTCATTTTTTATCTTCTCTGGAGAAAGGTCTAAGTCTTCTCCCCATCTTTTGATAGGTTGTTTGGTTTCATGTTTTCACATTGTAAGAATTCTTTATATCTCCTGCATATTAATCACTTATCAGACATGTGATTTGCAATTATTTTCACCAGTTCTGTGGGGTGCCTTTTCACTGACACACACAAGTTTTAATTTTGATGAATCCAGTATATCTTATTTTTTCTGTGTAATAATAGATGCACATACTATAATTGCATGTAAATCTGCAATTATCTTAAATTTAAAAGTTCAGTCAATCAGTTAAAATGTAAAAACCCTTCCTAGCTTGTGAGCCATACAAAAACAAACATCATTTGGATGCAAAGCCATGGTCTGCCACCTCCTGCTACAGATAGAAAATAGAGCTGCAACTCTTTCCCTGTATTCAAAAACTCTGTCCTGTTCCTCATCTTGATCCTAACTCACTGTTTCTGGGCTCAAGAACTTAAAATATTACAGCCACATATATTTCTGTGTATAGGACTATTTGTATAAACCTTGTTCTATCTTATATATTCCAAAAATCAAAGGACTTCAAAAAATAGCTACAATTCCACATTTAAGTTTAAGAAGCCAATACTTCAGGGTTTTAAATGCCCCCGTAAAGCTCTGCTCTTCCCATTTATTTCTTCTCTTTGCAGCATCATGGCAGAGGGTTTTAGGAAGAGCACATTTGCACCCATCCACTCGACCTCCCTCCGCTCCTGGGAACCCTTCCTCTGCATTCTCACACAGACTGCTCTTGACCTCCCACGGGCTCCTGAGGCAGCTTCTTCTATTGCCTAAAAGCTCTAATTGTTAGAAAGTCCTGATATCACCACATTCCAAGGAGAGTTTTCAATCCCTTTTTAAAATTAAGCACAGAGTCTGGTTTAAAAAAGATTTTCATAACAATAATGTTCTGGTTCTGAAACAGGGAGATGGCTTTGCACAGTTTTCATTATGTTCTCTATGTTTACCTTAATATTTTACATAAATTCCTTTTTATATGTTGAATATATTATAATAAACACATTTTTTTCATTTATTTTTATTAGTTGGAGGCTAATTACTTTACAATATTGTAGTGGTTTTTGCCATACATTGACATGAATCAGCCATGGATTTACATGTGTTCCCCATCCTGAACCCCCCTCCTAGCTCCCTCCCCATCCCATCCCTCTGGGTCTTCCCAGTGCACCAGCCCTGAGCACTTGTCTCATGCATCCAACCTGGGCTGGTGATCTGTTTCACACTTGATAATATACATGTTTCGATGCTGTTCTCTCAGATCATCCCACCCTCGCTTTCTCCCATGGAGTCCAAAAGTCTGTTCTATACACCTGTGTCTCTTTTTCTGTCTTGCATATAGGGTTATCATTACCATCTTTCTAAATTCCATATATATGTGTTAGTATACTATATTGGTGTTTATCTTTCTGGCTTACTTCACTCTGTATAATGGGCTCCAGTTTCATCCATCTCATTAGAACTGATTCAAATGTATTCTTTTTAATGGCTGAGTAATATTCCATTGTGTATATGTACCACAGTGTTCTTATCCATTCATCTGCTGATGGGCATCTAGGTTGCTTCCATGTCCTGGCTATTATAAACAGTGCTGCAATGAACATTGGGGTACACGTGTCTCTTTCAGACCTGGTTTCCTTGGTGTGTATGCCCAGGAATGGGATTGCTGGGTCATATGGCAGTTCTATTTCCAGCTTTTTAAGAAATCTCCACACTCTTCTCCATAGTGGCTGTACTAGTTTGCATTCCCACCAACAGTGTAAGAGGGTTCCCTTTTCTCCATACCCTCTCCAGCATTTATTGCTTGTAGACTTTTGGATAGCAGCCATCCTGACTGGAGTGTAATGGTACCTCATTGTGATTTTGATTTGCATTTCTCTGATAATGAGTGATGTTGAGCATCTTTTCATGTGTTTGTTAGCCATCTGTATGTCTTCTTTGGAGAAATGTCTGTTTAGTTCTTTGGCCCATTTTTTGATTGGGTCATTTATTTTTCTGGAATTGAGCTGCAGGAGTTGCTTGTATATTTTTGAGATTAATCCTTTGTCTGTTGCTTCGTTTGCTATTATTTTCTCCTATTCTGAAGGCTGTCTTTTCACCTTGCTTATAGTTTCCTTTGTTGTGCAAAAGCTTTTAAGTTTAATTAGGTCCCATTTGTTTATTTTTGCTTTTATTTCCAATATTCTGGGAGGTGGGTCATAGAGGATCTTGCTGTGATTTATGTCGGAGAGTGTCTTGCCTATGTTCTCCTCTAAGAATTTTATAGTTTCTGGTCTTACATTTAGATCTGTAATCCATTTTGAGTTTGTTCTTGTGTATGGTGCTAGAAAGTGTTCTAGTTTCATTCGTTTACAAGTGGTTGACCAGTTTTCCCAGCACCACTTGTTAAAGAGGTTGTCTTTTTTCCACTGTATATTCTTGCCTCCTTTGTCAAAGATAAGGTGTCCATAGGTACGTGGATTTATCTCTGGGCTTTCTAATAAACAGATTTTTTAAGCAAGCAATTCATCATTCTTTCTATTAGAAATATTGCTATTTCTAAACAGAGTATTTCTGTTGTTATAGAAAATACATCAATGCAAACTATCTCAGGAGTTTGGAGGGTGAAAGAGAAGATCCCCAATGCCACAGCCCCAACCCACTGTGAACTATCCCAGACAAGGCAACTGCCCCCCCCACAGTCCTCCACACCTCCCTCGAGTCTGTTCTCTGCACTGCAGCTGGACTGATCTTTTCAAAAGGCATGTCTGATTCATGCTTCACACATTTTAATAGTCTCTCATCAATCTCAGGATAAAGACCAAAGACCCAACAAGCTCAACACTGGCGGTCTCCAGCTTCATCTTCTTTTCTCTCCCACACTCCATGCTCCATATTCTCCATTCCCATACCTTGTCCCACTCTTGGAGATGCTACTTGCTCAGCCTGAATACTCTCTTCCTCCCACATGTACCACTACCTGCCAGGGACATAGGTTTTCACTTTTTTTTTCAGTAAATACCTAGGAGTTTGAGATCATTGTATGGGCTAAGTGTGTGTTTCACTTTATGAGAAACTGCCAAATTGTTTTCCGAAGTGGTTGCACCATTTGCATTTCCATCAGCAATGTATGAAATTTCCAGTTGCTTTCATCTTTGCTAGCACTTGGCTTTGGTAGTCTTTGGTATAGGCTGTATTTTTAACAAAGTGTAGAATAATATCTGATTATGAGATTTTGCCAAAATGCATAGAAGATGAGTAACTTCTTTGAACTCATTTTGGTGACAGTGCTCTGGTCTAAGCTGTCTCCCACTCATCCTCCAGTGTTCATGGTAATAACCTTTAGCCAAGTTGCTATGAAAGCACAGGGGGATTTAACATGCTTAACCACAGAGGTTGTTTTTCAGACTGAATTGATAAATGCACTGCAGCTTCAAAGTCTTACCCTAACATCTCAACAAAGCTTAGAGTCACCTTCGACCACGACTTCTCTGCTGGAGTCAAAGTGATGAGTGTGAAGGTCACGTGTGTGGAAATGTCACAAAGGGCCTAGTCACAGAGGGTGCAAAGACTTCCGGGAACGGAAATACTTTTGAAGGTTGGTTAACATATTTTCCAGATCAACTGCTGGTTAAACTCTTTAGAAAACTACCCGTGAATTTTTTTTTTTTCCTTCACACAAAATCTACCTGTTGGTAAGCACCAGGAGATGCCAGTACTTTTGACAAATGTAGTTTGCAATACTAAATATAAGTGTGGCTAATATTATATCAATTAAAAGGCTGATGTGCAAATTGCTAGCAGTATTTTACAGATAATTTGCTTTTTATTTCATCAGAATATTCCAGTGAGAATGTTTGTGACTGAAAGGTAATAAGCGGCTAGCTCTGGAACTAGCCTTTGCTAAGGTAACATATTAATGAGTCATCAGAGGCTATAAATAGAACCCAGCATGAACTTCTGTCCACAATTACACCACTATTCCCACAAAGGGAGCTGTTACTAATGACAGAACACAGCCTGCTAGCCACTATTATAACCAAGGAGGGGTGCAGACCAGGCAACCACAGCCCTCTGGGAAATGTGCCTGGAGGTACATTTTGCCAAGATGTCATTATGTGCTTTTTTTGGTCTCCTTTACAGCCTGTGAAGCAGCTGTGCTGTTTTCCTCAGGGATCATCACTGTGTGTACCAGCCAAGATTTTCCAATTCTCTCAGATGATAAATCCCTGACAGTCACTGCCTTAAGGCATCTATTTATCTTATCTTTGTCTCTTCCCTATTCCTTCCCAACATATATTATAATGTATCACAAAGCACAGTAGCATGTACATAAAGTGAAAGTGAAAGTGAAGTCGCTCAGTCGTGTCCGACTCTTTGCAACACCGTGGACTATAGCCCACCAAGCTCCTCCATCCATGGGATTCTCCAGGCAAGTATACTGGAGTGGGTTGCCATTTCCTTCTCCAGGGGACCTTCCCGACCCAGGGATCGAACCCAGGTCTCCAGCATTGCAGGCAGACGCTTTAACCTCTGAGCTACAAGGGAAGCCCAGCATGTACATAGAAGGGGTCCATAATTGATGGATGGATGAATGGATAGATGAAGGGATGGGTGGATAAGCAAGTTAACTATGCTTCCACAGAATACTCTGGAATTTTGACCTTTTATATAAAGAGAAGAAAACATTCAAGTCAATTTCCTATGTAACATGCATCTAAATGTTTCCCTGACCTAAAAAAAAAAAATTTCTTCACCAACAGTCCTACTGTGTGTCCTCACTTCTGCCCTTCTCATTTCTTCAGATGATAATGAGGAGAGAATAACATATCACCTAGAAGCAGAGAGAGAGCAAATATGTTCAGATACTACCACTCTCTACACCTTAATTCCAATTTCACACTAGCCTTGAAGGGAGGACAGAATACAGGAAAAATAAGGGTGAGGAGATAGAAGTAGTCAGAAAATGGTCTAGTACATAAAGACCGCTGGGGTAGATAGCCTCAGAGCTCTCCACCCTGGGAGCCTGTCTGTAAAGACACCAAGTTGTGGGGAAGAAGTCCAGAAAAGGGAGATAAAGAAGCAGCCAATCCAAACAAATTTTCTTCACTGACGTTTTTTTGCCTGACTGTTCCTCACCTCCATGAGCAAGTCTGCAGTGAATGCTTCCAGCCCTGAGTCAGCCTGAGGAAGCAGGGGAAGGCAGGGAAGGCAAGGTGTATATGGTAGTACAGCAATTTCCTATTTTTGCTCAGGGTCAGATGCAATCTGAACACTGGGGAGTTCAATCACTGAATCTTCTTCACTGGTTCAAGTCCAAACTGTAACATCATTGTGATCCAACCCCTTGGTAATTCTCTGGTGAGAAGGATCTCAGCTACACTGCTTCACTTCAGTACAGGCTAGACCCTGTCAGTTTAGTCACTCAGTCTTGTTCGACTCTCTTCGACCCCATGGACTGCAGCATGCCAGGCTTCCCTGTCCATCACCAACTCCCAGAGCTTGCTCAATCTCATGTCCATCGAGTCGGTGATGCCATCCAACCATCTCATCCTCTGTCGTCCCCTTTTCCTCCTGCCTTCTTTCTTTCCCAGCATCAGGGTCTTTTCCAATAAATCAGTTCTTCGCATCAGGTGGCTTAAGTATTGGAGCTTCAGCTTCAGAATCAGTCCTTCCAGTGAATATTCAGGACTGATATCCTTTAGGGTTGACTGGCTGGGTCTCCTTGTAGTCCAAGGGACTCTCAAGAGTCTTCTCCAACACCACAGTTTAAAAGCATCAATTCTTCGGTGCTCAGCTTTCTTTTGGTCCAGCTCTCACATCCATACATGACTACTGGAAAAACCATAGTTTTGACCTGACAGACCGTTGTCAGCAAAGTAATGTCCCTGTGTTTTAAGGTGCTGTCTAGGTTGATAATAGCTTTTCTTCCAAGGAGCAAGCGTCTTTTAATTTCATGGCTGCAGTAACCATCTGCAGTGATTTTGGAGCCCAAGAAAATAAAATCTGCCACTGTTTCCATTGTTTCCCCAACTTTTTGCCATGAAGTGATGGGACTGGATTCCATGATCTAGTTTTTTGAATGTTGAGGCCATACTTATTCCTAGGAGCTATAATTAGATGGGAGCAGAAATCTGATGATCTCAAAATTTTGCATCCAACCAAACTTGGCACAAACTCCAAGAGGGCACATAAGCTACAGTCTACCTTCTAACCACCAGAAGTTGTTAAGACTCCTTGAACTTTCTAAAGAAGATTCAGTTTGTTACAGATTCACACGTTGAAGCCTGGACCCAAGATCCAGTTACATTCTCCTGAGACCAGTCTGTAACAAGTACAAACATCTTAAAAATGAAAGCTATCTACATACAGCCTCCCAAGATCAGAACATCCAAAAATTAGAATCACTTGGGGACCTTTTTTTTTAGTTTCTTTTAAATTAAAGCAAAAGTCATATAATGTAAAATTAACCATTTTAAGTATACAATTGAATGGTGTTTAGTACATCACTATGTACCAAAAGCATCTATATTTCTTTTAAGACATTTCCTCACCCTAAATGAACATTCCAGACCCATTAAGAAGTCACACCTGCTGAGCATTTTAGAAGTACATATTCCATGGCCCCAAACCCAAGGGATTGAAATTCAGTGGAAATAGGAATATTTTTCAGAACTTTTCAGGGATCTCACTTCTATGTATTTACCCAAGAGAAATAAAAATGTACGTCCACACGAAGAGCTACATATGAATGGTTATAGCAGCTTTATTCGTAATCATCCAAATTTGGGAATAACCTAAATGTCTCTGAGCTGAGGGTATATAAACAAACTGTGGTACATCTGTATAATAGAATAGTACTCAGCAATTAAGAGGAACAAAGTTCTGATAAAAGCAACAACAAGGATGAATCTCCAGTATATTGTACAAAGTAAAGGAATTCCCTTTCTATACTATAATTCCACTTATATGACTTTCTGGAAAATGTGAAACCTAGTGATGGAGAGCAGATGAGTGTTTTCCGGAGTTTACGGGTGGGGATAGATTTTGAGTACAAAAAGATAATACAAGTGAATTTTGGGAGGAGTGGTGAAATGGTTCTACTTCTTGATTGTGATGGTGGTAACAAGCATTTGTCAAAACTCAGAACTTAACACCAAAAAGTGTATTTTACTCTTTAAATTTTAAAATAAATTGGAAAACATTTTAAAGTTTTCTGGATGTATATGGGGTGCAGCCTGTTTGGGGAACAAGTGCATAATAATACTGGACAACCTGGTTATTCTATAACCCAGTCAAGTTATACTTTGGACACCTGGGGCCTGCCAACTTACCTTTACTATCTGTTTGTCATCATGGCATCTGGACATTTTCCACAGACAAGTATAAAAGTAAGCTGTCAGGTGAAGCAGATCACAGACATGGGCTATGCAGTTGTTCTGTTCCAGTGTTTGTCAAACTGAAATCATCACACCAAATGCAGTGACTTTAGAACCTTTCTTAAAAATTTGAGTTAGGAGTTTGAGATGGGCATGTACACACTGCTGTATTTCAAATGGATAACCAACAAGGACCTACTGCACGTGGAACTCTGCTCAATGTTATTTGTCAGCCTAGATGGGAAGGGAGTTTGGGGGAGAATGAATACAAGAATGTGTATGGCTGAATCCCTCCCTATTCACCTGAAACTATCACAACATTGTCAATCAGCTGTACACTAACACAAAATAGAAAGTTCAAAAAAAGAAAAAAGCCATATCCTGCTGTAGTTAACCATCTACTTAAAATGGATAAGATTCAAGTAGAAGCTCCCAGATAAGAGAAGAGAAATGAGAAATAGTCAATGCTTAGATTGGAAGATAATGCTCATTTCAAAGGAAAGAAAACAATGACAAACCCCTCCCTGTGTAGTTAGGTAGATTTATCTACTTTTTCCATCCACTAATGTATGTTTCCAAATCTGCAATTCTTTTTTGCTTGAGCTAGCCTCAAACCTTTTCTGTTACCACTATTGCTCTGCTTCCTCATCACTTTGCAAACGAAGCATTCTGCTCGCCTAGCTTCTTTTTTTAGATCTGCTTGTGCCTGGGAGGAAATGGAGCTACAAGTGTTTCCTTTCCATTCAAAACTGGAACTTTTCTGTACTGGGGGAGGAAGCTGAGGACTTAAAACTTACTCCCAGCAGTTTGAGACAGTACTGTTGTTTATTGTTTAGTTGCTGAAGTCATGTCCAATTCTTTGCAACCTTATGGACTGCAGCATGCCAGCCTCCTCTGTTGTTCACTGTCTCCCTGGGTTTGCTCAAATTCATGTCCATTAGTTTGTATGGTTGGATGGTTCAAACTTGTACCATCCAACCATCTCATCCTCTGTCATCCCCTTCTCTTCCAGACTTCAATTTTTCCCAGCATCAGGGTCTTTTCTAACAAGTAAGCTCTTTGCATCAATGGCCAAAGTATTGGAGCTTCAGCTTTAGCATCAGTCCTTCCAATGAATATTCAGGGTTGATTTCGTTTAGGGTTGACAAGTTAAAACTTCTTGCAATCCAAGGGACTCTCAAGAGTCTTCTCCAGCACCACAATATGAAGGCATCAATTCTTTGGCACTCAGCCTTCTTTATGGTCCAACTCTCATATCCACACATGACTGCTAGAAAAACTATGGCTTTGACTATTTAGACCTTGGTCAGCAAAGTGATGTCTCTGCTTTTTAATACTCTGTCTAGATTTGTCACAGCTTTCCTTCCAAGTAGCATGCATTTTTTAAATTTCATGTTTGCAGTCATCATCCACAGTGATTTTGGAACCCAAGAAAATAAAATATGTCACTGTTTCCACATTTTCCCTTTTTATTTATCATGAAATGATGGAATTGGATGCCATGATCTTAGTTTTTTTTAATGTTGTTTTAAGCCAGCTTTTTCACTTTCCTCTTTCACCCTCCTCAAGAGTCTCTTTAGTTCCTTTTCACTTTCTGCCATGAGAGTGCGATCATCTGCATATCTAAGGCTGTTGATATTTCTCCTAACAGTCTTGATTCCAGCTTGTAATTCATCCAGCCTGGCATTTCACATGATGTACTCTGCACAGAAAGTCAAATAATCAGGTTGATAATATACAGTCTTGTCGTACTCCTTTCCCAATTTGGAACTAGTCCATTGTTCCATGTCCAGTTCTAACTGTTGCTTCTTGACCTGCATACAGGTTTCTCAGGAGACAGGTAAGATTGTCCGCTGTTCGTATCACTTTAAGAATTCTCCAGTTTGTTGTGATCCACACAGTCAAAGGCTTTAGCATAGTCAATGAAGCAGAAATAGATGTTTTTCTGGAATTCCCTTACTTTCTCTATGATCCAAGGGATGTTGGTGATTAGCTCTCTAGTTCCTCTACCTTTTGAGACAGCCCTGAGTTTTCCCTAAGCCTCTCTAGAAGCCCTTGTGTTATAAATTGTATATAAAATTTTCACACCCTCCAGAAAGCAAGTTGGGCAAATTCTCCTGATGCCAGATGGCTCAGCAGACTTCTCTGATGTTACTACTCAATTGCACATCTCTCCCTCTATTACCCCACACCCCAAGTACATCCAACTAGAAAGTGCATAAAAAACTTATTATTTCACAGGTCCTCAGGCAAAAGTTCCTTCTCTTTGAAGGATTGATTTTATCCCTCCCCAAACTGTGAGTAGTGAGTCTTCCTCCACAGTTCCAACCTGAGCACCTAAGTGTGCAGTCCTGGAGATATATATATATATATATATATATATATATATATATATCCTAGGATAGAGCCAGGCATTCTATTCAATAATATGGCTTTTATTGAATGATTTGACTTAAAATAAAAACAATATTAGGACTTGCACGAATTTGATAGTAAAAATGACTTTTTAGGAAAATTGCCACACTTATTATATAAATCAGAATTGTTTGGTAGTAAGTGGCAGACCATATTTGAATTAGCTTGGTGAGGGAAGGTCATCTGTGCTCATATAATCAGATTAGGACTTCCCTGTAGCTCAGATGATAAAGAATCTGCCTGCAATGCTGGAGGCCCAGGTTCGATCCCTGGGATGGAAAAATACCTTGGAGAAGGGAATGGCAACCCACTCCAGTATTCTTGCCTGGAAAATCCCATGGACAGAGAAGACTGGTGGGCTATAGTCCATGGGTTTGCAAAGAGTCAGACACCACTGAGCGACTAACACTTTCAGTTTTAGAGGGAGAAGTTCATCTAGTACTCATGTAATCAGAAAAGATAATGGAAAGCATAATCCAAGGGCTAGAGACCATTAATACAGTTTTCCTTTCTGCCTCTTGCTTCTGCTTTTCTCTTCAAGAGAAAAACAGAGGGAACAAAAGATGCAAATCACATTTGTGTACATTAGGATGGATACACACACACACCAGTCACATTTAAAAGATTCAGTCTATATATTACAGCAATGAGATGCAGGGAACAATGTCCAAAAGGAAGAGGACAGCACAAATATGGCCCCTGGGAGAACCATTCTGAGCCAAGAAGAGATTCTTTTTATCTTAAGACATCATATATTTCCAGGCACAAAGCCACAGATTCCCAAGAATACATTGACATCATTATGAGAAGCACAGACATGTCATACAGGACTTTGCTGCTGCTGCTGCTAACAACTCACTTCTTCATCTCATTCCCTTTCAAAACTTTTTAAAAAGTCTGCTATACATACAAATGTGGTGGCTCTGTGGTGATCATAAAGGAGGCTGAATTTCACATCTGATTTAACATGGCAGGGAATAGAGATTGCACTTATAGGAAAGCAATATGTTCCATGATCGAAACCCATCTACAAAAGCAGAGGTGATACAGAATTAGATAGTTGGATAGCATCACCAACTCAGTGGACATGAGTTTGAACAAACTCCAGGAGATAGTGAAGGACAGGGAAGCCTGGTGTGCTGCCATCCATAAGGTTGCAAAGAGTTGGACACGACTTAGCAATTGAACAACAACAACTACAAAAGCAGGAGTTCAGGGCCAGCCATGACCATGAGATCATAAACGCTTTCAATACTTTACAGAAGTAGTGAAATGGGCTTTGACTTCTACAGAGCAAGGAATGAAGGAGGTTTTATGAAACTTTGTCTAGATCTGAAGGGAGTAGCACAGATTATGTTGCTATTTTTATAGTGGGTCAGGATGCAATGAGTGAAAACAGTTTTTGACTAACGTGTCAAGGGTGAAGATTTTAAAACTTTCATGACCAAAAAATCCTGAATTAATATTTAAATCACTTGGATGCTTACAGAAGTATTTTGCTCTGAAAAATCCCTGATAGCTGAATGGAGTCTGTTCTTACAGGCAAGGAAAAGAGCAGCCAGCATCTACTTCCCTGGCTCCTCAACATAAGTTACATTCTCCTCATTTTTTCCTCTTGTAACACGCTGTTGTTTTCCTTTAGGCATTAGTGAGATATTTTTTATTGCATTTGTTTTTACTGTGTTTCCTCCATTAGACTCTAAGCTCTAGGAGGACCAGTCTGTGTTCGTTTCATCATTCAATGTATACATACCATCTGGCACAGCACCTGGCACACATGTCATGAATATTTGTTGGGATGAAAGGAAATCTGTAGGTGTGGGAACTTCAGATACTCCCTGGTTGTTCTTAGAGAATTCACCTCCTAATTTAGGTTTAACAAATCAAATATTTTTTTGAACTATCTGGTTATCTGCAAATGCATTACTACCTTTACTTAAAGAACAAATGGCATCTATCACACATGAATGTGATATGGGTATGGGTTCTCATATATGAATCTTACAATAACACAGCTATATAGAGTTATTATTTTTATTATTATTGATAACATCTGCTTCTTCCTAGAAAACACATGAATCCTTTTTCCATGTTTTATAGCCTAGGCTGAGTTTGAAGCTAGGAGTGTCTCTTTCTCTTCAATCCAGGCAGCAACAATATTAAGTAAATAGCCTTCCTGGCTGAACCTCAGCTGACCTGACTACTGGAACCTTTCTTATCAGAGTTCCAGGAATAATCTCTTTTGTTTTTTAAGAAAGTGATATTGATAGAGCATAGCAGCATCCTTTTTTTCTGATTGCTTTGTACAAGTCTGGCAAATCTTCCTCAAACAGGACAGCCTAGACTCACAATTATGTTCTTCCTCACCATATTTTACCCCTCCCCCAGCCATTGGCATCCAGCAGTCCAAACTTCCACCTTAACACTGTCTTAGCAGATTTTAATCATTTTGTGCAAATTTATACTGAAGACATACTTATCTCTTTTCCTTTGGTTGCTTATAAGATTATGGAGACAGATTGAATAAATACCTATTGATCTTCTTTTTTCCTTCATTCTGAGAATGAGTCCTTAGGATAATTACTGTTTCTTAGAATAGTAGAAAAACAATTAAGTCTAAATTCTATATCAATCTCTCCATTTTATAGATGAAGCAACTAAAACCTAAAGTAACCAAGCTGACTTGCTTAACATCAGACAGCTAATTAGCAGCATGTCATTTTCCCTCTGACTTTACTGAAATATTATAATACACTGATACTTCACATGACAACATCTTCACAAACACAACAGCCTCACTTACATACCAAATGATTACTTTAAGTTCATCATGAAATTGCAAAATAATTTACAACACACCATTGTAAGTGACTACACATCACTTCCAGAGCAGAACTTTTAGTAATGGTAAATCGCTCACAATTTCTCAAATACCTCACATGATCTTGTTAAACCTCCATGCTGTTATATATGATTTTACCCCAGTCGAGATTCTCTAGCTTCCCTGGCGGCTCAGATGGTAAAGAATCCACCTGCAATGTGGGAGGCCTGAGTCCGATCCCTGAATTGGGAGGATCTCCCGGAGGCAGGCATGGCAACCCACTCCAGTTTTCTTGCCTAAAGGATCCCCAAGGGCAGTGGAGCCTGGAGGGCTACATAGTCTGTGCGGTCACAAAGAATCAGACACGACTGAGTGCCTGAGCACACAGACTCTCCTTTGCTGCCTGATGAATCCTTTTCATCCATCAACACCCAGTAAAAGGGTCACCTTCTCTTTGCAGCCTTTCTTGCCTCCTCAAACACACTCTCCTCTGTATTGCGTGCCTCTTCGTTCTTAGTTTGTGCTCCAAGAAGCTGAACACTTTGAAGCCAGGACCTTGTCTGTATGCTGCACCCAAGCACTGGCTTTTATACTTAATAGATCTTAAATAATATCACTGAAAGAATAAGTGAATGAATTAATAAGTAAATTGAATTAAATATTCTCTGCCAAAAATTATTCACTTCTTGGGAGGTACAACAGAAAAGGAAAATTAAAGATGCTTCTTATACTCTGTCAGTGTGGTTCTTCTAGCTGCTAATTGACATCAAATATCTGCAGCAACTCGCAGTGTGCTGACACAGACACTTAGGAAATGTTCTTTTGTTTTTCTTCTCCTATGTCCCACCTCCATTATGTATATGTGATAAGCAAAGTGAAATGAAAATCAGAAGATCAATATTTAAAATTTTGTCAAATATTGTGAGGGACTTCCCTGATAACTCAGTGGTAAAGAATCTGCCTGCCAATGCAAGAGACACAGGAGACACAGGTTCAATCCCTGAGTCAGGAAGATCCCCTGAAGGAGAAAATGGCAATCCACTTCTGTATTCTTGCCTGGAGAATCCCATGGACAGAGGAGCCTGGTGAGCTACAGTCCACGAGGTCACAAAAGGACCAGACACAAGTGAGGGACTGAGCACCTATGCTTGCAAATACTGTGAGGCGGGAAAGGAGTGCCTTTGTCCTTTAAATGACTGGACTGTCTCAGAGTAGGCTGATGTCCAATCACATTTGAAATGATATCTTGGTTTCTAACACAAAGAAGAAGATGCAGATCTGCATGGCTGAAATGACAAGGATTTAATTCTGAGGTGACGCTTTATAAAACGCTCAACACATTGTTAGCCCTTCCTCTCAATGAGCAGTGGCTTTACAGAGTCTAACTGTAGGGAAAGATTTTCTGCTCAGAAGGGGAAAAAATGCCATGATCAATTAGTTGTGTCACCTTGGGTACAAGATGGGGAAATGGAACTTCTTTTCCTGAATCTAGAATCTATTGCCTTAAACTTAAGCAAGCTTGGATTAACTTTCTGAATTCATGGGGCTCACAGAGAGACAAAGCAGAAGTGAACTTTTGATGTAGTGTGTTAATGTTAGTGGAGTGACCAAATATCATTGACTGTAGATAGCTGCATGGCACAATATAGGAGCCACTAGCCACATGTGGCAATTTAAATGTAGATACCAATTAATTAAAATTAAAAGAATTAAAGAACAGTTCCTCACTTTTCCAGCGCTCAATAGCCACATGTGCCTATTGGCTACCATACTGGACAGCACAGACCTAAAATATTCTCATCATCTCAGAAAATTCTATTGGACAGAGCTGGCCTCTAGGATACCTTAGAAAATTGTGTTAATGCTTAAAGCACATTTTAAGAGCTTCGGAGCCCGGGCCTTGTACTACTGCTGCATATTGTCTTTCCTATACTTTAGACAATTTGCAGAACCTAGGTCGAAGAACAGTTAGCCTTCTAGCTAATTTTTACTTAATCAGAAAAGTAAACCAGCCTTTCCTTGCATGTGGTTTGCTCCTTGGGCCTTGCTGTATGTTACAGATGTACTCTTTGATTTTCAGCTCATCTCCCTTGGCTATTCTGAGGGCACACTGGCATATCTACTGTGTACTTTAGTACATATGCTGTTTGTGCATGCGTGCTAAGTTGCTTCGCTCATGTTCAACTCTTTGTGGCCCCATGGATTGTACCCTGCCATGCTCCTCTGTCCATGGGATTCTCCAGGCAAGAATACTGGAGTGGGTTGCCATGCCCTTCTCCAGGGGATCTTCCTGACTCACATGTCTCTTGTGTCTCCTGCATTGGCAGGCAGGTTCTTTACACTGGCACAACTTGGGAAGCCCCTCATATGCAATTTACTTAGAAGTAATGAAGATACACTTGTCAGATTTAGGAGGAAAAAAGGACCCCTAGATGAACAACAAATAAATTTTAGTATAAATATGTCTCATGCAATATTTGTGTTTTATCTGGTAACCCTAATTGAAGATACCACTGGTTCCATACCAAAGGGATCAATTGTCCTACCGTGTGATATATAGGAAAGTTTAGAAGGGACATAGTAAATTAAAGATGGTCACAAATTCTTTGCCTCTTTTCCAGTTGAGATCAGTTTATTCCCCTCCTTTTGAATCCAGGCTAGCCTTAGAGATGTTCTTAACAAATATTAATATAATGTGGCAAAAGTGACATTCCGTGATTTCTGAGGCTAAGGCACAAAAATCCTTGCAGCTGTCACCTGGGTCGTTTGAACCCTCAAGAAGCCCTGAGAAGGGTAGCAAGAAATCTGAGCATCCTGAGATCACCATGCTGGAGAGGACACATGGAGGTGCCCTGGCTGACCATCCCTGCTGAGCCCAGACTTCTAGTCAATCCTGCTGAGCTATCAGCCACGTAAGCAAAGCCATCCTGGGCCCTCCAGGCCAGCTTACCCCACAGTTGAATACCGAGTGACTAAGTTGACACCTTACCCTGCCCAAATTTCTGACACACAATTGTAAACTATTAAAAGAAAGAAAAAAAAAAAAGCTGTTTTCAGGCACTAAATTTTGGGGTTCTTTGTGACACAGCAGTAAGTAATCAGAACAGAAGAAAACAAAACTATTTTATTACTTAATATTTTAATAATCAGTGTACAGAATACCAGGAATAGGGTGTTTGCTCACATAATAATCTCATTTCCCAAACTAATACCAAGATCATACATAAGGGTGAAGCAAAAGGAATGTATTCATCAACGTCAAAAATATAAGAATGATTACTCTCAAAATTATCATTTAGGTTTTCTGGAATTTTAGGTGCATTTCAGTGAGCAATAGTAACACAAAACTCATTTATTCTTTTTGGTATCTGATACCTCTAGTGGCCAGTCCTGACATCCTCTCAGCCCACACTTTCCTCCAGTCACTGCTGGGAAATCTGTTTTTTGCAGGTGTAATCTGGAAGCACCTTCCTTCAGCTTCCCCTCATTTCTCTAACTGTTCTGCCCCCGGGGTTTCTCTGACATCCAGAAAGATGCCTGCCAGAACCTGCTTAGCACCCAGGTAGACACCTAGGGCCTGAGAGCTTGATCATGAGGTTTGTGCAGTGTCACAGGTTCTGTGCTCAGAAGGGCCCCAGGCTTGATTTAAGACTCTTCTATCATTCATTGTCTTGAATTTCTTACTACTTTTGAACAAGGATCTATAAATTCATTTTGCACTAGACCTCATGAATTTTATACCTGGTCCCACATGCACCCATTGAAATAACAGCCCTTGACCAGAGTCGCAACAGAATCTAGTGGGTAGATACCCACTTCCTTTGTCCCTTGAATGGACAGTTCTGAGACACATTCTATGTGGCTGCACAGCAAAAGCCCGTCTCCACGATCCCCTGTCTTTGAGTAGCCACTTGAAGACAAACATTTGTATTGGCTCTCCTGCTTCACTGTTTTTCTTCCCCAACCCCCAGGCTTACATGAAATCACTTCCCCCAAATGCACGCAAGCCCTGGTAGCAGACATCATTTTCTAGGAATAATACAGGTTAAAGTATTGTTTTTCAAGTGCTTTCTATGCCATGGTTCTGGATACCAGGGATTTAGACGTAATCAGATGTAATCAGAACAAACCAAATCCAGGTGGCAAACACATGGTTAATTAGTGAACAAATAAACAAGATCATTATAGATTGCGATAAGTGCCTTGAAGAACACAAACAAGGCGCTCTAAGAGCGGGAAGTGTGGGGACATGGGTATTGAATAGACCGCTGAGGGGCCTCCTTGGAGACTCAGACGGTAAAGAATCGCCTGCGATGAAGGAAGAATGGGTTAGATCCCTGCGTTGGCAAGATCCTCTGGAGAAGGGAATGGCAACCTACTCCAGTATTCTTGCCTGGAGAATTTCACGGACAGAGGAGCCTGGCGGGCTACAGTCCACAGGGTCACAAAGAGTCGGACTGGGTGACTGACAAACACACATGAGGCCTGAATCATAAGAAGGTGAACATATGCCAAGGGCTAGAGTGAAAAACACGTTCCAGGCAGAAGGAGTAGCAAGTCCAAAGGAACTGAGGTGACAATGCCCTTTGTGTGTTCTAGAGAAAGAAAGAAGGCAGAGTGGTAGGAGCCCAGAGAACAAGGACAAGAGAGCATTAGATGCTATTAGAGATAGAAAGGGCTTCCCTTGTGGCTCAGCTGGTAAAGAATCCACCTCCAATGCGGGAGACCTGGGTTGGATCCTTGGGTTGGGAAGACCCCCTGGAGAAAAAAAGGCTACCCACTCCAGTATTCTGGCCTAGAGAAATCCATGGACTGTACAGTCCAAATCACATGGCACCATGTTAAGGAGTTTGAGTTTCATTCTAAGCCCTATTGTTAGTGAAAGAGTATGTGCATGGGATCCAGCTGCTCACTGCTCAAAAGCCAATAAACAGGCCTGGTTGGTGGAAAGAAAAGTTTGCTTTATTTCAGATGCTGGCAACTGTGGGGTGGAAGGGTGGCAAGCTGTCCAAAGGCCAACTCCCCCAACTGACAACCATGGGGTAAGGCCTTGTGGGGGGGTTTGCTACATATAGAAACGTCTCTAAGTCATCTTCAAATTGGTCATCAGCGGTCTGACCAGAATTATCTTGATTGTTTTAGGTACAGTTAATCTTCAGTTCCAGGGTCCATTCATTCCCATTTCTTTGCTGTCAATTCTCAGAATTGTGGCAGCTCATGTCCTAGGAATAGTCTGGCTATCATATAGTTAACTTTTCCACCTGGGGTTTTGGTATCCACAAGACAGCTCATAGGAATATTATCTGTAACCCTTGAGAGAGAACTAAAGGTCCTTGACTATGCTTAATGACATTATTATTATTATTTCATCTCCTTTGACTGTTTTCCTTTGTTTCAGCATTTCTCACTTCTCTGATTAAACTTACTCTTTGACTAAAATTTTCCACAGACAAAAAGCAGGCAGAGTACATGGGGACATGATGGGGGGTTGGGGGTGGCAAAGACCATAGTGTCCTGTTCCATTTCACAATGGGGACTGAAAAGTTTTTAACAAGGGAGTGTATTTCTGATTTTGGCTTTTAAAATATGTCCCTGAAAAAATAAAAAATAAAAAAAATAAAATATGTCCCTGAGAGGAGAATGGATTGGAGAGGAGCTACTGCAAGTGTCAAGGTGAGTGTTCTTGGTGGCTCATAGGAAGCTGGGAGCAGGGAAGGTGGAGAGAAGGGAGGAATTCCATCAGGACAGGAGCTTCCCAGGTGGTGAGGTGGTCAAGAATCTGCCTGCCAATGCAGGAGATGCAAGAGACACAGGCTTGATCCATGTGTCAGGAAGGTCCCCTGGAGGAGGGAATGGCTATCCACTCCAGTATTCTTGCCTGGAGAATTCCATGGACAGAGGAGCCTGGTGGGCTAGAGGTCACAATGAGTCGGACATGACTGAGTGACTAACACTTTCAGGAGCACTAAGGACTCTTAGAGCTGATCCAGGGTGCTATTCCTGGCCAAAGATGAACGGGCTCCTAGTAGAACTAGAAGCATGTCAGCAACTTCTTTCCTGGATGCAGAGGCTACAGCCCCTGCCGTATCCCCCTTCATAGAAGGAGGAGAGGGAAAAGCAAGGCTCCCGGCAGAGAAATGGGAAACAAAGGATCGCTGACAAGAGTAGGTCAAGAGCCGGCCCTCAGGTTACAGCAATTGTGCTGTGCAGGCTTCTCTGCCTCTTCCCAGATAAGCAGATAAGCACCGCCCTTGTTCTTCTCCCCACCCTCAACTCATCCTCTGGAAATCTGTCAAAGAAGTGGAGAGCACAGGGAAGAAAAGATTGCTTTAGACATAGCATTTTCCACACATTTTTGACAGTTAACAATATCCATGAAACAAAAAAGATACAATTATTTGAAAAACATTAACGTTATGCCAGATGATCTGATTATGAACTAAGAAAATCTGACTGACTCAACCATTGTAGTTTAGTCACTACATCATGTTTGACTTTTTCCAACCCTGTGGACTGCAGCCTGCCAGGCTTCCTGTCCTCCACTATCTCCCAGAGTTTGCTCACATCATGTCCATTGAATCAATGGTGCTATCTAACCATCTCATCCTCTGCCTCCCTCTTCTCCTTTTGCCTTCAACCATAAGTCTTTGAAATTTCTAAGAAAGTTCCTCAGAGCGGTCAAATGCAAAACAGCCAGAAATCTGTAGATGCCCCATATGTCCGCAATAAGTTCGGTAATATAGTGGGAGAAACAAGCCAATTTATAATTTAAAAATGTTTTTTAAACTGTAGAAATAATCTTAGTAAGAAACATATAAGGCTATATGAAAACAACCACAAAAACAGTAAATCTGTCTAACTTTAAAACTAAAATTGTAATAAATGAAAAAACAGTTCACCTTCCTAAAGCAGATTTAATTTATGAGTTAAATCTTAGTCTAATTAAAAAGATTTTCCGTGTATGGGAACTTTACAACACGATATGAAAGCAACTGCGAAACGAATATTTCCTGCCAAATCAGTAAATGAAGATTTCACAATCCTCAGTAATTGCAGCCCTCCAACGTGAGTGGGTGAACCCTAAAGGAACCCAGGAAGGAGAATACCTGCTATCTAGCAGCCATCAGGCTACAGTTCAATTCAGTCACTCAGTCGTGTCCCACTCTTTGCGACCCCATGAATCACAGCACGCCAGGCCCCCCTGTCCATCACCAACTCCCGGAGTTTACTCAAACTCATGCCCATTGAGTCGGTGATGCCACCCAGCCATCTCATCCTCTGTCGTCCCCTTCTCCTCCTGCCCCCAAGCCCTCCCAGCATCAGGGTCTTTTCCAATGAGTCAACTCTTCCCATGAGGTGGCCAAAGTATTGGAGTTTCAGCTTCAACATCAGTCCTTCCAATGAACACCCAGGACTGATCTCCTTGAGGATGGACTAGTTGGATGGCCTTGCAGTCCAAGGGACTCTCAAGAGTCTTCTCCAACACCACAGTTCAAAAGCATCATTTTTCGGCGCTCAGCTTTCTTCACAGTCCAACTCTCACATCCAAACATGACCACTGGAAAAACCATAGCCTTGACCAGATGGACCTTTGTTGATAAAGTAATGTCTCTGCTTTTTAATATGCTGTCTAGGTTGGTCACAACTTTCCTTCCAAGGAGTAAGCGTCTTTTCATTTCATGGCTGCAGTCACCATCTGCAGTGATTTTGGAGCCCAAAAAAGTAAAGTCTGACACTGTTTCCACTGTTTCCCCATCTGTTTTCCATGAGGTAATGGAACCACTGCCATGATCTTAGTTTTCTGAATATTAAGCTTTAAGCCAACTTTTTCACTCTCCTCTTTCACTTTCATCAAGAGGCTTTTTAGTTCCTCTTCACTTTCTGCCATAAGGGTGGTGTCATTTGCATATCTGAGGTTATTGATATTTCTCCCAGCAACCTTGATTCCAGCTTGTGCTTCTTCCAGCCCAGCATTTCTCATGATGTCCTCTGCATACAAGTTAAATAAGCAGGGTGACAATATACAGCCTTGACGTACTCCTTTTCCTATTTGGAACCAGTCTGTTGTTCCATGTTCAGTTCTAACTGTTGTTTCCTGACCTGCATACAGGTTCTCAAAAGGAAGGTTTCTCATCAGGCTACACCCACTCCCTAAGGTGAGCCCTGAGGAACTCAGGATGTGAAAACAGGATACTAGCCCCAGATAGCTGAGTGAGTGAAAAGTGAAGTCGTTCAGTGGTGTCCAACTCTTTGCGACCTCATGGACTGTAACCTACCAAGTTGCTCTGTCCATGGGATTTTCCAGGCAAGAATACTGGAGTGGGTTGCCATTTCCTTCTCCAGTTGACCTTCCCAACCCAGGGATTGAACCCAGGTCTCCCGCATTGTAGGCAGATGCTTTATCGTCTGAGCCACCAGGGAAGTGGGTCATGTCAAAGGAATGATTTCACTGAGGCCAGACTCTTGCATCTTCCCATATGCAGAAAAGTTCCTAAATTCTTTAACTTGAAATATCTGGTTTTCTTTAATTTACAAAATCTTTTGAAATTCAAGCCATCTGCCCTTTGCTGCAAAACTTCTATATAAAGTACAACCACCCCTCACCTCCTAAGAGCAGTACTCTCAGGCCACTTGAAATGCTATCTCTCAGTCTTGGAGTCCTAAAAATTTCCACCAAATAAAACATAACTCTCCACTTGTAGGTTGCATGTATTTTTTCAGTCGACATAATTATAAACTGAAAGAAAAAGAATTAAAGAATATCTAAGAAATTTTTGAAAGAAAAAAACTATCAGGTATTAAAACATAAAGCTAGAATAATTAAAACATGGTATTACTGATGCAAAAATGGTATCTTTTAGTGAATCTCAAAACAGACTTTGGAATATAAAAAATCCAATTTATTAATGAATGAATGATAAAGAATGTATTATAAACTAATGTGGGCAAAGGGCTGGATTTCTAAGTATAAAAGCAATAGAAAAATATGTCAAAGGTGACATTATATTTGACCACACAGAAATTTAAACTTTTATATAACAAAAAAATTTATAAAGATTAAAAGCAAATCGCAAACTGGGAAAAAATATTGGCAGTATAAGGGACATGCATGAAGTAAATCTCCTTACTATGGATAAGTCCCAAAGAAATCTATAACAAGAAAACTGCAATCCCAATTGAGAGTAGTCAATGGACAGGAATAGTAATTCACAGACATACACAATGGCCAAGAAGCATGAAAAATATTTATCATCACTAGTAATCAAAGAATGCAATTTAATGTAACAATGAGATAGTTTTCATATATCAGATTGGAAGGGAATTTTACTGATGATCATAGACCAGCATTTATTGGGTATTTACTATGTACTAGGTACTCTTCTGAGTGTTTATGTATAATATGTCATTTAAATGTCATAACAACTCTACAAAGTAAGCAATATTGCTAAGCCCACTTAATAGAAGAGAAACTAAGACACAGAACAGCTAAGCAACTCCTCCCAGCCAAGCAACTCTTCCTAGTCCACATAGCTAGGATGTGGTCAAGATTCAGTTTTAAACAGTTTGATTCAGGAGCCTGATCCCAGTGTTAACCTATGAGGCAAAAGTTAGTGTTGGGAGGAAATCATGAAACAAACACTCTTCTGAGCTACTGGTGGTGGAATAAGCTGGTAATGCCTCTTTGAAAAGCAGTTTGACTCTAAGTATCAAGGATCTCAAAAGGATCTTTGGTTCTTGATTCTAATAATTTATTTCCAAGATTCAAATTCTAAGAATGTTAGAAATAGAGAATTACATGAAGAATATTTATTATAGAATTATGTACAAGACTGAAAAATTTAGATACAAGCCAAAGTGTTCAACAGCAGGAAAGCATCTACTAAAATAAATATGCATTTTAAAATACATTTAATGACATGAGGAAATGCAATAACATAAAATATTAAATTTAAAAAAGCAAGATATAATATGTATAGTATGGTCCAGGTATTTTAATACAGAACAGAAAGACTTGAGCAAACACATCAAGGTGTTCACAGTGTTTATCTCGAAGAGGTAGAATTACAGGTGAACTTGATTTCCTCTTAATACTCGTCTGTGACTTGCAAACTTTCTATAAAGAAATCTACGAGGTTTTTTTTTTCTGTAATAAGTAAAAAGCCAATGAACATTAGGTTATGCTTTAACAGAATTATCTGGAACATTATGAATGACTTTTACTCCTTTCAGTAGATAAACTGCATACCAGTTTGAGGTATCTCCCAATCTTATCCACCCAAAACTAAAAACAGCAGCAGTGTGATTATTTCTGTCAAAAGCAGAGCTGCAGAGAGAAGGCCACAACTCTTTCCTCCTGGAGTCAGGAGAGGAACCACCTGAACTGACCAAGATGTGAGCAATGGATGCTCACAAACTTACAGCCTCAGTTTTTGTTGGTGTGCTTGTGTTCAGTCACGTCTGTCTCTTTGTGACCCCATGGACTGTAGCCCACCAGGCTCCTCTGTCCATGAGACATTCCCAGCAAGAATACTGGAGCAAGTTGCCATTTCCTTCTCTAGGGGATCTTCCCGACCCAGGGATTGAACCTGCATCTCTTGCATCTCCTATATCTCTTGCATTGGCAGGTGGATTCTTTACCACTGTGCCACCTGGGAAGCCCTTAGTGGGAGGAAACAAAATACATTAGCATACCTTCTTAAAACAATTTCCCTTGATAAGCACAGCTAAGGTCTGAAGAAGAAATGTCCATACTCTCTTGCTGTTGTATTTTTATAGCACCCTATAGAAGAGTTGATGCCAGAAGACATGAACTCAGCTCTAAGTTTCTCAGCTGCATGACTGTGAGCCAATCATTTTATTAGTCTCTCTGAATCTTTTTTTTTTCTCTGAATCTTAATAATGTCATTTCCCAACTAGGAATACTAAAAGTGCAGGGCCAATCAGCTTAAATGCCTTTAAATGTGTAGGAGTCATTTGGATATGAAAAATTCCCTAGGTAAATGAAAATTATTATTATAATTATACCTTTCTCCATACCCAAAAAGACTGATTATCATCAATGAAACAGGTTCAGTTCAGTTCAGTTCAGTTGCTCAGTCATGTCCGACTCTGCGACCCCGTGAATCGCAGCACGCCAGGCCTCCCTGTCCATCACCAACTCCCAGAATTTACTCAAACTCATGCTCATCGAGTCGGTGATGCCACCCAGCCATCTCATCCTCTGTCGTCCCCTTCTCTTCCTGCCCCCAAGCCCTCCCAGCATCAGGGTCTTTTCCAATAAATCAACTCTTCCCATGAGGTGGCCAAAGTATTGGAGTTTCAGCTTCAGCAGCAGTCCTTCCAATGAACACCCAGGACTGATCTCCTTGAGGATGGACTGGTTGGATCTCCTTGCAGTCCAAGGGACTCTCAAGAGTCTTCTCCAACACCACAGTTCAAAAGCATCATTTTTCGGTGCTCAGCTTTCTTCACAGTCCAACTCTCACATCCAAACATGACCACTGGAAAAACCATAGCCTTGACCAGATGGACCTTTGTTGGCAAAGTAATGTCTCTGCTTTTTAATATGCCATCTAGGGTGGTCATAACTTTCCTTCCAAGGAGTAAGCGTCTTTTCATTTCATGGCTGCAGTCACCATCTGCAGTGATTTTGGAGCCCAAAAAAGTAAAGTCTGACACTGTTTCCACTGTCTCCCCATCTATTTCCCATGAAGCGATGGAACCAGATGCCATGATCTTAGTTTTCTGAATACTAAGCTTTAAGCCAACTTTTTCACTCTCCTCTTTCACTTTCATCAAGAGGCTTTTTAGTTCCTCTTCACTTTCTGCCATAAGGGTGGTGTCATCTGCATATCTTAGGTTATTGATGTTTCTCCCTGCAATCTTGATTCCAGTTTGTGCTTCTTCCAGCCCAGCGTTTCTCATGATGTCCTCTGCATATAAGTTAAATAAGCAGGGTGACAATATACAGCCTTGACATACTCCTTTTCCTATTTGGAACCAGTCAAAAGTCTGTTGTTCCATGTCCAGTTCTAACTGTTGCTCCCTGACCTGCATACAGGTCTGGAACAGGTTACCTATCATATCATCAAAAAAGGACAGAAGCTGCATAGAACTCCGGATGTGCTGGACCACGTTTTCTAAATCTTGATCTTCTGAGGTCCTACCTGCTCCCCTCTCAATGCCCCCAGGCCTTCAGGAATGAGAGAGAACATGAACTCCTTTACTGAACTACATCTTGGCCTCCTCTGCTGCTGTGCTAAGTCATTTCAGTCACGTCAGACTCTGTGTGACCCCTAGATGGCAGCCACCAGGCTCCCCTGTCCCTGGGATTCTCCAGGCAAGAACACTGGAGTGGGTTGCCATTTTCTTCTCCAATGCATGAAAGTGAAAATTGAAAGTGAAGTTGCTCAGTCGTGTCCGACTCTTAGCGACCCCATGGACTGCAGCCTACCATGGCCTCCTCTACCCAGCTTCAAAAGTGCTTCCTTCAAGTGACCTCAATAGACTTTTAATGTAAACAAACATTTCCTTTGAATCTCAAAGGGCCGTATTTGCTATAGTCATATGTTTGTCTTAATGGGGTGAATAACAGTGTGTAAATATTCAAAGTCTTGCCCTAAAAACTTATTAAGCACTTGTTCCTAAGTTAATAAGTATAAAGAAAATGCAAATAATTACATGGCAGCTATGTATGATTTTTAAGCAAATGCTTTTGTCTCATCAACCCTGGGTCAAGCAGACATGAGTAGCTCTGGCCCACAATGAGGCAAGAATTCTCTCTCTCTTTTTTTTAAAAAATAATTTTATTTATTTATTTTTGGCTGTGCTGAGTCTTTGTCGCCGTAAGGGCTTTTCTCTAGCTGCAGCGAGCCGGGGCTGCTCTCTAGTTGTAGTGTACTCGTTGCGGTAGCTTTTTTTTTGTAGCACGACAGAAGCTCTAGGGTGAGCAAGCTTCGGTAGTTGTGATACGTGGGCTCAGTAGTTGTGGCTCCCAGGCTCTAGCAGGCAGGCTCAATAGTTGTGGTATACGGGCTCAGTTGCTCTGCGGCATGTGGGATCCTTCCAGATCAGGGATTGAACCCGTGTCTCCTGCACTGACAAGCAGATTCTTTACCACTGAGCCACCAGGGGAGCCCAAGAATTCTTAAAGCATTCTCCAAAGTTCTTCTCCTGGCAAATTGAGTAGGCCTCTGGAAGTTAATCCAAAAATTGGGAAACTTGAGCTAATAATTAAAAAGAGTATCTGCCCAGGATTTTAGAGATCCAAATTCTCAGCAAGGTTCTCTGCAAACTCTGGAAAGTCTGTAGAACTCAGTTTCTCCAATTGTAAAACCAAGGCCAAATGACCCCTAAGGTAATTTCTAGCTGAAAAGTCCATGACCATAATTGCCAAGATCCGTTTAGTTCTTGGGTTTCCTCAATGACTCCAGCAGTAAAGAATCTGCATGCAATGCAGGAAACATGAGTTCGATCCCTGAATCAGGAAGATCCCCTGGAGGAGGAAATGGCAACTCATTCCAGTATTCTTGCCTGAAAAGTCCCCTGGACTGGGGAGCCTCCGGGCTACAGTATAAAGGATGGAAAAGAGTTGGATCTTGGCCTAAATGCCCAAGATCCCTAGACCAAGTATAAAGGAAATTCATAGATTCTCCACTTCCTGAGAAGGACCATGCTTTAGGGCTCAAAAGGATTCCTGCCCTGAGGCCCTCTCTTTAGAGGAACTCTTTTGAAGAGCTCTCCTCTGGTTGCTTTTCCTCCACACAGATCGAACAAAGACTCTGCAGGGCCAAGGGATGCGCCCAACAGGAGCCTGCCCCACACTCCCTGTATCAGTCAACTCCAGCTGTCATAAGAAAATACTACAGACTGGAGGCTTAAATACTAGAAATGTATTTTCTCACAGTGTAGGGGTTACAGGTTTCCCAGGTGGCTCAGTGGTAAAGAATCTGCCTGCCAATTCAAGAGACACAGGAAACATGGGTTTGATCCCTGGGTTGGGAAGATCCTCTGGAGGAGGAAATGGCAACCCACTCCGTATTCTTGCCAGGAAAGTCCCATAAACAGGGGAGTCTTGCAGGCTACAGTCCATGGGGTCACAAAGAATCAGATACAACTGGGCAACTGAGCACTCATACACACTTCCTTAGAGGCCCTATCTCCAAATATAGCCATACTGGAAGTCAGGACTTCAAAATATAAATTCAGGGGTTGGGGCAGGGGCCACAACATTTAGTGTATAACATTCCCCTTAGAAGGAGTTCCTAGTATCCAGGACTCCACCTGGAACTTCGCTCGAGACTGCTAGGTAGCACGCTTTCAACCCTGAGTTGTGTATGGTAGTGGGGATGAGGAGGGTACACCTTCAACGCTGAGATGGGACACAGGAAGAAGCTGGCAATGGAAGAGGCTTGGGGCCAGGGGCTGGCCTCTGGCTCCATTTCTACCTCCAAATTCTGGCACGGAACTCTGAGGAGTGGTTGTAAAGAAATATTTCTCAAGATAGGAGAATTTTGCTAATGTCTTACTTAACAGCTTTCTAGCTTGATCTATAACATTTTCCCATTTTTATTGAGATATAATTGACACATGACATTGTATAAGTTTAAGGTCTACAACTTAACAATTTGATGTATGTATATACTGTGAAATGATTAATGCAATAAGCTTAGTTAACATCCATCACCTCCTATACGTACAGCTTTTTTCTTGTGATAAGAACATTACTATTGACTCTCTTAACTTCCAAATATGTAATACAGTATTGTTAACAATAGTCACCGTGCTATACCTTACATCCCCAGAACAAATTTATTTATTTCTGAGGTATAGTTTACTTGATCTATGACATTTAAGCAGTTAAAATATGGTAAGTGGGGCTGGTTAATACTCTGGTGCCCTACAGACGCGAGGGGCAAACCTGGTGGTAGTGCTGTCCAAGTTCCCTCTGGACTCCTTTTTCACTTCTCTCTCTGATGAATTAGCCAGCCTTCATCAGGTAAGGACGTTAAGGAGAAAAATACTAGTCTGATTCTACCTGAGAGCAGGTTCTTGACTCGTCCCTGCTATATCCTGAGAAGAATTCCATGTCATGATTCCTATATCACAGGACTACTACTTAATTCAGATTTATGCCAATACTTAATTCAGCTATATGCCAATTGACATCATAAGCCCTTTACATGCAATGATTCATTTGATCCTCCAGCAACCTGTGAAATAACATTACTATTCCTATTTTATAAATAAGGAAATAGAAACACAGAGAAGTTAGGAAACATATCCAAGATCATCCAGCTAGTAAGTGGCAAAGCTCAGATTTGAACTAAACAGTTTGGCCTCAAGATCCTGTTCTTAACCATTTTGCTGTAAACCACTCAAATAAGAGGTAATATTTACTGAGCTCTCCCTGTGTAACAGACCCTGTGCTATTGCTAATACTATGAGGTTGGTACTATTATTTCCTCATTTTATAGGTGGGGAAACTGTACTTTAAAAAGACTAAGAAACCACCCAGAGGTATACCCCTTTCAAGCCACGCTGGTAGATTTGAATATGGGTAATCTGATCCAAGCGCATGCCCTTGACTAAACCATTTCTGTTTGTTCAGTGTCTTTCCTTGAAGAAGACACAAGTGGCCAGGGGAGCCTGATATATCATTGGGTCAGATTGTGACAGTTACCACAGAGGAAATTCATCTATGCTCAATGAAGAAATAGGCTGTTTTGAGTAATATGGCCATTTGAGGAAGTTAAATGGATTAAGATTACAGGTTGTGTTTCACATTAGGAAATATAGTTGCATTTTTAGTTCCTGTGGCTTGATATGAAATCTCAGAGTGAATCATTAGATTCTGACTTTAAACATGTCTTCAGTCCCCGTAAGAGTGATCTATTCCTAGAGAATTTATGAGCTATATATGAAGCAGGTGAGATCTTAAAGCAGCCTATCCCTCAGACCTGTTTCAGTCTATAATAAATTCCTCCACAACAAAGAAATCTGAAAGTTTGTCAGCAGGGAGGCTTTTCCAATGATATCACGGTTTTCCTGCTTAGGGCACTGCTGAAGTCCTCACTGATGTGATCAAAAGCTGGAAACATAACATGAAGCATGTGTGAAAACACACAGCTTCCCACCTCCGAAGTTTCATATCTAAAGGTTCCCTCAGAGCCAACAGGATCACTGAGGGACAAAATGGATCAGGAAATATCATTTTTCATTTCCAACTGTGATGACACAGCTCTCTGGCGTGATCAAATCATGTTATGGCTGTTAAAGACCCAGTGAATTCCCAGGGACACGTCTTGGCTCAGGGTGACTTCAAGTGTTTTCAGTCTTCTGTCTAGTGCAAGGTTTTGTTTGCTGATCTTCATTGTCTTTGAAAATATTGTTTGATTATAGGGAAGGGCCTATGTTGAGTAGGTTAAAATTTAAGCTCATAGTCAACACAAAAAGAGCTTAGCTCAGGGGAGAAGATGTCTGCCTATGCAGTGTGATTTCTTGGGAAAGAACCTATACCTCAAAGCTGAGTCCTCTTCAGTTACTGTCTTAGATTTCTATAGACACTCTTCACTTAGCCAAGCAAAGCCTTATCTATATTCACATTTATAACTAAAATGTTCTCTCTGTCAGAAAAAAATAGGTATCTAACCCAATTACGGTCTTCACCAGTGGCTCAGCAGTAAAGACTACCTGCAATGCAGGAGCTGCAGGAGACAGGGTTTCAATCCCTGGGTGGGGAAGATTTCCTGGAGGAGGACATGGCAACCCATTCCAGTATTCTTGTCAGGAGAATCCCATAGGCAGAAGAGCCTGGAGGGCTACAGTTCATGGGGTTGCAAAAAGTCTGACAAGACTGAAGCGACTTAGCACGCATGCAAGCAACCCAATTATATTCAAATTACAAGTTCAGAATACTATAGGTTAAGTTAGGACAGTGGACCTCAAATTTTACTATACATTACAATCATCTGCAGGGTTTTTTAAAACATAGATTTCTGGACCGCACCCTGAGAATCCCTAATTTAGTAAGTCTGGAGTTAAGCCTGAGAACATGCATTTTCAAAAAGTTACCAGGTGATCCTGATGCTGCTGGTGTGTGAACTATAGTTTAAGAGTCACTGGGCTGATGGTCCCCAACTTTTTTCTCCACACTCACACACCTGGGCTTAGGACATGCAGGATGGGTTGCTCTCTTGTCAGCCACAGGGGATCACCAGGGCGGTGATCCTGGCTGTGCATTAAAAACACATTAGAGCTTTCAAAAAGTGTCATTCAGGATTGTACGTTAGACCAAAGAACTCAGAACACCTGGAGGTGGGCCTCGGAGGTGGGCCTCAGGCCTGGGAATTTCATTTTTAATTCCCCAGGTAATTATAAAGTGCAACCAGGGTTGAGAATCTTCACTAGCATGAGATCATCTTGGGAAGGTCTAAGGCAGAGATTCCCAGTTTAACACCACTTCATCAGGTATTTTTGGACTTCTCTGGTGGATCAGATGGTAAAGAATCTGCTTGCAATGCAGAAGACCCGGGTTGGATCCCTAGGTCAGGAAGGTCCCCTGGAGAAGGGAATAGCAAACTGCTCCAGTATTTTTGCCTAGACAGAGGAGCCTGAACGGTTACAGTCCATGGAGTCTCGAAGAGTCGGACACAATTGAGCAACTAACACTTTCACTTTGTTTCCTTTCTCAGGTATTTTTAATACATCTTCATGGGGGTAATATGCCTTCTGTCCATTTTGTAACCAGATCGAAAACCACCAGATAACAGTGTTCAAAAGTTAAGGCATGAACACGTGCAGGGTCAGGCCACTCCAGAAGTTCTCTTGCTCTTTGTCCATCCCCCTGCTCAGCCAGCCCTGCCTTACCAACATCGTGCTCATGTGAACATGCTTGCCCCCTGCCTCAGTGAGTGACCGTTCTAACCCTTAGGCCAGAATGACTCCACCTGCTAATTTACTAAAGGAAAACATCTGCCCTTGTGATGGTCATTCACCTGAGGGGCTGGGAGGGATGTGGTTCAGCTGCTTGTTTCCTGGGTAGCTGATGAATCCATCTGAGGTCAATTTCTTCTAGAAAGTGTAGCCTCCTCCCTGCCGCCCCCCGCCCCCCACCGCACCAAGAGCGATTGCTGCCACATTCTGCCTACTGTCTGCCGTACAGTGGCATGTTGCTCCAGCTCCTTTTGCTGCAGACGTGAAAGATCCCCTCCTCAATAAATCATCGTGGTCTCTGTCACTGTTTACATGCTCCATTCGGCCGCCAGGCTGGGCAGCTACAAGGCTTGCAGGTCTATGGGTGCAGCCTAACAACATGACATTCCCAAAAGCTAAATGGTCAGTGGCACTTGTCTAGATTCTTTTATGATTGTCATCTTCCTTTTTTGTTGTTGTTCCTATAATTGATTAGGAGAAGGATAAGTTACAAGCCGGGCTTCCCTGGTGGCTCAGAGGTTAAAGTGTCTGCCTGCAATGTGGGAGACCTGGGTTCGATCCCTGGGTTGGGAAGATTCCCTGGAGAAGGAGATGGCAACCCACTCCAATACTCTTGCCTGGAGAATCCCATGGACAGAGGAGCCTGGTGGGCTATAGTCCACGGGGTCGCAAAGAGTCTGACACGACTGAGCGACTTAACTTTAAGTTACAAGCTGGGAGTAGCAGTAAAATAAAGGAACTGGAATAAACATGATTGCTTCCTTCTTCTGGCCTTTTCTCCTGCCCCACTTTCACCCCTACACCCTCCTTCTGTATCTGCTGATATCTGGACTAGAGGGAAGGCTGGGCCCCATTGGCTAAGATGACCTGGAGCATCCTGAGAACTGCTGCTACCTGAGGCCTTTTGACACTGAGAATGTGAACCCCAGAAACAGGGGAGGTCAGAATGGGTGTTACAGTGAGAGGCCCCTGACTCCCAGAGATGCTTGGAGCCAAAACATGTGATCTCTTACACTAACTGACTCAAAATCAGATGTTGCTAGACAGTGACCCTGAAATCTACAGTTTCCCACTGCAATACTAACACTGCCTGAATGACTAAGTACAAGATACCTATCTTCCTGGAGTTTCAAGTTTCCCCACATATACAACAAGGAAGGCATGCTAATCTATCTACCAGAGAGGTATTTTAAGACCAACCAACATGTTCTTACACAATGGTAAAAACAAAAAAAATGAAAAATACTCATACCTCAGCTTTATTCTTTGCATTAAAACATACTGCCATTTTTTAACTTCACAATATTTCTAGACACCTAATTCTACCTTTATAAATATCCAAGAATTCTAAAGTTTGTAATTCTTTAATTATAACTTTAATACATGTACATATAATTCAACCTTCTGCATAACAAGCAGTCCATAAATATTTGTTGACTAAATGATGGATGATGGGTCAATTGACTAAATGAAGGCATTTCAAAATCAGATATATCACTAATAAATAAAATCACAAGTTGTTACTCTAAGTGAATAACTCAGTGACGATTTCCTAAGCTGAATTAATTACCAGAGTCTATAACAACTCTGCATTAGAGATATTAAATATGTGAAATACATAAGTGTCCAAAGTGATCAATTTATTCATGGTTGAGTTTGAGGCAACAGAAACAGAAAAAGTTAACAATCATGTTAATGAACAGGTGCTTCTTGCTGTGCTCTGACCAGAAGAATGTAATCCCCAGAACTCCTGCTCTGCTTTCCTTTCTCTTGTTTTCCATAGAATTTAGCCCCTTCCAACATACTGTATAATTGACTTACATGTTATGTAAACCAATTGGCTCTTGGGATTCACAGCTATATGGTGAAATCCCATTGACCATTGAAAAATGAGGAAGTTAGGGACACCCATGCACTCAGATATCTGAGTTTAACTTTCTAGTCAGCCTTCCACATCCAACTTTCCACATTCAAGATTCGATCATGTAGTGCTATTTATTGTGGGCGGGGTAGAAATGTTTAAGTTTAAACCTGTGTTGTTCAAGGGTCAACTGTGTCAGTTTTCTTTAAATTTCTACATTTTTCTTCATATGGTTTCATACTTGGTATGAGCCTATTGGATTACAGGACCCAGAAAGAAACTCACTTTTAAAAATATGCAGATTTTAGGTGGCCATAAATTTAAGTTGTAAATAATGTGTTCCTGAAAACCTAAAACCAACATTTGTATGGCCCACAGGAACACATGCAATCTAGTGTAAAGAAAATAATGTTTGAATGTATTCTGCACTGGTCAGAATGAATTTAGAATACTCTATGTCCATTTTTAGACAACTTTATTTTCAACGAGACAGACCCAAGCTTCACAGCAATTAGGTAAAATAGAACTCACTGTGAATCTTCATTTTAAAGACTGTGTTAGGATGGGCATAATAGCTGAGACCACTGGTATTGAAAAGGCAGTCTGTACAGCATATCTTTGTCAGCTCAGGTCACTATAACAAAATACCATGGTGTGTGTGTGCTAAGTCACTTCAGTCGTGTTTGACTCTTTGTGATCGATCCTATAGACTGTAGCCCAACAGGCACCTCTGTCCATCAGATTCTCCAAGCAAGAATACTGGAGTGAGTTACCATTTCCTCCTCCAGGGGGATCTTCCCGACCTAGGAATTGAACCTACGTCTCTTATGTCTCTTTCATTGGTTCCTTACCACTAGCGCTACGTGGGAAGCCCCAAAACACTGTAGACTGAGTGACTTATATGCAGAAATTTATTTCTCACAGTTCTGGAGGCTAGAAGTTCAAGATCAAAGTGTCAGTCTATTCAGTTTCTGTTGAGAGCTCTCCTGTGGCTTGCAGGTGGCTGTCTTCTCACTGAGCCCCCACATGGCCTTTTCTCACGCAGTGCATGCAATGGAGAGAAAGAGACCTTTCTTCCTCTCTCCTTTTAAGACTGCTTGTCCTATTAGATTAGGATGTCACCCTTATCACTGCATTTGGGGCTTCCCTGGTAGCTCAGCTGGTAAAGAATCCACCTGCAATTCAGGAGACCCCAATTCAATTCTTGGGTTGGGAAGATCCCATGGAGAAAGGGATAAGATACCCACTCCAGTATTTTTAGGCTTCCCTGGTAGCTCAGGTAGTAAAGAATCCACCTGTTATGTGGGAGACCTGGGTTGGGAAGATCCCTTGGAGGAGAGCAAACCCACTTTAGTATTCTTGCCTGGAGAATCCCCATGTACAGAGGAGCCTGGTGGGCTGCAGTCCATGGGGTCGCAAAGAGTCAGGCATGACTGAGCGACCAAGCACAGCACAGCACAGTTGTGACTCCCTGTAAGAAAACTTTCTAGCAAAACTTTTCAACAATGAAACCAATCCCCCACCCTTTGAGACTGTGGCCTTTCTATCACTGGAAGCAGTAACTCAGTTTTAAAGAATCTTTTTCCCAGTGATGTTAGAGAGGAGATTCCTAAATGATCAACAGCTTAAAGAAGACTGCTAGGCTCTCTCCAACTCAAAACTTCTACCTTGTTTAAACTTTTATAATATTGCTATTTTGCTAGTTTCACCCCAAGTTGTCTCCCTCTCAAAGGATTGAAACCATAAGTGGCTACATTGGCATAAGGAGAAAAGTCTATTAAAAGGCTTGGAACAACACAATTCAAACAATTTTGAATTAAGTAAAATTTCACAATTCTTGGTTTTGCAAAGAGGAATGAGATATCTATGATTCTCATCTAGATTTTGCTTGAATTTGTGATTTTGTGTGGGGTTGGGAGGAAGTGGTTTAAGTAAACTCTTAAGCTGCACCCCAAACACTGCTTGCTATCAGTTTCTTAAGAAACTCAAGAGGTTAAATATGATTTTATGAATAAGGTGGGAGCTGTCTGATATGTAAGATCATTTCAAACCTAGTCTTGGTAACTTTTAGGTAGAAGAAACTAAGAAAAGTGTGCTAGATTAAGAAAGAAAAACATGAATATTCTTTCACTGCTTTTCTTCCAGAAATTACATGACCTCCTACTATGACTGCCAGATGTAATAAATTTTCAACAAAAATTTTTAGTTCTGGATGAATCAAAAGTACTTGGCAACTAACACTATTTATTAATTCTGAACTCTGTTTTACTGTGAACTGCATTATGGTCAAAAATTTTAAAATAGAATATTTTAGATTAATATAAGTGTTTCATATTTTCATAAAAATTATAAGTCAATAAACATAAGACATTAAATGAGTTATTTGCAATTGATGCCTTACAGCTTAGTAAAATAGTAAAGATCCCACCTGCCATTGCAACAGACATAAAGAGACTCAGATTTGATCCCTGGGTTGGGAAGATCCCCTGGAGGAGGGCATGGCAACCCACTCCAGTATTCTTGCCTGGAGAATCCCCATGGACAGAGGAGCCTGGTGGGCCTCAGTCCATAGGGCCGCAAAGAGTCAGACATAACTGAAGCAACATGTAGCTTAATAAAATGAGTTATACTGTTAAGAACATTAAGCAAAAAGGGTATCAAAAGCTATATTTATTTTATGAATAGAGGATAGTTTCCTGACAAATTAAGAGCAGTGCTCCTACCCATTAGTCAGGACCCAACAGTCCTGACTGTTAATGGGTTGATGGTTGATACTGTTGGGTTTTCCCCCTCTTTTACATCCTTGGACACAGGACAAAGAAGAGATTTCCCAGTTGGAATACATACTTTACTGATAGATCCTAGCCTGGGCTCACTTGTAGGGAAAGGTCTCTGTCTTCAGATAATGGCTTCATCCAGCAACTAAACAGTGCCAGTCACATATATCGGACTATACCTTATAGATATATCTGATTATATCTTATAGTCAGCTAATCATGCAATTTATATGTGAAAGTGACCGGGGCAGTTTTGAGAGTAAAGGAGACATAATCACACTGGCTTAACAGACATAAACAGGAGCTGTGTGCCAGATAAACCAGTGCATTTAGTGGCCATATCCATAGGAGACATTGTGATCGAGGCTCCAACCTCCACTTCACCCCCAATATGAATAATCATTCTAAGATAGTGCTCCCCAAAGTGTGGTTCTGGACCAAGTAGTACTAATCATATAGCAACTTGCTGGAAATGTAAATTCCAACCCAAGACCTACTGAGCCAGAAACTCTGAGGTAGAACAAGGTGGCAATATGTGTTTGTATGAGCTCTCCCAGGTGAGTCCTGTGTAGACTGAGGTTTGAGATCCACTGATACAAGCCATTCATAATATTCAGTTTCCTTCAATGATGGGTTTAGGAACAGGCAGGCCTAAAGCCAGTTTGAGCCAATGCAGTACATAGACAGGTTAGTTTGAGATTTTCGGTAAAGATAAATCAATCATTCTTTTGCTGGATATGAACAAGGGAATACACTGCCTGACTATTAAATGTGACACTAGGAACTGCAGAGCAGAGAGGTGAAAACCTGGCCTGTTTAGTTGCCGGATGAAGCCATCCCGAAGCCCCTCCAACTTCTGGACTGTATTAAAGGATTCACGTGTGGAAGCCACTTCTGGCCCAATGAGCAGAAAGCACCCTTCCACACTAGTGTTCATTCCCACTTTTCTTGAACCTACCTTGGCACTAAACCTTCTCCCACAATGCCATCCTTTCTCACCTTTCTCCCTCCAATCCCCACCCATTTTCACATAGTCAAATTTCATCCCTCTTTCAAAGTCTAATTCACTCTGTCCTTCGTAAAGTTCATCCTGACTTCTCCACCCCAAATTATCTCCTCTTCTTTAGAATTCAGTTACTTTCTGAGCCACTGATTTGTTTTCATCTTATACTATCTTCTATGACTTTCTTTTACATTTAAGTGCCTTATCATCTGTAAGTCCCTGGCACCTAGCTTTGTGTGTGGCATTCCAGCCACGCTCAGGAAATATTTCCTACAGGTGGTGATTCCATTGGTCCATGGAGGTAAGAGTTGGTGTGCCACCAGTTGCTGTCACTTTTAGCAACTGTTCCCCATCTCCAGGTCACAGACATTCCTTGGTTTATGACCACCACATCAAACCCTGGCTTGTGACTTCCCTAGTGGTCCAATGGTTGAGAATCCACCATCCAATGCAGGGGTCATGGGTTCGGTCCCTGGTCAGGGAATCAAGATCCTACATGCCATAACTAGGCCCACAAGCCACAACTAGAGAGGCCTGCACACTGCAACTATTCAGCCCTGGCACTCTAGAGCCCATGCTCCCGCACCAAGAGAAGCCTGTGGGCACCACAAGACCCAGCACAGCCAAAAAAAGAAAAACCCTGACTTAATTACAATGCTAATCCTGTGGTGGCCTAAAATTAGGGTTAGACAACTTTATGACATCTATTAGCCAGAATCTCCAGCAGCAAAAAGACACAGGTAACCAGATGAAAGGTTGGTCACCCTTCCAGGACAGGACTTTACTGCACTGATGCAGCTCTACATGGTGAGTCGGAAATGGAGTTTCTAGATCATCATTAGCACCCAACCCCCTTCTCTGCATTTGCTTTCTTCAGAATCTGGATCCCAGCAGTGGGTTTTGTTTGGTGGCAGGAAGCTAAGGGTGTGAGAAGGTATGTGAGCCAGAGATTACTCGGGCTTCTAAGAAGACAGTACGTCTCAGTGTTTGAGGATGTGGGTTTTAGAGTCAGACTACCTGGATTAGACTCTCACTGAAGACTGTTGTCTACTTATAATCTTGGGCAAGTCATTGGACTGCTCTGACTCTTGATTTCCTCATCTATAAAATGGGATAATGCTCATACCTATCTCATATTCTGACATGCAAAATAAATAAGATCATGTATGTAAAATCCTTGGCATCATGCCTGACACATAGTAGATAGCAGTTATTGTTAGGAACCCAACCTCTCGGTGGCTCAGTGCTGACTTGCCTGCTCTCTGTGGTTGTGGAATGTGAAGGGCCTAGTCCTTCCCTGTTCACAGACTAGGCAGTGAGTGAACAGTGCAGAGAGGAACTGGAGTCTCACATGCAGTAGAGACAGCAGGCTTGGCCCTGGCTTTCTGCCTGCCTGGCAGCTGTGGGTTAACATCCGAAAGTAAACACTACCAATGTCCTCCTTAGCACCACACTTCCACCCGCTCCCCACCTCCCCAGCCACTACCCTCTCGCAGAAGTCACTCTCAAAGCAAGGAAGTTCTGCGGTTGCTACTAACTCCCTACATCTCCTTAGCTCTTTGCAGTCTTTGTCTCATTTGGCCCTCACACCATCCCTGTGCAGTACCCGGGCGCGGCCTTTGTCAGTCCCATGTTACCCATCAGGAAAGTGAAATTCAGAGAGATTATGTGAATTTCTCTTCCAAAAGCTGAACAGTCAGGACTGTTCAGAACCAGGACTCAAAGATGTTCTGACCCTTGGTCATCTGCCCACCCGCTTCACGGCCCATATGCCTGTCACATGGAATGAGGTTTTCCAAAGTAAAGCATGTTGTGTATGTTCTACATGTAAGATAATTGAAGTCAGATTGTAGAACAGTAAAAATTTTCTCACCTTCCTCTCCAGGATCTTTTGCTCAATATTCAAGTATGTGTACTGCTCCCAGGAAACACAGGGTTCAGGTCTGTTCTTCAGTTAGTTATCCAAAAAGTATCTAAGGTTGTGTTTTAGGGCTTTCCTTGTGACTCAGTTGGCAAAGAATTCGCCTGCAATGGGAGAGACCTGGGTTCAATCCCTGGAGTTGGGAAGATCCCCTGGAGAAGGGAACAGCTACCCACTCCAGTATTCTGGCCTGGAGAACTCCATGGACTGTATAGTCTGTGTTGTGTTTTAACCCTAAGCTGTAATCAAATCCTATTTAACTTGAGTGTTTGCCCAAGTCTGTACTTCTTGTGTTTATTCAAACCAAAGTTTCCATATGTGACTAGGTATAATGATTCTTTTCCTTCCCTTCAAATTCCAGGCAGGAACATGAAGTGTTTAGAAAGATTTGGAGAGTTGGGGTCACTGCAGTGTGAATTCACTGTAACAAGGAACATTTCAAGCACTTATTTGAAGTAGAGAATTTTAACAGTGTGAATTGAGTTAAGCAAGAAACTCCATCTTAGGACAACTAATTTCGGGGGCGGAAGTTTTTTAGCTAGGAACTAAAGATATGGCCATCAATGAGACAATCAGTCTTTGTCCCTGAGTTGTCCGTATTAACTAAGTGGTAGAAAGAACCTGGGTTTCATTGCCTTCTCGACCTGGCTTAGAATCCTGGGTCTGACATTTACTAGCTCTGTCACCTTGAATAAGCTCCCTAGTCTCTCTGAGCTTTGATTTCAGTAAAATGGGAAACTAGTACCAACTTTCCAGATTGGTGGAAAGATAAAGTTACCTTAAGTAGAATACCTGTCACATAATACATGGTTAACTCTAACGGTGGGCATAATTTCTTATCCTAAGCAATTAACAAGAGTTATACTATGGCAGTGTTTCCTAAACAATCCTTAAGATGATACAGTGTCTGATATCAGAACAATCTATCTCTGACTTCTATCAGGCTCAGCCAGTTACTCAAAACCCTCAATTATTTGTAGACAAAAGACTCTGTTATCTCCATGTAATGCAATCACTTGAGGGTTTAACATCAGACCCAGGCTGCTCCACATCACTGGATCCTATATCTTACCTACCTGGGAAAATGGAAAGAGCCTAGGACTGTGGGTTATTATCCCAATTCTGCCATTAACTATTTATTTGAACCACGGTCTAATTAGAAGCAGAGCAGGTCCCAATTTTCTCATCTATAAAATAAGGTTGGATATACAAATTTCTGGAGTATTCACCAATTCTTAAAAGTTAATGATTCTGGAATTTGAAAGAATCCAGCATTGACTACTTTGCAAATGGGTAGCAAAAACTAGAAACATCAAAAAAAAAAAAATGACAAAACACCACCACATCATTACCAAGGACACCAAGTAGACAAATTGCTGTGTGTGTGTGTATATGTGTCTGTCTGTGAGTCTACGTGTAGAATCAGGATAGATATTTATGTTTGTTTTTGTAAAATGGGAGACTAGTACCAACATTTATGTTTTTGTTGTTATTTTGAGACCCTAAGCCACAGATCTCTACCAAGCTATCACAGTTCACTAGTCAGTATGCAAGTGTTTGAATGGTTAACTTAATAATAATTTTAATGACAATAATAACATACCTTAACATTTATATTTTTCCATATAAATCAACTTTACATGTACTATCTGATTTAGATTTCATAACTTGTATTTTTATAATTTTTTGGAATATGGCTGATTTACAATATGTTAGTTTCAGGTATGCAGCAAAGCAAATTATATATATATATATATGTATATATAATACAGTGAAAATGTTGGTCGCTCAATCATGTCCAACTCTTTGCGACCCCATAGACTGTAGCCTACCAGGCTCCTCTGTCCATGGAATTCTGCAGGCAAAAATAGTGGAGTGGGTAGCCATGCCCTACTCCAGGGGGTCTTCCCAACCCAGGGATTGAACCCATGTCTCCCACATTGCAGGCAGATTGTTTACTGTCTGAGACCCCAGGGAAACCTCATGTATAGGCATACTCATTCTTCTTCAGATTCTTTTCTCATATAAGTTCTTAGAAAATACTGAGTAGCTAGCTCCCTGTGCTCCCAGTAGGTTCTTACCAGTTATCTACTTTATATACAGTAGTGTGTATGTTAATCCCGATCTCCTAATTTATCACTTCTCCCAAAGTTTCCCTTTTGGTAACGATACATTTGATTTGGAGATCTCTGAGTCAGTTTCTGGCTTGTAAATAAGTTCATCTGTATCATTTGTTATTTGATTTCACATATGAAAGTGAAAGTTGCTCAGTTGTGTTCAACTCTTTGTGACTCCACGGACTATACAGTCCATGGAATTCTCCAGGCCAGAATACTAGAGTGGGTAGCCATTCTCTTCTCCAGAGGATCTTCCCAACCCAGGAATTGAACCCAGGTCTCCCAAAGTGCAGGCTGATTCTTTCCCAGCTGAGCCACCAGGAAGTCCAAGAATACTGGAATGGGTAGCCTATCCCTTCTCCAGTGGATCTCTCTGACCCAGGAATCAAACCAGGGTCTCCTGCATTGCAGGTGGATTCTTTACCAGCTGAGCCATGAGAGAAGCCCAGATTTCACATATAAGTGATATTAGATGATATTTGTTTTTCTCTGTCTGACATAGTTAGTATGATGCTCTCTAAACCCATCCATGGTGCTGCAAATGGCATTATTTCATCATTTTTTATGGCTGAGTAAAATTCCATTGTACATATATTCCACATCTTCTCGATTCATTCCTCAGTTGGTGGACATTTAGGTTGCTTCCATGTCTGGGCTATTGTAAAGAGTGCTGCAATGAATGTTGCACATATCTTTTTGAATTATGGTTTTCTCCAGATATATGCCCAAGAGTGTGATTGCTAGATCACATGGTATTTCTATTTTTAGTTTTTTAAGGAATCTCCATACTGTTCTTTATATGGCCATAATAACTTATGGAAAGAGATTATATTCCCATTTTACAGATGAGGAAATGGAGGTTCAGATGAGACCTTCCTAAAGTTAGTGACCTGCCTAAAGTTACTAGACTGGAGAAGTGGTAGAGCTGTTTGGTCTTCTGTCTCTTCTCCAGTGACTCTTCTCAGACCCATAATATAAACACCAAATCATAACTAATTGCCCCTCATGTGAAAGGCATCTGTCTGCCTCTCTTCACCTAACTGGTTGCTTCCATCCTGGCCCAGCAGAACAGAAATCAGAGCCAACAGCTGCCCACCGCTTGGCCAGTGCCTTGCACCATCACGCATAATGTGATCACTCTGAACTTTGCTTAGAGACTAACACACAAAGCGTCAAATCATCTGAGAGCACAAAACACTGATTAATAGTTCTCCATGTTTGTATAATTCCCACTCTTCTAGAATGTTAGCTTTACAAATACGATCATATAACCCCCACCCCACCCCCGCCAAGGCAGTGTTAATGATGTGACCCATTTGCTTATGTGTGAAAGGCCCAAGTAGAATATTGGAACTTGTTACTTGCCTCAAAGTGGAAAATATTTTGTTTGGCACATATTGACTGTTAATCCACAAGTTCAACCTGCCTATTCTACTTAGGAAAAGCACAAATGAGTATGGACCCACAAATTCAGGATCTAAAATATTCTGTCCAAATCCAAGAGAAATTGGCCCTCTTACAAGTGAAAATCCAACCAAAGTGAAAAACACGTCTCACAGAGACGATACTATATGTCTTCAGAGACTGATGCCAGGGCCATGCTGGGGATTTTCAGAGTCATGCAGTGGATGCTCCTTCCACCCATAACTTGCCATAATCCTAATTAATTTCTCCCCATTGTTTGGTCTTTTTACTCAAGCTATAGAGTTTCTCAGGTCATGAAGGAGTAGATGTTGGTGTCTACAGTTTTTTTCTGTTGGGGATAATGGTGACGAAGCAAAAGAGGCTGAATACTGCTGGGAAGTTAGAACCTACATTCTCCTCATCCTCTCCCCTCACAAACCAAACCCCAAAAGCCATGCAAAGAGGGACTTGAAGCTTGGCTGTAGGAGAGGCAAGAGTAGTGGGGAGCAAAAGACATACAGATGGCAGTAGTCACATGAAAAGATACTTGACATCACTAATTATTAGAGAAATACTAATAAAAACTGCAATGAGGTACCACCTCACACCAGTCAGAATGGCCATCATTAAAAAGTCTACAAATGCAAATGCTGGAGAAGGTGTGGAGAAAAGGAAACCTTCCTAACCTGTTGGTAGGAATGTAAATTGGTGCAGCCACTATGGATAACAGTATGGAGTTGCCTCATAAAACTAAAAATAGAACTACTGTATGATCCAATAATCCCACTCTTGAGCATATACACAGGCAAAACTATAATAAAAAAAAAAAGACATGTGATCGGGTAGAGAGGGAGGTCGAGGGGGGATCGGATGGGGAATACATGTAATTCCATGGCTGATTCATGTCAATGTATGACAAAACCCACTACAATATAAAAAAAAAGACAAAAAAAAGACATGCACCCTAGTGTGTTCATAGCAGCACTATTCACAATAGCCAACAGAAACAACCTAAATGTCCATTGACAGATGAGTGGATAAAGAAGATGTGGTACATATATACAATGGAATACTACTCAGTCATAAAAAGAAAAAATAATGACATTTGCAACAACATGGATGCAACTAGAGATTATCATACTAAATGAAGTAAGTCAGAAAGAGAAAAACAAATACCATATGATAGCATTCATATGTAGAATCTAAAATATGACACAAATGAACATATCTATGAAAGAGAAACAGACTCACAGATATAGAAACTTGTGGTTGTCAAGGCAGGGGAGAGGGAGAGAGATGAACTGGGAATTGGAGTTAATAAATGCAAACTATTACATTTAGGAGGTATATCAACAAGGTCCTACTACCACAGGGAACCATATCCAACCTCCTGAGATAAACTGTAATTGAAAAGAATAGTTGAAAATACATGTGTGAGTGTAAAACTGAGTCACTTTGCTGTGTAACAGAGATTGGAACAACATCGTAAATCAACTGTACTTCAATTAAAAAAAAAAAGAGTAGTGGGGAGCAGCCAGGCAGCTGCCTCTTTCCAAGACCACACCCAGGCTAATTTGAAATTGCTATGCCTTCCAGGTGGGCTTCCCAACTGGCACTAGTGATAAAAAATCCACCTGTAATGTAGGAGATGCAGGAGGTTTGAATTTGATCCCTGGGTCAGGAAGATTCCCTGGAGGAGGGCATGGCAACCCACTCCAGTATTCTTGTCTGGAGAATCCCATGGACAGAGGAGCCTGGCGAGCTATAGTCCATGAGGTCACAAAAAGTTGGACATGACTGACTACATACGTATATCCTCCAGCTATGTCTATTCTTAGTATCTATATCAGAGGGATTTATTTGAAGACTTCTTAGAGCTAATAAACACATGATGAGTGTAGTCAGTAGAATAAGCTTCTAACAATATTGGAAATTGCTTGGGCCATAACGGTAGGTTGAAGAAACAAAAAGTATATGGAATTAAAAAATATTCTTAGAAAATAGGAATAATTCTCAGCCGTAGGAGCATGGGTGTCATTGGCAATTGCCATTTCCTGCCCAGCATATATTCTCCCTCCATGAAATAACCCCCCCTGTATTTGCTTTGGGGAACCATCCTCTCATTCTTAGACATGTCGCTTGTGTGAACTACATAAGTGGAACCCAGCGAACTGAAGCTAATCAGTTTAGCTCATTCTCTTGGCCATGGTTTATGTGTGGACATGCAACCTAATTAGAGCCAATGACACATGAGGAGATGTTTGCTAGAGCTTTGGGGAAAGGCAAGCTTTCACTCTTCTCCCATTAAAATGGTGTAGTAATATTAACTTTCAAACTTTTGCAGGTATTTTGTCACCATAGAATGAAAACATGTAATTATTCAGGTGACCACTTAGTAGAGCCCAAGGCTCTAACTATACTAGGGAAGCAGAGTAGAGAGAAAAGAGAAAAGACACATCCGTGGTGCCAACATTTGAGCCATTGGATCAAAGTTTTCCTGGAGCCTCTGGACTTCTCTCAGAAGTAGTACTGGGTTATTCTGTTATTTACAGCATAAGGAGCCCTAGTTGATCTAGACATTGATGGCTGACTACATGTTTTAAATTATAAAAATAACTTGATACACTATAATTTATAAATAGCTGTTTTCAGAGTGTTCAACAGCACAGTCTCAGGATTCAAGTCCCAGATTCTCCATTTAGCAGCAGTGAGATCTTGGGAAAATTGCTTCACCACTGAGACTCAGTCTTCTTTTTTTAATATTTCTTTAATGGCTGCCCCAGGTCTTAGTTGTAGCATGCAAACTCTTAGTTGTGGGATTTGGGATCTAGTTCCCTGGCCAGGGATGGAACCCTGGCCCCCTGCACTGGGAGCGTGGAGTCTTAGCCACCAGACCACCAGGGAAGTCCCTCAGTTTTCCCATTTCTAAAACAGAGACAATAACTATACCGATTTCATAGAACTGTCGTGAGAATTGAGAATTAAGATATAAGGCACTTAGGAAAGTGTCTAGCACATAGTAAGCACTAAATGTTTGTTATTATCACTCTGATTTTCACACATAGTAAAACCTTACTCAGAGAAAGTAGTGCCATGACGTTCCTGAATTGGACGGAACAACACGACAGAACCTTGTGGCTAGAAAAGACTTTTCTCCAAAGTCTCTCTCAATACAATCTGATAAGTTCAAAATGGTCTTCCCTGGTGGCTCAGTAGTGAGAATCTGCCTGCAATGCAGGCGATGCAGGCAGGAGATACAGGTTCCATCCCTGAGTCAGGAAGACCCCCTGGAAGAGGAAATGGCAATCCATTCCAGTATTCTTTCCTGGAAAATACCAATCCATGGGGTTGCAAAAGAGTCAGACATGACTGGAAGACTAAATAACAAACAACAACAGCTTTCTTATCACCTCCTACCAGGTAAACACTTCAGAGCTATTGCTCATTCTTTCATTTCTTGTTCTGCCTTCACACACGCAGCCAAAGACAGGATATGGAAAAACATTTGTGATTATGATGTTAAGAGGTAAGAGAGTATAAGTGAAAGGAAAGCATGAAGAAAGCCAAAGGGGGAGAGGTGTGTGACAGGAATCCTCCCTCCCACAGTTGCACAATGTACAACTGAGCGAGCCACAAAAGAAGTTTGGTGCCAGGCAGTTTTTCAGTTTCCCCCTTTATTTACCACAATAGAGAGTGTGACCTACCTTGAAAGTCACTGGCAAATTTTCTACATGACCTCTGAGGCTCAGTCCCAAGTCAGTCAACCCCAAGGAAAATATCCCATTCTAAGCTCTGGCCTAGGTGGTGGTGGTATTTAGTTGCTAAGTCGTATCCAACTCTTTTGTAACTCCATGGACTGTAGACCCCGTGAACTAGAGTGAGTTGCCATTTCCTTCTCCAGGGATCAAACCCACGTCTCCCACATTGACAGGCAGGTTCTTTATCGCTGAGTCACCAGGGAAGCCCCTGGCGCAGGTACTTGAAAGCAAGTTTTCATCTAGTTGATCTTTTCCCTCTTCTACCCGCACAGCAGATATCAGACTAAAGAAGCAGACACTCTTCATTCCAGTGTGAATCCAGCATGACTTCATTCAGGTCAACACCTATGACTGTGTTGGCCAATGTGAGAAGAGGAAGCCTAGATTTGGAAGAGCTAAAAGCTTTATTCTGGTTAAAATATTTTCGTATTCATTCCAAAGTATGCTTTTTCTCTCTGCACCCCTCTTTTACTAAATTTTCCCCATTGCTTTAGAAAAATTAGTTCATCATTAGCAGAAAATCAAGTTGTCAGGCTTTTAACGTCCAAGTTCAGAGGATTGGATCCAGGTATAAGACAGAGAGACTTGGGAAGAGTGTGTGCTGATCAGTTTTAAATGCCCCTCTACTAACATCAAGCTCCCATCCATCCCCATCTTCAGACCAGATAAAGACTTTCCAAGTTGAGGATCACAGAAGTGGATAAATGAGGATAAGCAAGAGAATTCAAGGTACTGAAGGTGTAAGAAAGTGTCCTTTGCCATGCCCCTTACCTTGAGGTTGGCTCCAAGGTGGGGAAAGATGATGAAGGCTCGTGATGCTGTCAGGAATCTGTTACTGTATGAAATCCTGGGAGGCAAGAGCCTCGTAGATGTTTCTTAGTCCACAAGGTTGTGACAGTGGTGAGTTAAAGATGACCACACAGCATGCCACAGGTAAGGAAAGCCTGAGACAGCCTTTCTAAATCTCTAACAGCCCCAGAGAGGCAGAGGCAAAGAGTTAAATTGCCCCTCTGCCCCCCAAAAGGGCACAGAATTTAGCTGACAAAAGGCCCAAGAGGCTACGTAATTGAGACAACGAGTTATGAAAGTGGAAAGTGGCATGGAGTGTGTATCAAGAGTCCAGCTGGGCCAAAGACATCTCCATAGGCGCCTGATGTGGGGGTGAGGACACCTAAGCACAGGGCTATTGCTCATCTCAACAGATGCCAGGGCATGTCAAGACTGAGGACAGAAGCCCTCTCCTACTGACCCCGAAGTCAGCTTATTCTGGAAAAAAGGAGATAGTGGATAATGCCTAGAATTATTTGCATTCTTTTTCTGTGAGTTTCTCAGGGCTTAGGGCTGGGAGAAGTCAAAAAAGACTTCTGGAAGGAGGATATAAATCCCAAGATATTGAAGGAAAGTGATCAAGTTAGATAAAGAGAATGAGGAAGGCAGGGATAGGCCAAGGGAGCAGCATAAGCTATCTTTGCTTGGCATGGAAGCAGGAAATTGTATGCTGGAGGCTGGCCCGGGCACCATTAGCAAATTGGTAATGTGATGGCCAGGAGTTAGAAGTTATATTAGAGATAAGGCTAGAGAAGTGAGTAGAGGTCAGGTGAAGGGGGACTCTTACGACTTATAAAAGGGGCTAAGGTAATAGGAAGGCATTGACAGACCCTCAAGGAGTGAGATGGTCATATTTTCAGCACTGTGCGTTTGGATGTGAGGGTTTCCTCTGGATATTTACTGCTCCCTAACAAAACTTAGTGACTGAAAATAACAAACATTTTACTATATCTCACAATTTCATGGGTGAGAAATTTCAGCAAGACTCAGCAAGGCAGATTTTCTGCTCTATGTGGCCCTGATTGGCATCACAATAATATTTGCCTTGCAGCTGATACAGTTTGAAGGTTCTAAGGTGGCTTCATCCACATGCCTCATGCCAGGACATGTGCCTGGTGCCTGGTCTCTCTCCGTGTCACTTCAATCCTCTCCATATGGTCTAACAAGGCAGGGGGCCTTATAATGACAGCTTAGGTTTTCCAGAGACCAAAGTGAAAGCTCCTCTAAAAGGCTAGCCAACTGGCATACTGTCACTTTCTCTGCACTCTATTGAATAATCAGTGCAGTACTCAAGCCTATGTAACTGAGGGAGGAAGGGAATAGACCTCATCTTCCACAGATGAGTATTAAAAAATTTGTGGCCATTTTTAACCCACCACAGTCTGAGGATGTGAGAGTGGAGGTAGAGAAGAGTACAGAGTTCCTATAATCCCCAGTTCCTGAAGTATTTGTGCAGGAATACTCCCAGAATGGGCTTCCCATTCAGTCATGAAGAATCCGCCTGCAGTGCAGGTGGCTCAGGAGACAGGGGTTCAATCCCTGGGTTGGAAAGATCCCCTGGAGGAGGGCATGGCAACCCGCTCCAGTATTCTTGCCTAGAGAATCCCATGGACAGAGGAGCCTGGTGGGCTACAGTCCATGGATTCAGGTCGCAAAGAGTCAGACAAGACTGAAGCAACTTGACATGCACGTATTCCCAGAATGCTCTTACATAGAAAGCTCTCTTACTTTAATATAATTGATGATTTATTTAATCCCTCTTTCTCTCATTAAATTTTGAGGGAAGAAAAATATGTGTCTTGTATAGATCTCAATCTGAGTGTCTAATACCTAGTTGATACTCAATAAACATTTATGGAAAAAATAAACTGAATACATTGAAATGATTGAGAGCCCCTTAATTTCTGGGTCTTTAGGACACCAGAGCAGCCTCCTATTTGATATAATTTCCTTCACTAGATACAGAGCTTCTTATTGACTTAAGAACTGCTTGAACTGAATATATAAAAATAACACTCACTATGAACATTTACATGAAGAACTTTCAGCTTTTGGTGACTGTATTAGTCTTCTAATGCGGTATACTACCAGCCTCTAAATGGAGGCAGGGCTTTTGTCAGAGGCTCTGGAGGGCAAGGAGGGCAGGAGAGTGGCCTCCTTCACATTTACCTGGGAGTCTCCACATGCCTTCTCTAGGAACCTCGGGGGTACTTGGCATTTAACAGCTCCTCCCCTAAACCTTCAGGCCCCAAGTTGCCCACAGCTGCTGCAGCATTGATTGCAGGATATCAGCAGCATTCTTGGAGCATTGCATCCTGATTGCAGGATACCAATCTGAGGATCTCCAAGTAGCTGAGTCATACTGGGTATCATGGCCAGCAGGGCAGGTCCCAGGGGACCAGACTGGTAGGTTGCATTGCCCATAGCCAAGGTGTCCACACAGCAGGGTCCTTGTCTCCAAGCCGCAGCAGCAGAAGGTTGAGCAGTCCTTCCTGGCTCAGCAGGGCCCCACATAGGGCCATGCTATGTTGGAGCAAGTGTCCCAAGAGCCCATAAGTACAGGCCCGCACAGAATTCTACTAAAAACTTAGCATCTTCAAACAACACACATTTATCTCACAGTTTCTGTGGGTCAAGATTCCAAGTACGGCTTGACTGGATTCTCTCCCTTGGGTCTCCAAAGGCCGTGATCAAGTTGTTGGCTAGGGATGCTGTCTCATTTGGGGTTTGACTGGGGCAGGATCTGCTTTTGTTGGCAGAGCTCAGTTCCTTGAGGTTGTAAGACTGAAGGCTTCAGTTTTGTACTAACAGTTGGCCAGAAGCCAGCCTCTGTTCCTTGACACACAGATCTCTCTATGTGGTAGCTTGTTCATCAAAGCTGGCAAGGGAGAAAGAAAGAGTCTCCTCACAAGATGAGCACTATAATCTCATGTAATATAGAGGCCACGACATGGAAATTTGATTTTTCAAAGCCATGATGAAGAGACTCTTGTAAGATGGCACTAAAATCTATGCAACATAGTCACACATATCCCTTTACACTCCTGGGAAGAAAATCACACTGGAAGAGCACTGGAAACAGCAGGTCAGAGAGTTCACCCCACGAGTCTGCTTACCATGCTGCTTATAGCAACATTATGATTCTCATAAGATGAAATATGACGTAGATTAGCTTTCTTTCCAGTGTAATTGGACTCTGAAACAGAATTCCACTTGTTATTTGTCGATCATGGAATATGACCAACCCCTAAAATTCTAAAGAAAAATCAGGACAGACAGTTTTCAGAACATTCCAGTTCTCTCAGAAAGTAGTGTTATTTAATTTTTGCCTTTTCATCAGGCACTGCCATCTTCCCTTGGGGAGATAGATGTGCATTTGCCTAAGCCACAATTTAATGCAATTACTATCGTATCTTTATCCAAATGCTAGCCAAGGGGCTGGGAATTCTTACCCATACAAGCCCACAAAGCACATATTTTTAAACATTCATGTTGGTACTTTCTCACCTATCTAGTTTTAGTATAAGTATCAGACTCGGAGCTAAGGAATGTATTTTGCAACTGAGGAGGATTCCTTCAAACAAGGGCCAACAAAGGAGAGCCCCTTCTTCTGCAGGAGTGGTCAGAGTAAGCAAAAAGAAAATCTGCTCCAACTCCTCAGGATAGTATTCTGAAAGTAGTCTGGGCCATCCCAAAGCTGTGGTCCCAATACCTGACTTGTTTATCCTATATGCATGTCTAGGAACAGTATGAACCTAACTGCTACTCATTCCTGCATTAGCCTTTCCTTCTCTGGAGCCAAGCTCCCTGTGAAAAAGATAATACAACATTATTGACCAGCACAGGGCCATTTGACAGGGTTTTCCAGAAATCCAGAATTACCAGAAGCTAGACTCCCTCGGCTTCAATTTGTGTTGTTTGACCTTTCGACAGAGTAGTACTTATTTCATTTCATACTCTCTTGCTTTACTATAGTTATTCATTAAAATGAAATCAAATAAGAAATAACATTAAGAGGTTTCTGCTAACATCTCAATTTTAAAATGACAGTCATAAAACTCTGGTATTACAAGTCTAAATATGGTCACCAATAATATAAGTGGCCTTCCAGTAACTAGAAGGGAGGAAGAGGGGCTTTTTGAAGTCCCGGTCATATTCTGGTTCTTGATCTAGATGCAAGTTATGTGTTCAGTTTGTGAACATTTTTCAAACTGTACTCTTATAGTATGCTCATTTTTCTGAATATATATTATTCTTAAGTAATATTTTAAGTGTTTAAGCCATTTTGAGTTGATCTTTGTGTATGGTATGAGGATGTGTTCTAAATTCATTGATTTACATGTAGCTGTTCAACTTTACTGTCTGAGCCATTACAGAAGCCCAGACTTTCCCAGCACCACTTGCCAAAGAGACAGTCTCATCTTCATTGCATTAATATATTCTGGCCTCCTTTGCCAAAGATTAATTGACTGTAGGTGTGTGGGTTGATTTCTGGGCTCTCTACTCTGTTCCAATGATCCATATGTTCGTTTTTATGCCAATACCATGCTGTTTTCATCACAGTAGCTTTGTATTCAGTAGCATTTTTGAAATGAAGAAGTAATGTTGCTAAGTTTTATTGCCATAAAATGAATTTTTCCTGTTTTCTAGTTTAGAAATTTACTTACAACTTGATTTAAGTTCATATTTCATTACAAACTTCTTTTGTTAAGTGGATTACAATGTGCCTTAAATAGCTTCATTTAGAAACATATATTTAATTAATTACTTTTAACTCTTTTCAGTGAATTAGATGCTATCAGGTTCCAAATAGGTCAGGTCATGGTGGAGAGGTCTGACAGAATGTGGTCCACTGGAGAAGGGACTAGGCAGTATTCTTGCCTTGAGAACCCCATGAACAGTATGAGAAGGCAAAATGATAGGATACTGAAAGAGGAACTCCCCAGGTCGGTAGGTGCCCAATATGCTACTGGAGATCAGTGGAGAAATAACTCCAGAAAGAATGAAGGGATGGAGCCAAAGCAAAAACAATACCCAGTTGTGGATGGGACTGGTGATAGAAGCAAGGTCCGATGCTGTAAAGAGCAATATTGCATAGGAACCTGGAATGTTAGGTCCATGAATCAAGGCAAATTGGAAGTGGTCAAACAGGAGATGGCAAGAGTCAATGTCAACATTCTAGGAATCAGTGAACTAAAATGGACTGGAATGGGTGAATTTAACTCAGATGACCATTATATCTACTACTGTGGGCAGGCATTCCTTAGAAGAAATGGAGTAGCCATCATAGTCAACAAAAGAGTCTGAAATGCAGTACTTGGATGCAATCTCAAAAACGACAAAATGATCTCTGATCGTTTCCAAGGCAAGTCATTCAATATCACGGTAATCCAAGCCTATGCTCCAACTAGTAACGCTGAAGAAGCCGAAGTTGAACGGTTCTGTGAAGACCTACAAGACCTTTTAGAACTAGCACCCAAAAAAGATGTCCTTTTCATTATAGGAGACTGGAATGCAAAAGTAGGAAGGCAAGAAACACCTGGAGTAACAGGCAAATTTGACCTTGGAGTACAGAATGAAGCAGGGAAAAGGCTAATAGAGTTTTGCCAAGAGAACGCACTGGTCATGGCAAACACCCTCTTCCAACAACACAAGAGAAGATGCTACACATGGACATCACCAGGTGGTCAACACCGAAATCAGACTGATTATATTCTTTGCAGCCAAAGATGGAGAAGCTCTATACAGTCCACAAAAACAAGACCGGGACCTGACTGTGGCTCAGATCATGAAATTCTTATTGCCAAATTCAGACTTAAACTGAAGAAAGTAGGGATAACCACTAGACCATTCAGGTATGACCTAAATCAAATCCCTTATGACTATACAGTGGAAGTGAGAAATAGATTTAAGGGACTAGATCTGACAGACAGAGAGCCTGATGAACTATGGACAGAGGTTCGTGACATTGTACAGGAGACAGGGATCAAGACCATCCCCATGGAAAAGAAATGGAAAAAGGCAAAATGGTTGTCTGAGGAGGCCTTACAAATAGCTGTGAAATGAAGAGAAGCGAAAAGCAAAGGAGAAAGGGAAAGATATTCCCATTTGAATGTAGAGTTCCAAAGAATAGCAAGGAGAGATAAGAAAGCCTTCCTCAGCGATCAATGCAAAGAAATAGAGGAAAACAACAGAATGGGAAAGACTAGATATCTCTTCAAGAAAATTAGAGATACCAAGGGAACATTTCATGCAAAAATGGGCTCAATAAAGGACAGAAATGATATGGACCTAACAGAAGCAGAAGATATTAAGAAGAGGTGGCAAGAATACACAGAAGAACTGTACAAAAAAGATCTTCATAATGGTGTGATCACTCACCTAAAGCCAGACATCCTGGAATGTGAAGTCAAGTGGGCCTTAGAAAGAAAGCATCACTACGAACAAAGCTAGTGGATGTGATGGAATTCCAGTTGAGCTATTTCAAATCCTGAAAGATGATGCTGTGAAAGTGCTGTACTCAATATGCCAGCAAATTTGGAAAACTCAGCAGTGGCCACAGGACTGGAAAAGGTCAGTTTTCATTCCAATCCCAAAGAAAGGCAATCCGAAAGAATGCTCAAACTACTGCACAATTGCACTCATCTCACATGCTAGTAAAGTAATGCTCAAAATTCTCCAAGCTAGGCTTCAGCAATACCTGAACCGAGAACTTCCAGATGTTCAAGCTGGATTTAGAAAAGGCAGAGGAACCAGAGATCAAATTGTCAACATCTGCTGGATCATTGAAAAGGCAAGAGAGTTTCAGAAAAACATCTATTTCTTCTTTATTGACTATGCCAAAGCCTTTGACTGTGTGGGTCACAATAAACTGTGGAAAATTCTGAAAGAGATGGGAATACCAGACCACCTAACCTGCCTCTTGAGAACTCTATATGTAGGTCAGGAAGCAACAGTCAGAACTGGACATGGAACAACTGGTTAAAAATAGGAAAAGGAGTATATCAAGGCTGTATATTGTCACCCTGCTTATTTAACTTACATGCAGAGTACATCATGAGAAACGCTGGGCTGGAAGAAGCACAAGCTAGAATCAAGATTGCCTGGAGAAATATCAATAACCTCAGATATGCAGATGACACCACCTTTATGGCAAAAAGTGAAGAGGAACTAAAAAGTCTCTTGATGAAAGTGAAAGAGGAGAGTGAAAAAGTTGGCTTAAAGCTTAATATTCAGAAAAATAAGATCATGGCATCTAGTCCCATCACCTCATGGGAAATAGATGAGGAGACAGTGGAAACAGTGTCAGACTTTATTTTTTGGGCTCCAAAATCACTGCAGATGGTGACTGCAGCCATGAAATGAAAAGACGCTTACTCCTTGGAAGGAAAGTTATGACCAACCTAGATGGCATATTAAAAAGCAGAGACATTACTTTGCCAACAAAGGTCCATCTAGTCAAGGCTATGGTTTTTCCAATGGTCATGTATGGATGTGAGAGTTGGACTGTGAAGAAAGTTGAGTGCCGAAAAATGATGCTTTTGAACTGTGGTGTTGGAGAAGACTCTTGAGAGTCCCTTGGACTGCAAGGAGATCCAACCAGTCCATCCTCAAGGAGATCAGTCTTAGGTGTTCATTGGAAGGACTGATGCTGAAGCTGAAACTCCAATACTTTGGCCACCTCATGTGAAGAGTTGACTCGTTGGAAAAGACCCTGATGCTGGGAAGGATTGGGGGCAGGAGGAGAAGGGGTCAACAGAGGACGAGATGGCTGGATGGCATCACCGACTCGATGGGCATGAGTCTGAGTAAACTCCGGGAGTTTGTGATGGATAGGGAGGCCTGGCATGCTGCGATTCATGGGGTTGCAAAGAGTCGAACACGACTGAGTGACTGAACTGAACTGAACTGAACTGAGGTTCCAAAGATTTTAACACACACAGCAATACTGTCTCCAGTTCTTTGAGTTGATGTTTAATTTTTTAATTTTCCAAGGTATTTTATACTAATAATGAAAACTATAAAACTATGAACCTGGTAAAAGCAGGACCAAAAACTGATAAGGATGGAAACTTTTTAAAGAATAAGATTGTTTTTCTTGGGCATTCAGAAGAGAGGAAAAGGATACTAAAGAATGATGGTCCTGGTTTTTCCAGGGAATAATGAAGCAAGGCTCTGCTATAGTGTTGGGATAGAGCTGCCAGTTCAGGGAATTAGGAAATAACGCTGACAAGATGTCATGGCTGAAGGTCAAGGGAATTAAAGATACTCGTGAGAGTGCAAAGAACATGGTTGATAAAAGGGTTCTCAGAGTTTAGAAAGATAAGAGAAGGTGGGAAGTAACAGATAAACTATGAGAAAAAAGATTGGAGGTCACACTAAGGACAAATGACAGACTCATTGGGAGTAAGTAAGAGAGGCAGAAGGTGGGTGGCTGTGGGTAGAGAGGGAAACTCACAATCCAAAATTTTGCAGGTAGTGTACTTTCATCTGATGACTGGCTTCAAGGTGTGGCTACATGTGTGGGTTCCTGATATAGAGTGAAGTTGAAGATGACTGAAAAAAAGAAAGATGAGAAATTGTGAGGTCAGGGTGCTAATGAGTCATTATCGTGAATGCTGAAATCATTGGGTCGATGAAGGACTTGGGGATAGTTCAAGCCTGACACAGAGTTTCAGAAACACAGTTGGGCACAGGCAGGGAAGTGGATGGCCAACCTGGGCAGGGCCAGATTTATGCAAATAGCAAGGCAGGCAGTTGGTCTTTGAAATTTATCACCTTTGTTTGTTTCTGTAGCAGTTTCTCTTAGTTTTGTTCATTTACTCTCAAGTAGCCTCCAAGTTCTCATGTTGTCCTCTCACTGTACAGGTTCCCCCTCTGATTCTGATATATCTAAAATCCTGAATAAGTCTCAAAGCACAAATGGAAAGTTCTCAATTGTTATATCAGTTTTCCCCATTTTTCTTTGCATTTTACGGGGTATTCTAATGACAAATCCTTATCCTGAAAGTGGTTGTTTCAGGACCAGTACCTTACAGAGGTTTTGCAAAGTCATGTAATTCCAGCCCAGGGGAGATGAGCTCTTGCTGTCCTGAAAAATCTTTCTCCAATATTGATTTATTGTTTTAGCCAAGGACTTTAACTATTTCCTGGGCTTCCACGATGGCTTGGCAGTAAAGAATTGTCCTGCAATGCAGGAGATTCAGTTTGACCCCTGGGTCAGGAAGATCTCCTGGAGGAGGAAATGGCAATCCATTCCAGTATTCTTGAATGGAAAACTTCATGGACAGAAGAGCCTAGCGGGCTATAGTCCGTGGGGTTGTAAAGAGTCAGACACGATGGAGTGAAGCACACAAATTAACCATTCCCCACAAAATGGGAGTCTTTTATGGGTTAGTGTTAGCCAATACAAAAATATCCACAAAAGAACTCACTCAGTTATTTGCTTTCCCGCCTAGTGTACAATATAGGCTACTGTGCTGTAATATATTGATTTCTTCTGTCTTCCTCTATGCCAGAGAAGTATTGTCATTTTCAGTATACACTGCAATACAAACAAAAAGGTTGAGGAAGCACTTTCATAGCAGACATTCAAGAAAGATAACAGCAGATGTTTATTGAGCATCTACTGTGTGCCAAGCATTTCATGTATTTTAGTTCATTTAACCTTGGGAGCAATTCTGTTAGGTTGGTACTGTCGACTACAAATTGGCATTTGCCATCTATCTCTACACAGACTAAATAATTTACTGCTGCAGCTGCTGATTTTCAATACCTCCTGAAAGGAGTTCAGGAGGTCAGAGCAGAAATGAGGAATTCTGTGCTCTGGGAAAAACTGGCAGGATAGGTCTTCAGATGGTTAGATATTTTCAGGAGCTGATTTCAAGAGTCCAGTTCTTGTATCTCTTCATATCTAGAAAAGCACCAAAATCCTTCATGGTGATGACTGCTCCTTGTGACTAGCAGAAACCTGTAAAAAAAAAAAAAAAGTGCTTTAGTGCATGTACTCCCTTTCACCAAAATCCCGGATATATGGACCTTCCCCCTACCTCTTTGGAGCAGTTTCTCGGAGGTATCTGAGGTGCTGTCTCCTGCACTATTGTCTTCATTTTGCCCCAATGAAACTTAACTCGCAACTCTCACATTTTACACTTAAGTTGACAGTACTGTTTTCTTCTCATTTGATTGAAGAATCTGAGAAGAGCTGCCCAAGTTCATAGACGTGGAAGATAGCAGCATCAGTATTCAAACCCATGCAATCTGAAAACAGAAAATACACTTAACTGGTATCAGTTCAGTTCAGCTCAGTCACTCAGTCGTGTCCCACTCTTTGCGACCCCATGAATCACAGCACGCCAGGCCCCCCTGTCCATCACCAACTCCCAGAGTCTACCCAAACCCATGTCCATCGAGTCAGTGATGCCATCCAGCCATCTCATCCTCTGTCATCCCCTTCTCCTTCTGCCCCCAGTCCTTCCCAGCATTAGGGTCTTTTCCAATGAGTCAACTCTTCGCATGAGGTGGCCAAAGTATTGGAGTTTCAGCTTCAATATCAGTCCTTCCAATGAACACCCAGGACTGATCTCCTTGAGGATGGACTGGTTGGATGGCCTTGCAGTCCAAGGGACTCTCAAGAGTCTTCTCCAACACCACAGTTCAAAAGCATCAATTCTTCTGTGCTCAGCTTTCTTCACAGTCCAACTCTCACATCCAAACATGACCACTGGAAAAACCATAGCCTTGACTAGATGGACCTTTGTTGGCCAAGTAATATCTCTGCTTTTAAATATGCTGTCTAGGTTTGTCTTAACTTTCCTTCCAAAGAGTAAGCGTCTTTTCATTTCATGGCTGCAATAACCATTTGCAGTGATTTTGGAGCCCCCCAAAATAAAGTCTGACACTGTTTCCACTGTTTCCCCATCTATTTCCTGTGAAGTGATGGGACTAGATGCCATGATCTTAGTTTTCTGAATGTTAAGTTTAAGCCAACTTTTTCACTCTCCTCCTTCACTTTCATCAAGAGGCTTTTTAGTTCCTCTTCACTTTCTGCCATAAGGGTGGTGTCATCTGCATATCTGAGGTTATTAGTATACATGGCCCCTAAATAAATGTCCATTAGATTTAAATGAAATTTTTGTTTTTTTTTTTTTGTTGTTGTTGTTTTTGGCTGTGTTGGGTCTTTGCTGCTGCATGGGTTTTTCTCCAGTTGTGGCAAGCAGAGGCTACTCTGTAGCTCTCCAAGTTTCAGTTTGCAGGCTTTTCATTATGGTGGCTTCTCTTGTTGCAGAGCACAGGCTCTAAAGTGTGCTGGCTTCAGTTGCTGCAGCACATGAGCTCAGTAGCTGTGGTCCCCGGCTCTAGAGCACAGGCTCAATAGTTGTGGCACATGGACTCAGTTGCTCTGCAGTACGTGGGATGATCCCAGGTTAGGGATCAAACCTGTGTCTCCTGCATTGGCTAGTGAATTCTTTACCACTGACCCACTAGAGAGGCCTCAAATTTTTTAAAAAAATTTTTAATTGAATAATACTTTATTTACAATGTTTTGTTAGATTCAAGAGTAAAGCAAAGCAATTCAGTTACATATAGTATTTTTTCAGATTATTTTCCCTTATTGTTGCTGTTCAGTCACTAACTTCATGTCCAACTCTTTGAAACCCCATGGACAGCAGCACACCAGGCTTTCCTGTCCTCCACTATCTCCCTGAGTTTGCTCAAACTCATGTCTATTGAGTCAGTGATGCCATTCAACCGTCTCATCCTCTGTCACCCGCTCTCCTCTTGCCCTCAATCTTTCCCAGCATGAAAGGCTTTTCCAATGAGTTGGCTCTTCGAATCATGTGGTCAAAGTATTGGAGCCTCAGCTTCAGCCCTTCCAATGAATATTCAAGACTGATTTCCTTTAGGATTGACTGGTTTGATCTCCTTGCTGTCCAAGGGACTCTCAAGAGTCTTCTCCAGCACCATGGTTTGACAGCATCAGTTTGGTGCTCAGCTTTCTTTATAGTCCAACTCTTACATCTGTACATGACTACTGGAAAAACCATAGCTTTGACTAGATGGACCTTTGTTGGCAAAGTGATGTCTCTGCTTTTTAATATGCTGTCTAGGTGGGTCACAAATTTTCTTCCAAGGAGCAAGTGTCTTTTAATTTCGAGGCTGCAGTCACTGTCAACAGTGGTTTTGGACCCCAAGAAAATAAAATCTATCACCGTTTCCACTTTTTCCCCATCCATTTGCCGTGGAGTGATGAAACAGGGTGCCATGGTTTTAGTTTTTTTTTTTTTTATGATCTTAGTTTTTGAATGTTGAGTTTTAAGCCAGCTTTTTCACTCTCCTCTTTCACCTTCATCAAGAGACTCTTTAGTTCCTCTTAACTTTCTGCCTTTAGGGTGGTATCATCTGCATATCTGAGGTTGTTGATATTGACTATAGTTCCCTGCGCTACACAGTAGGTCCTTGGTTATCTGATTTATATATAGTAGTGTACATATAAAACTCCTAATTTATCCCCCCTCATTTAACATTTTATAAGTTTGCTTTAAAATAAATACCTCCATAAACGGCTAAGCTAGAATACACTCCAGTCACTCTCTGGGGGTTAGATATAGGATGACAGGAAGTAGGAAGAACCAAAGACACAATGAAGCTTTGTCTCTTCTGCAGCACAAACCCCAGCTGGCTTGGGACTCCCTTAGCTAGACACAAAACAGGCCCACTTTCCTGTGATTTAAAAATGATCTGATCAACTAAGAGATCATAATTTGGTTTGTGTTTTACTGTATCTGAATCCTCAGTATAATGAAGAACCTTACAATTGTTAATTTATGGGTATAATTTGTTCAAGTCCATTTAATCATTATTGCCCTCTAATAGCCTGCCATTCTTCCACAAAAGGCGCTGGCCTTGGGTGTGTTTCTTGATAAACACACACACACACATTTATCTTTTAAGCTTCTCATCTTTGAAAAAAATATATATCAAAGTGAGCCTAAAGGTTCACTTTGCAGACCACTACCGGGAAAGAGAAAGGTTGTAATGAAACTGGTTTTTATTTGGTATTTTTGTCACAGATTGGGAGGTACAAATTGCAAGAAAAACTAGTTTCTTGGCGTGTCACCAACTGTGAGGTTCTCTGATCAATCACGCCCAAGCATATTAACTTAAAAACATATATTATGGCAAGGTTCTTTTATGTAAGACTTGGACAGAAGCCGCCACAATCTGTGGTAATCTCACGTGGAATCATTGTCACCGAGCCCTTCACGTTCCGTGAGGAACTCCCACGCTTCCCCAGTCCCCAAGGACAGCCGGCGGTCCCTTGCGGCTCCGAGGTCCCTGAGGAAGGCACTGAACGCAGGCCAAAAGAGCCGCGGCAAGAAGTGAGGACGGACGGCGCAGGTAGCACCCGGGCTTTAGTTCACGACCCCGTTCTTCCACGGGAAAATGGAACATTCCGCTCCTTCCGCCCGCAGAGGGAAGGTGGGGGAACCCTTCGATCTAGTCTAGGAGAGGCGACGCGGGCGCAGCCACCGGAATCCGGGACGCCAGGAACCGCGTTACGGGAATAGCAGCCTCTCGGAGTACCGCCTCCTCGCCTTCGGGCTACAGCTGAGCCAATGCCGGAGCGCGCCGGGTATCACAGAGGCCAATCAGCTTACAGAGTCCAAGTCCGGGGGCGGGGCGTTACGGGGCGCCGCGGGGCGGGGTCAGGGGGCGCTTTGCCCCGCAGCGGGAGGAGGGCCGCGTGCAGCGTCTGCTGGAAGGTCCCGGGAGCTAGCCGGAGCCGGGACCAGGAGCCGACAGGCCAGCGGAGCCGCGCGGGGAAGGCCCGGGCGCAGCTGAGCCAGGGGGCCGCGGCTGCCGGCGGACGGACTCGGCCGGGCCAGGCGCCGAGTGGGACGTGCTCTGTGGAGTCGCAGAGGAGCGAGTCACCGCGGCCTGAGGTGAGGAGGGGCCTTGGCCGGGTTGAAGGGCCGTGTAGCCGGAGGGTGAGGTCTGCGTCGGGACGGCCGGGTCAGGGGACTCGAGGGGGCCATCCTTCTCCGGGAGAGGGGCGCCCCGACAGTGCGCGCCCCAAGCTTCTTGTTATCCCAGCTTGGAAATCCCCACATTCCTTTCTCTCCCTGTTCCCACATCTCCGAATTTGATCTCCACAAGTTTATCACCTAGATTTCCCAACGCTAAAAAAAGCCTCACTTACACACAGACACACACGCACACACGACACACACACACACACACACGCCCCTTCTTAAGCCTCTAGTTTCTAACGCCTTTCTTGACTATACCCCTTTTGGCTACCAAGTCCCGTTTTTCCCCCCGTCACTTTCTGTCTCCCTTAAATTCCATTAGCCCCGCACTTGACCCTTCGTTTTCAACTCGGAGATTAATTTCCTTTTCATCATTGTAACCCTTCAACATTGCTGAAAGTTACACCGTGTACTAAAATTCCTCACTAACGCCTCTTTTCATCTTTTGATTGCTTACAGAGCCAGGCCCTAATGAACCCCACATACCACTGTATCGTGAAGCCGCCGGATTTTTAAAAAATTCTATCACCCCCCCCCCTCCAAGTTTAAAGATCATTCTGAGCAGCAGAGTTCTGTTTTTCAGTATTTTTTCCAACTGAAAAAGAAAAAAAATCACAGCTTAAAAATAAGACTTGCCACTTTTGTTCTTTTTTTCTTCCCATTTCGGTTTGATTTGTGTAGTATTGGGCATTTCAGCGATTATACTGCTTTAAAATAATTGTTAGAATGCCAGGATGAAATTCTGAAAGATTGGAGTGTTTGGTTTAGTCAGTACTGTAAACAAACCCTTTAGACTGTGTGACTGCCAGCTTCAAGTTGGAACAACTCTTAATTTGAAATTACTGACTCAGATCATCATATGAGCTATTCGCCATTATCATAATTTCTTAAATTCATCTTAATTCCTATTTGGAAGTATTTTTGAACTGTAAACTGGAATACTACAATTATAGAACCAACTTGCTATTAAGTTAAATTGTGCTTTACAAATATTTCTCTTTGGGGACAGTTTTGAATACTTGTTTTTAATCACAAGTGGAAGAAAAAAATTACTGGATGGAGAAAGTGTCATAAAAGATAAATTTTATGGTAGAATTTTTCCTTCATCCCAATTCTGTATTATTGACTCTACATGTTTAATTTTCTCATAGGTAATTTAGACTATACATGGCTAATTTAATGCATTTTCTTATGTACTGAAAAATGTGTTATTTATGAATTACCATATTTTCAATTTATTTAAAATTTTTCCAAGGGGATTTACATTTCAGTTAAATGTTAGGGTGGATGTCGACTGTCCGATACCTGTGAAGTTGATGTTACAGTACACACTTTATAAAGAAGGAAACTAAAGCTCAGTGTCCCTTTAAAACCTAGATCTGTGTAATTCCAAATCCTCAATCAGTCATTTTGTCATGCTAACACATTTCGCATAGAGGGTTCACTGCTACAATTTGGTTTGGGAAGAACTCCCCAAAATTCCTCTGCAGGGAGGGTTTTTTTCCTCCCAGAAGCTATTTGAGAGCAGCTTATTTTAATGGGAGTCAGTCTTCCCTGGCGCTAATACATTTGCAGTTTGGCTCTTAGAGAAGCATGGAATGTTCTCCCAGTCTTCTGCATTTCTTTGATTGCAAAGACATTTTGATCAGAGTTGAAGTTTCTACTGAGCTTTATTATTTTACATAACAAGTACTAAGCACTTAGTAGTTCCTATAGGAACTCAGAAAGATACATGAATTGTCCTTAGGACCTTCAAAGAGTTTACAGCAATTGGGTAGACATTTTGTGAAAAACAACAAGGATGCAAGGTAGTTTTAATTAAATACAGAGTGATACAGAAGATGTTATAAATATCCAGATTAGGAAGTAATCATTTATGGGTTGAAATGATCAAAGGATTTACCAGAGGTCATCAACCTTGAAACCTGGGTAGGTGGTGGTTTAGTTGCTAAGTTGTGTCTGACTTTTTCAACCCCGTGGACTGTAGCTTGCCAGGCTCTTCTGTCCATGGGATTTTCCAGGCAAGAATACTGGAGTGGGTGAAACCTGGGTAAGATTTGGATAAGGGGAAAAATGAAAGGAGCCCATTCCAAATAGAGGTCTATGTGGAAAGGGTCAAAAATAATCAAGGTAGTAAGGATAGTAGTGCAGTGTGTGTGTAATGCTTATTTTGTGTCAGTCACTGTTTTGAACACTTTGCTTATATTAATTCGTTTAATCCTCATAACCTTGTAAAGTAGATCATATTATTTTCCTTTTATAAAGAAAGAAGCCAAGGCATAGAGAGCTTAATTAACTCACCTGGTGCCACAGGGCTATTAAGTGGTGGTGGTTATTGTTCATTCGCTAAGTTGGTTCTGACTCTGCAGACTTGTGAACTGCAGCACACCAGGCTTCCCTGTCCATCACTCTCTTCCAGAGTTTGCTCAAACTCATATCCATTGAGTCGATGATGCTATCCAACCGTCTCATCCCCTGTCACCCCTTTCTCCTCTTGCCTTCGATCTTCCCGAGTAGCAGGGTCTTTTCCAGTGAGTCAGCTCTTCACATCAGGTGGCCTCAGTGTTGGAGCTTCTGCTTCAGCATCAGTCCTTCCAATGAATATTAAGGGTTAATTTCCTTTAGGATTGACTGGTTTGATCTCCTTACTGTCCAAGAGACTCACAGTTTGAAAGGATCAATTCTTCAGCCTTCTTTATGGTCCAGATCTCACATCTGTGTATGACTTCTGGAAAACCATGACTTTAACTAGATGAACCTTTGTCGACAAAGTGACGTCTATGCTTTTTAATACACTGCTGAGGTTTGTCATGGCTTTTCTTCCAAGGAGCAAGTGTCTTTTAATTTCATGGCTGCAGTCACTGTCTGCAGTGATTTTGGAGCCCAAGGAAATAAAATCTGTCACCGTTTCCACTTTTCCCCCATCTATTTGCCATGAAGTGATGGGACTGGATCCATGATCTTAGTTTTTGAATGTTGAGTTTTAAGCCAGCTTTTTCACTCTCCTCTTTCACCTTCATCAGGAGGCTCTTTAGTTCCTCTTCGCTTTCTGCCATTGAAGTGGTATCTTCTGAGGTGTATCCAGAATTTATACCTAGACATCCTGGCTTCAGAATCTGAACTCCTAAAGCTGTAAGTATACTACCTCTTCATATAGTATACTTGAGTGACAGCTGGAATAATATGGCCATTCCAGAAGGTCTTTTAAAACCGACTCTTTAATTGTCCACTCTGTGCTTCAGAGGGCTTCCCTGTTGGCTCAGTGGTGAAGAATCCACTTGCCAATGCAGGAGATGTGAGTTCAGTCCCTGGGTCTTGAAGATCTGCTGGAGAAGGAAATGGCAACCCACTCCAGTCTATTTGTCTGGGAAATCCCATGGACAGAGGAACCTGGGGGCGCTGTAGTCCATGGGGTTGCAAAAGAGTCATACATGACTTAACAACTAAACAACAGCAACAGTGTGCTTTAAAGTATGTTAGATTCTCAGGATATAAAAAATATAAACAAAAATTACATTGTAAATGCTATGAATCCTATTAGGGAACTATATACAAGTGCTTTGGGAGCAAAGATGTTTATGGGAGTGGGGAGGAATTCCACAGAAGAGATGATGTTTCATCTGAGTTATAAACCATTACTACAAAGCAGAGTTTGGGGAAAGACATTTCTAGAGTCAAGGAACAGCATTTGTGGAAGCACACTCTGAAAAACAAGTGTGTTACAGAAAGCAGTAGTTTGCTGTGACTTGAGCTTAAAGTCTGTAAGGGTAGCTAGGAGGACGTGATATAAGGAAAGAGCAAATTGTGTGGCATGGTAAAGTTAAGTAAAATGAAGAGAGCTTAATTATTTGCTTTGCATTTAGGAAACCATGAAAATAATTTCAGCATGATCAGAGTAGAAACCAGATTAATTGCAGTTTTCTCTAGAGCTTGAGGGCAAAATCTGAATAGAGGGTTTTGTTTTTTTTAAGAACAGATTTAAATATTAAAAAAGAGAAATTGGACAAGCACACAAACTAAATTTTCATGTTCTTAAATAGCTAAAATATTGGGCATCATTATTCACCCTTTAAAAAACTATGAGGAAAAGAATGACAAGTTTGAAATATGTTTAGAGATATTTCACCCATCAGTAATAATGTTCAGAATGAGTTGGAGGGAAGAAAGAGACCAGAAACAGGAAGGCAATTTGTAAGAACTGAGGTGATCAGTGCCTAAATTAGGTTGGTCATGCTAGAGAGTAGAAAAGAAAAAACAAGTGGGAAAGATTATGAAAGAAGATTGAATAAGATTTGTAACTGAGAAAAGCTAGAATGTAATGGATAGGCAAGAGACAACGATGGACCCTACTGAAGAAAATTCAAGAAGGATGTATTTTTATTTTATTTTATCTTTTTTAATTTTTTTTTTGATAAGGATGTGTTTTTAGATGAGGATTCCGTGATAGCTCAGTTGATAAAGAATCCGCCTGCAATGCAGGAGACCCTGGTTTGATTCCTGAGTCGGGAAGATACCTTGGAGAAGGGATAGGCTACCCACTCCAATATTCTTGGGCTTCCCTTGTGGCTCAGCTGGTAAAGAATCTGCCTGCAATGCTGGAGACCTGGGCTCTATCCCTGGGTTGGAAAGATCCGCTGGAGAAGGGAAAGGCTACCCACTCCAGTGTTCTGGCCTGAAGAATTCCGTGGACTGTATAGTCCATGGGCTTGCAGAGTCGAACAGGACTGAGTGACTTGCAGAAAGCGCTGTGATTTTTTTTAAGTGGGTGCATTTATATATTTATGTGTGTGTTGAGTGTGTATTTTTAGACCTATTAAACTTATTTGAGTTACAGGCAGAATATCCAAGATGATGATATATAACTGAACTTAGAAGGAAGATCTTAGAATATTTGAAATTATTTTGTGTGAAGGTAGCAGTTGAAGTCATACATTTTCAAAGAAGTTGGTATTTTAAAAGAAGAATAGATGCCAAATACTTTTGGGTACATTCATACCTAGAAGATAAGACCTAGCAGAGAATTCTGTGAATGAGACAGTAAAGTGAATAAAGGAAAGAATTCAACCTCATGATATGATTACATAGAAACTGAGAGAGAAGAAAATTCAGGAAGCAGAGATAATCAATGTGAAATGCTTCAGAATGTTTGTGATACTGTTAAAATGGCTACAGTCTCTTTTTTATTCTATTTATTATATCTTAGTGCAGTTTCATGAGAAATATTAGCCAATTGACTTGAATAAGAGAGCTCCATCCCTTGAAATGTGGATTATTTATAATTATAAATATATTAATTATATTTATAATATATAATATATAAATATATTAATTAATTAACATATAAATATATTAATTATATTATGGATTATTGTTTTAAAACTGAATGTATATATATCCATAGAAGGAACTTCATTCCTTTCAGCACAATGAATTTGTTGCCCTGTGAAAATTTGAATATTCTGCTTCTAAATTCTCATTTGCTTTTGACCCAAATGAACTAGTTTCACCGTTTGCTCTAAGATAGATTGGTTTTATCATTACTTTTGAATAATGCATTTTATATTGGTCTTCTGTGCAATCTGTTTTTGTTTGAGTGTTCTGTGGTATGTGTTCCCCTGTAGTAATAATTTGTAAAAGACTTTCTCCAACTCTAAGGTCAAAAATATACTCTGTATTTTCTTCAGTAGTCCTACAATTTTGGTTTTGCATTTAGATCCTTAATCAATCTGGGATATATGCTCTTTATTTTTTTGCTTGTGGAACCAGTTGTCTCAATGCTATTTATTGAATAGTCCTCTATTTCCCCAGTGATAGCAGTAGCTTTTTTTCCCATAAAATATTAAATTCTTATACACACAGAAACATACATACACACACACACACACACACACACACACACTTGTGTCTGTTTCTGGACTTTTTGTGTTATACCTGATTTAATTGTTCCTATGCCAATGCCATGTTTTAATTACTATAACTTTATAGTATGTCAATAGATGTAACATCAAGTATTCTGTTTATTCTTTTTGAAAATTGGCTTCAGGCTGTTCTCTAATATTTTATGTAAAATTTTAAGTTGGTTTGTAAAGTAAACCACATTGCAAGTTAAATTAAAATTGTATTGCATTAATATATTTGTGAAGAACTGATGTGTCTATATGTGTGTATATATATTTTTTCTTTCCACGGTGTTTAGGTCTTACTAATCAACAATTTTTAGTAAAGTTTTGTAGTTTTCTCCATAAACTTACGGCATTGCTCAGAATTTACTGTTTTGCCTAGATATATTTTATTATTTTAAATGTTATTGTCAATAGGATTTTTGTTTTCTATTACGTTTTCTAACTGGATATTGCCAGTGTATGGGAAAGGGATTTTTTCATGATCTTTTTGTTCAACTGTTATGTTATGCTCTCAGTGGTCCTAGTAGTTTGTTAATTGATTCCCTTTGTTTTCATATCATCTACAAGTTTTTCTTTTTCCATTTTTATATCTTATCAGTTTATTATTTTTTGTTTAAGCCTGCTAGAACAATATTGAATAACTGTTGACTCAAAGCATCTTGTTTGATACCTGACCTTAATAGGAATGCTTCTGATTTTTTTCTTTAAATATGTTTACTATAGGTTTCTGATAAAGTACTGTGGCAGAAACAGCAAGAGCAGCACTGCTAACAGCTGTTACTGTTCATTGAGTATGAGGCAAATGGATTCTAAGCAGTCTGTGTGTGCTGACTTATTTACTCCTGACATTTCAGTAGGTGGTGGCATTATCCTCATTTTTATAAATAGGGAAAATGAAATTTAGAGCTAGTAAATAACTTGCTTAAGATGTTTTACAAAAAATAGAGGATCTAGAATTTTAATACAGGCAGTCTGATTATAGAGTCCATCCTCTTATCTACTTCATTAAGATAAAGATCCGTCTCTTTCAGTTGTAGTTTTCCAATACCTTGTTGTTATCTAAAAATTTTAAGTGAACAGTTGTTGAATAGTATGAGATGCTTTTGAAGCATCTCGTGCAATGATGGTGTTGTTTTCTTTTCAATTTTTAATAAATCTAGGGGATAGCATTGGTGTATTTTCTTAGGCTGAAAGATACTTGTGTTGTTTAGGCAGAATACTTATTCAGTTCACTCAGTCATGTCTGACTCTTTGTGACCCCATGGGCTGCAGCATGCCAGGTTTCCCTTTCCACCACCAACTCCCAGAGCTTGTACAAACTTATATCCATGGAGTTGGTGATGCCATCCAACCATTTCATTGTCTGTCGTCCTCTTCTCTTCCTCCCTTCAATCTTTCCCAGCATCAGGGTCTTTTCCAGTGAGTCAGTTGTTCACATCAGGTGGCCAAAGTATTTGAGCTTCAGCCTCAGTCCTTGCAATAAATATTCAGGATTGATTTCCTTTAGGATGGACTGGTTTGATCTGCTTGCTGTCCAAGGGACTCACAAGAGTCTTCTTCAACACCACAGTTCAAAAGCATCAATCCTTTGGTGCTCAGCTTTCTTTACATCCATACATGACTACTGGAAAAACCATGACTAGATGGACCTTTGTCGGTAAGGTAATGTCTCTGCTTTTTAATATGCTGTCTAGATTTGTCATAGCTTTTCTTCTAAGAAGCAAATGTCTTTTAATTTCATGGCTGAGGTCACCATCAACAGTGATTTTGGAGCCCAAGAAAATAAAATCTGTCACTGTTTCCATTGTTTCCACATCTGTTGGCCATTAAGTGAAGGCCAACATGATCTTTTATGATCTTTTTTTCTGAATGTTGAGTTTTAAACCAGCTTTTTCACTCTCCTCTTTCACTTTCATCAGAGGCTCTTAAGTTCCTCTTCGTTTTCTGCCATAAAGGTGGTGTCATCTGCCTATCTGAGGTTACTGATATTCTCCCAGCAGTCTTGATTCCAGCTGGTGCTTCACTCAGTCCGGCATTTTGCATGATGTAATCTGCATATGAGTTAAATGACCAGGGTGACAGTATACAGCCTTGACGTGCTCCTTTGTCAATTTGGAACTAGTTTGTTTTTCCATGTCCGGTTCTAACTGTTGCTTCTTGACCTGCATACAGATTGCTCAGGAGGCAGATAAGGTAGTCTAGTATTCCCATCTCTTGAAGAATTTTTCAGAATTTGTTGTGATCCACACAGACAAAGGCTTTAGCATAGTCAATGAAGCAAAAATAGCTGTTTTTCTGAAATTCTCTTGCTTTTTATATGATCCAGTGGATGTTAGCATTTTGATCTTTGTTTCCTCTGCCTTTTCTAAATTCAGCTTGAACATCTGGAAGTTCTCAGTTCATGTACTGGTGAAGCCTGGCTTGGAGAATTTTGAGCATTACTTTGCTCGCGTGTGAAATGAGTACAATTGAATGGTAGTTTGGACATTCTTTGGCATTGTCTTTCTTTGGGATTGGAATGAAAACTGACCTTTTCCAGTCTTGTGGCCACTGCTGAGTTTTCCAAATTTGCTGGCATATTGAGTGCGGCACTTTGACAGCATCATCTTTTAGGATTTGAAATAGCTCAACTGGAATTCCATCACTTCCACTAGCTTTGTTCATAGTGATGTGTCGTAAGGCCCACTTGACTGCATTCCAGGATGTCTGGCTCTAGGTGAGTGATCACACCATCGTGGCTTCTGGGTCATTAAGATCTTTTCTGTATAGTCCTGTGTATTCTTGCCATCTCTTCTTAATATCTTCTGCTTCTGTTAGGTCCATACCGTTTCTGTCCTTTATTGTGCCCATCTTTGCATAAAATGTTCCCTTGCTATCTCTAATTCTCTTAAAGGGATCTCTAGTCTTTTCCATTTTATTGTTTTCCTCTATTTCTTTGCATTGGTCACTGAGGAAGGCTTTCTTATCTTTCCTTGCTATTCTTTGGAACTCTGCATTCAAATGGGTATACCTTTCCTTTTCTCCTTTGCCTTTCACTTCTCTTCTTTACTCATCTTTTTGTAAGGCCTCCTCAGGCAACCATTTTGCCTTTTTGCATTTATTCTTCTTGGGGATGGTTTTGATCAATGCTTCCTATACAATGTCATGAACCTTTGTCCGTAGTTCTTCAGGCACTCTGTCTATCAGACCTAATCCCTTGAATCTATTTGTCACTTCCACTATATCATAGTAAGGGATATGATTTAAGCGATACCTGAATGGTCTAGTGGTTTTCCCCAATTTAAGTCTTAATTTGGCAATAAGGGGTTCATGATCTGAGCGACAGTCAGCTCCTGGTCTTGTTTTTGCTGACTGTATGGAGCTTCTCCATCTTTGGCTACAAAGAGTATAATCAGTTTGATTTCACTATTGACCATCTGGTGATGTCCATGTGTAGAGTTATTTCTTGTGTTGTTGGAAGAGGGTGTTTGCTATGACCTGTATGTTCTCTTGGCAGAACTCTGTTAGTGTTTGCCTTGCTTCATTTTGTACTCCAAGGCCAAATTTGCCCAGGTTTTTCTTGACTTCCTACTTTTGCATTCCAGTTCACTATGATGAAAAGGACATCTTTTTTTGGTGTTAGTTCTAAGCAGGTCTTTTAGGTCTTCATAGAACTGTTCAACATCAGCTTCTTCGGCATTAGTGGTGGAGGCATAGACTTGGATTACTGTGATGTTGAATGGTTTGCCTTGGAAATGAACCAAGATTATTCTGTCATTTTTGAGATTGCACCCAACTACTGCTTTTCAGACTCTTTTGTTGACTCTGAGGGCTATTCCATTTCTTCTAATGGATTCTTGCCCACAGTAGTAGATATAATGGCCATCTGAATTAAATTCACCCATTCCAGTCCATTTTTGTTCACTGATTGCTAAAATGTTGATGTTCACTCTTGCCATCTCCTGTTTGACCACTTCCAGTGTACCTTGATTGATGAACCAAAGATCCTAGTTTCCTATGTAATATTGTTCTTCACAGCATTGGACTTTCCTTCCATCACCAGTCGCATCCACAGCTGGGCATTGTTTTTGCTTTGGCTCCGTCTCTTCATTATTTCTGGAGTTATTTTTCCTCTCTTCTCCAGTAGCATATTGGGCCTGGGGAGTTCATCTTTCACTGTCCTATCTTTTTGCCTTTTCATACTGTTCATGGGGTTCTCAAGGCAAGAATGCTTAAGTGGTTTGCCATTCCCTTCTCCAGTGGACCACTTTTTATCAGAACTATCCATCCTGACCCATCTGTCTTGGGTGGCCCTACACGGCATGGCTCATAGTTTCATTGAGTTAGACAAGGCTGTGGTCCAGGTGATCAGTTTGGTTAGTTTTCTGTAATTGTTAGCATACAAAGAATAGTCATAATCAAGAGACTCGATATTTAGTGGTGAAAGGCAGTGATCTTGCAAGATGGGAAAAAGTGAGCCTGTGATTGAACTAGCTTACCACCTTGAGAGAGCTTCCCTGGTGGCACAGTGGTAAATAATCTGCCTACCAATGCAGGAGATGCAAGAGATGCAGGTTTGAGATCCCCTGGAGAAGTAGATGGCATCCCACTCCAGTATTCTTTCCTGAAAAATTCCATGGACAGGGGAGCTTGTACTGTCCATGGGATTGCAAAGAGTGGGACATAACTGAGTGACTGAGCGTGCACACGTGAACACACACACACTACATTCAGTTTACAAACCATGTCAAAGGTAGGAGAAATCTAGGTCTAGGCTAAGCCAGTGGATACTTTTTGAGCTAAAGATGACGACTGGGGACCCCAAGATGGGTGGAGTTCATAGAATAGAATACTGGAAGCTCTTGAAGTAAGAGGATACTTAAATGCTTCAGCGCATCCTTTCAACTATTAAGCCAAGTACTGACCAGTGGATGCGTATAAAGAAACTGCTGGAGCTTCCCTGGCAGTCAGTAGTTAAGACTTTGCCTTCCAGTGCCAGGGGTGCATGTTCGATACCTGGTTGGAGAGCTTAAATCCCACATGCCTCCAAGCCAAAAGCCAAGACACAATATAGAAGCAATATTGTAATAAATTCATTAAAGTCTTTTTAAAAAAAATGATAAAGATATTTTAGATATACATAAATTTTAAAAGTTTATCGCCAGTTGACCCATATTCTGAAAAGAATGGTAAAGGAGTCCCTCAAACAGAAGGGAAGTATCACATGGACATGTGGCTCTGTATAAAGAAGTGAGACGCTCTGGTCACTGCATGCGCAAATACATAAAATTTTCCTGTTGTTTAAGTCTCTCTTAAAATAATTGTTCAGACAAAGTATGCATGGGGAGTTTATAACATATAAAAGTTACATGCCAAAATAGCACAAAGTCAAGAGAGGAGAAATGGATGTATACTCCATGTAAAGAGTTTACTTTACATGACGTGATAACAGTATCACCTGCAGGTAGATTGTGATATGTTAAAGATATAGGAAAGTGAAAGTGTTAATTGCTTAGTCTGTCTCTGTGATCCCGTGTAACAATGTATATTATAAACTATGAAGCAACCTCTAAAATAAAAAAGCAAAGAATTATAGATTATAAGTCAACCAAAGGTGACAAGTGAAAAACAAAAACAAATGCTCAGTTAACAAAAATACGGACAGGACTTCTTTGGCGGTCCAGTAGTTAAGACTCTGTGCTTCCACTGCAGGAAGTACAGGTTCCATCCCTGGTCAGGGAATTAAGATCCTGCATACTGCACCCTGCAGCAAAAAAAAAGAGATAGGGACAGAGAAACAACAAAAAAAAGAACAAAAATACAGGAAACAAATACATGCTGCTTAGAAAACCAAAGCAAAACAAACACCAGCAACAAAGAAGGTAGTACTCTAAATACGAAGAGACAAACAGTCTAAACATAAAAGGATGGGGAAAGATACATATATCAATAGTGCCAAAAGAGCCTATAAAGTATTTACTGTGTGGTGCCGTAGGTAATAAGCTATGTCAAGAACTATCAGCTGCCACCAGAAGTTATGAATAGGCGAAGAAGAAATCTATCTAGAGTCTCAGAAGGACTTTTGATTTCCAGAATTTTAAGAGAATAAGTTTGTTTTAAGTTTGTGGTACTTTGTTACAACAGCCCTAGGAAACTAATACTTTGTTTGTGTCCCCAAAATAGAGTGTAAGGATTTTGTATGTTTTGCCCCATTCTGTATTCCTAGTATCTAGAATCATACTCAGCATAGTAAACACTTAATATTTATTTGTTGAATGAATAAACTGAGTTCATTTTTGAAGCAGGTGGATAACATATATTGCTGTAATTAATATATCCACTTTAATTTGTGGCTTCCCTGGTGGCTCACTGGTACAAGAATCCTCCTGCTAATGCAGGAGATATGGTTTTGATCCCTGGGTCAGGAAGATCCACTAGAGAAGGGAATGGCAACCCATTCCAGTATTCTTGCCTGGGAAATCCCGTGGACAGAAGAGCTTGATGGGGTTGCAGAGTTGGACACAGCGTAGTGACTAAACATCTTCTGCTTCATTGACTACGCTAAAGCCTTTGACTGTGTGGATCACAGCAAACTGGAAAACTCTTCAAGAGATGGAAATACCGGACCACCTTACCTTCCTTCTGCGAAATCTGTATGCAGGTTAAGAAGCAACAGTTAGAACTAGAAATGGAACAACAAACCGGTTCCAAATTGTGAAGGGAGTACGTCCAGGCTGTATATTATCGCCCTGCTTATTTAACTTATATGCAGAGTACATCATGCAAAATTCTGGGCTGGATGAAGCACCAGCTGGAATCAAGTTTGCTGGGAGAAATATCAATAACCTCAGATATGCAGATGACACCACCCCTTATGGCAAAAAGCAAAGAAGAACTAAAGAGCCTCTTGATGAAAGTGAAAGAAGAGAGTGAAAAAGTTGACTTAAAGCTCAACATCAAAAAACAAAGATCATGGCATCCAGTCCCATCATTTCATGGCAAATAGATGTGGAAACAGTGACAGACTTTTCTTGAGCTCCAAAATCACTGCATATGGTGACCTCAGCCATGAAATTAAAAGATGCTTGCTCCTTGGAAGAAAAACTGTGACAAACCTAGACAGCATATTAAAAAGCAGAGACATTACTTTACCGACAAAGGTCTAGTCATGGTTTTTCCAGTAGTCATGTATGGATGTGAGAGTTGGACCATAAAGAAAGCTGAGCACCAAAGGATTGGTGGCTTTTGGACTATGGTGTTGGAGGACTCTTGAGAGTCCTTTGGACAGCAAGGAGATCCAACCAGTCAATCCTAAAGGATATCAGTCCTAAATATTCATTGAAAGTACTGATGCTGAAGCTCCAATACTTTGGTCACCTTATGTGAAGAACTGATTCACTGGAAAAGACCCTGATGCTGGGAAAGATTGAAGGGAAGAGATGAAGGGGACGACAGACAATGAGATGGTTGGATGGCATCACCAACTCAATGGACATGAGTTTGAGTAAGCTCTGAGAGTTGGTGATGGACAGGGAAACCTGGCGTGCTGCAGTTCATGGGGTCACAAAGAGTCGGACGTGACTGAGTGAAAATTAAACTGAACCATTCTGTCAATTTTAAAACAAGATAAGCCCTCAAATAAAAAAAGCAAGAGAATTGGAAAAAAACATCTATTTCTGCTTTATTGATTAAGCCAAAGCCTTTAACTCTGTGCATCACAGCGAACTGTGGAAAATTCTTCAAGAGATGGGAATACAAGAGCACCTTCCCTTCCTCCTGAGAAATCTGTATGCAGGTCAAGAAGCAACAGTTAGAACCAGACATAGAACAGTGAACTGGTTTCAAATTATGAAGGGAGTACATCAAGACAGTGTATTATCACCCTGCTAATTTAAGTTATATGTGGAATACATCATGCGAAATGCCGAACAGGGAAGCCTAGCTTGCTGCAGTCCATGGGATTGCAGAGAGGTAGACACGACTGAGCAGCGACTGAACTGAACTGAACTGAAACCCTCAAATGGGCTATATTACACATAACGTTTTTGATAGTACTCTTGTGTCTCCTTCTCTTAGGTTGGACTATGAAATCAAGTTTCTTAATAGGTGTTCCTTTATCACATTTCAGTGACAGTCCTGTAAAAATTAGGAAACATTATTTTCTAACAGTCAAAATGTGAAACCTGCCTTTGCCTATTTTCCTTTTACTGTGTTTCATGGCACTACTCCCATAAGTCTAATTGCTTTGAAGTAATAAGTACTTTCATGGGACTTCTTGTTTCACAGTTTTGTTATGAGACTATAGTGCATAAATAGAAAGATTGCCCTTTTTCAGAACTATACAGAAACCTCTCTACAGTGTGAACAAGGTACTTGCTAGGGTAGTGGGTCAGGATGACATGACCACATAGCACTTTGCATGCATACTCAGTTGCTGTGGTGTCAGACTCTTTGTGACCCTGTGTATTATAACCCAGAGGCTTCTCTGTCCATGGCAAGAGAATTATCCAGGCAAGAATACTGGAGTGGGTTGCCATTTCTTCCTCCAGAGCATCTTCCCAACCCAGGGATTGAACCCACGTCTCCCGCATTGGCAGGTGGACTCTTTACCACTGAGACACCTGGGAATCCCCTCGTAGTACTCTACCAACATGCTCATATATATGTATTTTTTGTTCTGTTGCTTTGATGAACAGTTGAATGACATGGTAGATTTTTCTGTTCTAGGACTATTCAAAGTTGGGAAGTAAAGGAGTAAAGCAGGTAGGAAAAAAGGGATCCTGCAACTTAGTTCATATTTATAGCTTCACCTGAGACAGTTTAAAGAATTCACTATGAAATTGCTTTGTTATAGATTGACTATTACCTGGTTAGGGAATATAAAAGTGAAGTTAGTATTAGTATTTCATAAAGTAATACTGTTTCATACGTAGTACTCTGAAGTCCTCATCAAGAAGTTAGTAGTTTTATCTGGGAGATAAAACACATTAAGTGTTTTTTAATTTAAATTTTATTTACTTTCTAGTACTGAAGCTACATGGTACAAAGTCAGAAAGGTACAAAGAGTGTACTGTATAGAGGCTCCCTCCCAGTCTAGTGTCTCAGACAGCCCGTGGCAGCTAGTATTTGAATTTTTATCCTTCCTGAGATATTTTATGTACATATTTAAATTAGTATGTGTTTTGTCTTTTTTGCTGTGTCTTTGCCCATGAATAATAAATACACTGTTTATACTTTAGCAGTGTATTTTAGATACACTTCTATATCTGTACATGTTTTATGACTACAGTATGCTATATTTGTATATGCCATAGTTTACCTAGTCCCTTATTCACAAACATTTAGGTTGCTGCAGGCTTTTACTATTAAATTGAATGCTATAGTGAATAACTTTAACTTTGTACATGTGTTGTTTTGCTTATATCCATAGGATACTGTAGTAGAAGTAGAATAATTAGATTCAAACATGTGTACTTTAGTTTTGATAGAGCAACACTGGCCATACACCTTGTGTAGGTAGGGATTTTGTTTTTAACTGAGGTCTAATGTACAAACAAATTCACAGTTTTAGGTGTAGAATTTGAGGGAAAGGTTATGCTAGTTTACACTGTAACTATCAGTTTATGAGAATGCTTTTATGTCATATTTCACATCACTTAATTACTTTTTAGTTTTTAATTTTTTTGCCAGCACTCAAGGTGAGAATATTGCAGTACTTTTGTTTGTTTACTATTTTTACCAAATACAACTTACATACAATGAAGTTCACAAATCATAGCATAGAGCTCATGGTTCACTATCCCAGAGTGTTTTCTCTGCCCTTGCACTACCCTCCCCACAAAAGATAACCACTGTTGTGACATATCCCCATAGATTTAAGTTAGCCTATTTTTGAACTTAATATAAAGGAAATCATATAGACCATACTTCTATTGCATTTGGATTCTTCTGTATTATATGTGAAATTTAGTTATGTTGCTGTGAGTACCTTTAATTTATCCTTTTTCACTGCTGTGATTTAGTTACTTGAATATACCACAATTTATTCTATTGCTTGTGGATTTTTGGTTTGGTTGCTTCTACTTCTCAACTTTTATGAATACAACTTCTGTGAAAATTCTTCTACATTTCTTGAAGAAATTTAGCACTCATTTCTTTTGCCTGGATGTGTTATCTGGATAAGTTTTATTTGTTTTTAATTGAGGTCACTTTATAAACAAAATTCACCAACTTTTAGTGTACAGTTATTTAGAAAGCAATTTCCCTTGGGTCTCTTGCATTTCTACATGTCTTATGAGCAATAGCTCTAACTGCCTTTTCTTCCAGACTATCTTTTCAAGGATATTGAAAGATAGAAATGGTATCTCTTCATATAGCAAAGAGCAGGTTTCTGACAGCCATGGAAAGCAGATACCGTGTTTCCCTCCAAAGTAGAGGGCAGGTGTACTTGTGTGTGTGTGTGTGTGTTAGTCGCTCAGCCACGTCTGACTCTTGGCGACCCTGTGGACTGTAGCCGGCCAGGCTTCTCCATCCCTGGGATTTTCCAGGTGAGAATACTGGGGTGGGTTGTCATTTCCTTCTCCAGCAGGTGTGCTTCTTGCCATTTTAAAAGACAGGCTTCCAGTAAGCTTAGTCTTCCTCTTCTGAAACACAACCCTCTGCATGTACAGGTGTTCCATGAATCTTTTCACAGTGTTCTGTGAATTGGGGTTTGGGCAACTGGCACAGGAAAATGCTGTTAATTCTAACTGGTGTTCCTGGTATGAGTAATAAAATCATATGTATCTGACTCAAGAGTCTCGTGTCTACTGCCAGTATCCATGAAACTAACAGGTTACCTTGTTAACTTGTAAGTAGGATCAAATCTCAGAGCCTTCACAATTCTTGACACAATGTGGTAAATTTTGACAAATGTATAGAATCTTATTACCACCGTAGTCAATTCATAGCACATTTCTGTCCCAAAAAGCTCCTTTGTGCCCCTTTGTATCTATTTCCCTTTCCCTAGTTTTGCCATTTGTTGAATTTTTCATACACAGAATTTTACATTATATCAGCTCAGTTCACTTGCTTAGTCATGTCCGACTCTTTGCGACCCCATGGACTGCAGCATGCCAGGGCTCCCTGTCCATCACCAACTCCCAGAGTTTACTCAAACTCATGTCCATTGAGTCGGTGATGCCATCTAACCATCTCATTCTATGTCATCCCCTTCTCCTCCTGCCTTCAATCTTTCTCAGCATCAGGGTCTTTTCAAATGAGTCAGTTCTTTGCATCAGGTGGCCAAAGATTAGGAGTTTCAGCTTCAGCATCAGTCCTTACAATGAATATTCAGTACTTAGTAATTTCCTTTAGGATGGACTGGTTTGATCTCCTTGCAGTCCAAGGGACTCTGAAGACTCTTCTTCAACACCACAGTTCAAAAGCATTACTTCTTTGGCACTCAGCTTTCTTTATAGTCCAACTCACACATCCATACATGACCACTGGAAAAACCATAGCCTTGACTAGATGGACCTTTGTTGGCAAAGTAACGTCTCTGCTTTTTAATATGCCATCTAGGTTTGTCATAGCTTTTCTTCCAAGGAGCAAGCGTCTTTTAACTTCATGGCTGCAATCACCATCTGTAGTTACTTTGGAGCCCCAAAAGATAAAGTCTGTCACTGTTTCCACTGTTTCCCCAGCTATTTGCCCTAAAGTGATGGGACCGGATGCCATGATCTTAGTTTTCTGAATGTTGAGCTTTAAGCCAACTTTTTCACTCTCCTCTTTCAGTTTCATCAAGAGGCTCTTTAGTTCTTCGCTTCCTACCGTAAGGGTGGTGTCATCTGCATATCTGAGGTTATTGATATTTTTCCCAGCAATCTTGATTCCAGCTTGTACTTCATCTAGCCCAGTGTTTCTCATGATGAACTCTGCATATAAGTTAAATAAGCAGGGTGACAATATACAGCCTTAACATACTCCTTTCCCTATTTGGAATATAGCCTGTTTTTTATGGCTTCTTTCATTCAACATAGTGCTTTTGAGATTTTTTCATGCTGTTGCCTGTATCACTAGTTTGTCCCCTTTTATTGCTGAGTAGTGTTCTATTGTCAGAGAAGGCAATGGCAGCCCACTCCAGTACTCTTGCCTGGAAAATCCCATGGGCAGAGGAGCCTGGTGGGCTGCAGTCCATGGGGTCGCGAAGAGTCAGACACGACTGAGCAGCTTCACTTTTACTTTTCACTCATGCGTTAAAGAAGGAAATGGCAGCCCACTCCAGTGTTCTTGCCTGGAGAATCCCAGGGATGGTGGAGCCTGGTGGGCTGCCCGTCTATGGGGTCACACAGAGTCAGACATGACTGAAGCGACTTAGCAGCAGCAGCAGCAGTATTCTATTGTATGGATATACTACTATTTGGATATTCGTTTATCCTTTCACCAGTTGATTCACATTTGGATTGTTTCTAGTTTGGGACTATTATAAACAAAACTGCTGTAGGTTTGGATATAAGTCTTCATGTGGACGTTTATTTTTATTTCTCTTGGATACATTATTAGGAGTGGAAATACTAATAAGTCTTATGATGTGCTTTTAATTCGTAAAGAACTGCCAGATTGTTTTCCAAAGTGTTTGTATCATCTTACATTCCTGTATGACTTGTTTTAATTTATATCTCATTATGAGTGAGGTTGAAAGTATCTTTTCATATGTTTGAGTCACTTGTATTTCCTTCTCTATAAATTGCTTGTTTGGCTCATCTTACATGTTTTCTTCTAAACAGGGAAGGTGAGGTGTTGGAATTTTTGTAATGATTTGTAGGCATTCTTCATATATTGGGATAATTTTGGTTAGGCTATGAATTACAAGCTTCTTTTTTCCCATCTGGCTCTTACCTTTTGAACTCGCCAATGGTGAGGTTTTGCCATGTAGACATTTGTCTCTCTGAACTCTTCAGTGTCACAGAGTATTTACTAGCAGTGCAAGACTGCATAGTATAGAAACAGGTTTGCTCTTTTAATTGACCTTAAAGTAGAAATTGGGCTTCCCTGGTGGCTCAGTCGGTAAAGAATATGCCTGTAATGCAGGAGACCTGGGTTTAATCCCTTGGTCCAGAAGATCCCCTGGAGAAGGAAATAGCAACTCACTCTAGTATTCTTGCCTGGGAAATCTCGTGGACACAGGAGTCTGGTGGGCTACAGTTCATGGGGTCCCAAAAGTTGGACATGACTTAGTTGGACATGACTTAGTGACTAAAACCACCAAAGTATAAAGTATGTTTCCCAGCAGTATTTTATGTAGCCATAACATTAGGGGGAATAAAGAAAAATATTCTAAAGAGTTAAGTTTGTTTTCTGCATTCTCACAAGAATTTTACCACCTTTTAGAAAAACAACTATACAATGGAAACAAAAGAGCTTTAGAACTTGTGTCTTTATTATGCATAGTAAGAGTAAAAATATTTAAAATAATATTGCATGTGTCTTTTACAGAAATATCTATGCAAGATGTTCACATTGCAAACTTGGATAGTGCAAGCCTTGTTTATTTTCCTCACCACTGAATCTATAGGTAAGGTTCATGAGGTATCCTACCTCCCAATCCCACAAATTAGGTTTGTGTATTGCTGAATAATTATATAATTATGCTTACATATTTATTCTTTAGAATCATTATTGAAAGAACGATGTTGTCTTAAAAATGGGCTCAAGTTAAAATGATCTTGACAAATTATAATTTGTATAATTTGAGTTGAAGCAGTCTATAATCCTAAATCTTGTTCAGCTGTACTAATAGTAAGTTTAATGTTGAGAAGGAGAAAAGGGGATTTTATTTTTTTTAAATAAACAGGATCAGGTTTGTTAACTTTTAGCACTTATAGCCAAAGATGTCACTGAGCAGCAGTGAGATTGTGATACCAGAGGAAAAATCAGCTAGAGCAATACTGCCTCAGCTGGTCCACAGCCTGAGAACTGGTTGTTATTGGTCCATAATGAGGTGGGGACAGAAATTAAAAAGAAATGTTTAGAAACTCGTTTAACAATTTGACATAGCCATGATATCCAAGCATGTGATCAGTGGATTTGCCTCATCAAACGTAATGTAAAACAAAAGTGTATGTCTATAAAGGATTGGGTGAAGAAAACCTAAACTGATCCTTCACGCCAGATAATTTGAGAAGCATTGCTCTAAGTCAAACCCTCTTCAAATTCAAGAATGCAGCCTCTTTTTAAACTGAAAATGATACAAACCTTACGCTGAAATTTTTTCTCATTTAAAAGTCTTTCCTTAGTCTTAAACCCAAATTTTCTTCCTTATAACTTTTTCTCATTAATCTTAAAAATCCTTCTATTGTAGGTCCACTTTCCTTTGCCACTGTTCAAGTCTTCAAGTATTGAAGGAATGCTTTCTAACCCCTCTCTTGCCCAAATTAAATTTACCTTGTTATCCTAATTATTCTTTGTAGGACTTGGCTTCCAATCTGTATGCACTGATTACCCTCCTGACTCTTCTCTTGATTTTCCATATCATATTTAACATATAATACCATCCCACTTAATTCTAGTTAACAGCAATGAAACTTTAGCCAGTCACTTAATCTGTGTCTCGGTTTCATGATCTGTAAGATGGGGATAGTAATGTCTCTAACTTCTAGGGTTATTGTGAGATTTAAATGAGTTAATACACAGAAGGCATTTGGGCAGTACATGGCCCATAGTATGCTTTATAAAAAGGAATGTAATAATATATTTATTATTTATTATTAAGGTTTGAATAAAATGCACTTAAGGAAAAAATATATCAGAACTTGACATATTCTGAGTATAGTGATTTTATTATTTACTTTTGAAGGACCATCTTTATTAAAGCAACATAATTTTTTGCCAGTTAAGATACACTGTAGTTTTATGTTAAGCTATCTACCAGTCAGTGAAAATTCTCAGATTGTTTTCATGTCAGTTACTTTTAAGCCATTTCCCCTTCACTCTATATTTATTTATCAAACTAAATAGAAGATGATTTTGCCAAATTTATTAGCCTATCAGTCTAGTCCTTCAGCACAATTTTGAATCCTGACATTATCCAAATTGTTGGCAATCCATTATAATCTTTTGCTGATTTGATAAGTGTATGTGTCTATTTTCCCCCTAAGTTGTTGATAAAAAGGTTGAAAATAACAGGACTACATTATCTGTTGCTCCCAGACAGATTACTCTAAAGCTTCATGCCTTAAAATGGCATTACTTATTATTTTTCATGGTTTATGTGTGACAGGCTGTCAGACACACAGATTCTCCTTTTCTCTGTGATATCTGGGTCCTCAGCTAGAATATTCAGAGATGAGGACCTGGAGTCATCTGAAGTCTCATTCACTTACTATGTCTGGTGTTGATGCTGGCTGTAGATTGAGGGCTTTTGGGCTCTTGGCTAGAACGCCACATGTGGTCTCTCTTTGCGGCCTTGGCTTCCTTACATGTGGCTGGATTCCATGGCAAATGTCGCAAGAGAAAAAGAGAGCTAGTCAGAAGTTGTATTTTTTGATCATCTAGCCTTGGAAGTCACTTAGCACACTCTGTTGGCTAGGGCAGGCATAAGCACCCTTAAAGATCTGAGAGCAAAAGGGAAACATAGACCCTCATTTCTTTGGAGGAGTATTTGTCACTTCGTAAGATGAGCATGTTGAATGGGATACATTTATAAGTATGACCTTCTTTGGAAAGTACAGTCTGCCCCAAGGTTTGTGGGGAGGCACTTCAGCATACTACTTTAGCCTCCCTCTCATTGACTTTTTTTAGTCAGTGATTTTTTTATATGTAGGCAATCAATCAAGTGAAAATCTATTAGTTTGAAGTTATGAAATACCTGTTTTTATAGATCAAGAGTAGTCAAAAATCAGCCTAGTAGCCCTGTAAACGCGGGTTTCATTTGGCACAGGATGGTTTCAGTGAGCCTGTGTTTCATTTCGAAAACTGGAACATTTGCCTGTTTCTAGTATTTCTTATTCTGTGTGATTAAAAATTGTTTAGTCTCTGGCTATATCTCATGTTCTTTAGTACTCTGAAGTATATTTCCTAGGTTAAGATTCCCTCTCATTATTAAAGAGAAAGTCAAACAGGAATGATTTTACCAAGGAACAAAGTAAGATTGGAGGAGTTTTAAGGACTTGCTCATTATCACAAGGTAACTTACTAGCATGTCACAAAATGGAAATTGAAAGGAGTTTGTGCACTAGGACTTGCCATTGACATGAATCAATAATGGCAAGGTCATGTAAATAGGCCGCATCATGAGTTTTGAAACAAACATTTTGACTCTGGGCCTTATGAGCTTAATGACAGATATGGAATAAGAAGTTAATTGTTTAGTTTTTAAAAGTAGTTTTTTCCTTTGTGCAGTCTAGCCTGGGACCAAGTTGAGAATTGGAAAAATCTGCCAGATATTTGAGGTTGACTCCATAAAAGTATCTTAGCGTTCTTTATAAAATAAAGGATTAAAGTAAATTCTCTCCACGGTTTTGTCAGTTTTTTTATTCTCTGATTCTGTACGTATTTTACCTTAACTGCTAGAACCAGTCACCTCTGAGAGACCTTTCCAGCTTCTGTCAGTGTGACTAGATTACTTGTCTCTGGGTAGTAGCAGTAATGATGATTTGTTGTTGTTTAGTCTCTAAGTCATATCCGACTCTTTTGCAATGCCAGGGACGGCAGCCCACCAGGCTCTGCTGTCTATGGGATTTCCTGGGCAAGAATACTAGAGTGGGTTGCCATTTCCTTCTCCAGGGGATCTTCCCAACCCAGGGAGCAAACCTGCATCTCCTGCATTGGCAAGTGGATTCTTTACCACTAAGACACCAGGGAAGCCAAGTAATGGTGATAGGCTACCATTTATTGGAGGCCTTTTGAAGACCAGGCATTGTAGTAGGTTCTTTACATAACTAATATCTGATCTCAAGAAATTTTCAAGATAGCCATGATTAACTTTATTTTCCAAGTGAATAAATTGAAGCTGTTAGAACTTCAAATTCCATTGGCAAATGGGATTCACTCAAGAAAGCTGCCTTAAGTTTCTAGACAGTGAGGATAGAGAAGGAGGATGGAATCATGTCAAATATTGAGCATTTTATCTTGATGGTAATAGGTAGTCATTAAATATTTTAAAATAGGGAAATGGCATAATCATTTTTGAACAGTAACTTTGGGAGCTGTATGTTTAAGATAAATGAGAAGGAGGTCAGATTGTGGTATAATATGATAGCCTCAGGGCCAGCAGCCAAAATAGGGTTGATGAGAAGAGGTTGCTTTACATACTAAGAATGTGGAAACAAAAAGAGCCAGGGAGTGTGGGAGGAGGCTAATTAGAGAGGGAGGACCACAAAGTTATCTGGCCTAGGTGACTGGATGGGAGTAGTGTTGTTCACAGCAATAGAGAAATAAGAAGAAGAAAGAATAAATTTGGAGGGGACTGTGATACATAGTCTATACCCCGACCAGGAAGGCTGAAGAAGCTGAAGTTGAACAGTTCTGTGAAGACCTACAAGACCTTCTAGAACTAACACCCAAAAAAGATGTCCTTTTCATCAGGGGAACTGGAATGCAAAAGCAGGAAGTCAAGAAATATCTGAAGTAACAGGCAGATTTGGCCTTGCAGTACAGAATGAAGGAGGGCAAAGGCTAACGGAGTTTTGCCGAGAGAATGCCCTGGTCATAGCAAATACCCTCTTCCACACACAAGAGAAGACCCTACACATGGACATCACCAGATGGTCAATAGCGAAATCAGATTGATTATATCCTTTGCAGCCAAAGATGGAGAAGTTCTATACAGTCAGCAAAAACAAGACCTGGAGCTACTATGGCTCAGATCATGAGCTCCTTATTGTCAAATTCAGACTTAAATTGAAGAAAGTATGGAACACCACTAGACCCTTCAGGTATGACCTAAATTAAATCCCTTATGATTATACAGTGGAAGTGATAAATAGATTCAGGGGATTAGATCTGATAGACAGAGTGCTTGAAGAACTATGGACAGAGGTTCATGACACTGTACAGGAGGCAGTGATCAAGACCATCCCCAAGAAAAAGAAATGCAAAAAGGCAAAATGGTTGTCTCAGGAGGCCTTACAAATAGCTATGAAAAGAAGAGAAGTGAAAGGCAAAGGAGAAAAGGATAGATATACCCATTTGAATGCAGAGTCCCAAAGAATAGCAAGCAGAGATAAGAAGGCCTTCCTCAGTGATCAATGCAAAGAAATAGAGGAAAACAATAGAATGAAAAAAACTAGTGATTTTTTTCAAGAAAATTAGAGATATTAAGGGAACTTTTCATGCAAAGATGGGCACAATAAAGGACAGAAATGGTAGGGACCTAACAGAAGCAGAAGATATTAAGAAGAGGTGGCAGGGACACACAGAAGAACTGTACAAAAAAGATCTTCACGACCCAGATAATCATGATGATGTGATCACTAACCTAAAGCCAGACATCCTGAAATGTGAAGTCAAGTGGGCCTTAGGAAGCATCACTATGAACAAAGCTAGTGGAGGTGATGGAATTCCAGTTGAGCTATTTCAAATCCTAAAAGATGATGCTGTAAAAATGTTTCTGTATGCCAGCAAATTTGGAAAACTTAGCAGTGGCCCCCGGACTAGAAAAGGTCCATTTTCATTCCAATCTCAAAGAAAGGCAATGCCAAAGAATGCTCAAACTACCGCATAGTCTGACTCATCTCACATGCTAGCAAAGTAATACTCAAAATTCTCCCAAGCCAGGCTTCACCAGTACATGACCTGAGAACTTCCAGATGTGCAAGCTGGTTTTAGAAAAAGCAGAGGAACCAGAGATCAGATTGCCAACATCCAATGGATCATTGAAAAAGCAAGAGAGTTTCAGAAAAACATCTATTTCTGCATTATTGACTATGCCAAAGCCTTTGACTATGTGAATCACAACAAACTGTGGAAAATTCTTCAAGAGATGAGTATACCAAACCACCTGACCTGCCTTCTGACCAATCTGTATGCAGGTCAAGAAGCAACAGTTAGAACTGGACATGGACACAGACTGGTTCCAAATTGGGAAAGGAGTATGTTAAGGCTGTATATTGTCACCCTGCTTATTTAATTTATATGCAGAGTACATCATGAGAAATGTTGGACTGGATGAAGCACAAGCTGGAATCAAGATTGCTGGGAGAAATATCAATAACCTCAGATATGCAGATGACACCACCCTTACTGCAGAAAGTGAAGAGGAACTAAAGAGCCTCTTGATGAAACTGAAAGAGGAGAGTGAAAAAGTTGGTTTGAAGCTCAACATTCAGAAAACTAAGATCATGACATCCGGTCCCATCACTTCAGGGCAAATAGATGGGGAAACAGTGGAAGCAGTGACTACTGACTTTATTTTTCTGGGCTCCAAAATCACTGCAGATGGTGATTGCAGCCATGAAATTAAAAGATGCTTGCTCCTTAGAAGAAAAGCTATGACCAACCTAGACAGCTTATTAATAAGCAGGGATATTACTTTGCCAACAAAGGTCCATCTAGTCAAGGCTATGGTTTTTCCAGTAGTCATGTATGGATGTGAGAGTTGAACATAAAACTGAGCACCAAAGAGTTGATACTTTTGAACTGTGGTGTTGGGAAGACCCTTCAGAGTCCCATGGACTACAAGGAGATCCAACCAGTTCATCCAAAAGGAAATCAGTCCTGAATATTCATTGGAAGGAATGATGCTGAAGCTGAAACTTCAGTACTTTGGCCACCTGATGCGAAGAACTGACCCATTTGGAAAGACCCTGATGCTGGGAAAGATTGAAGATGAGAGGAGAAGGGGACAACAGAGGATGAGATGGTTGGGTGGCATCACCGACTTGATGGATATGAGTTTGAGTAAACTCTGGGAGTTGGTGATGGACAGGAAAGCCTGGTATGGTGCAGTCCATGGGGTTACAAAGAGTCGGACATGACTGAGTGACTAAACTGAACTATGATACATATAATTTTAGACATGTTCATTTTAAAGTACTTATGAAGTATCTCAGGTAGATGAGATACTTGTAAGCCACTGAAAACAGGAAGTTAGAGTCAGAAAGAGGGGTTTAGATGTTGTCAACATGGAGTAGGTCACAGGTAAATCATGTAGTTGCATTTTATTTTTTTATATAATTTGGTTCTTTGTTTTTTAATATGAGATTGTATCCCATATACTTATTGTTAAAACCAATGTATTTGGTCATCTTATTTTACTCATCCTGTTTTTTTCTACACCCTTGCTCTTTTTGTCTGATTTTGACATATGAACAACATATACTGTCTTTGCATGCCCCCATCTGCACCCTCAAAGGCATTCAGGACTGGCAAGAGCAGAGACCACTGCCTGTGTTCTGGTGGGTCTGTTTAGACACCAGGTGTGAGTTGAGAAACACAATTGATGGTGGAGCAAATATGAATCACCCTGCAGGCAAACTGAGTTTCCTAAAGCAAAGTAGATTGTTATAAAAATGGCTGAAACTTGCATAGGTTTTTTTTTTTTTTTTTTCTCTGTAAAATCCAGCTCCATCTGCCACGTAATTGGTATAATCCTTTTCAAATTTAGACATTAAATTCTGGTGATACCAACTTTCACTGTGTTTCTTCTTTTTCTGTGTCTTTAGAGATATTTTAATGATGATAGAGGAACTGTACTGATATAGAATGTCATTTTGTACCAGGAAATTTCAGTTTATTCTTAAATTTTCTGTTATTATTCCTTTCCAGGTGAACTTATAGTTCCATGTGCTCATATCCACCCTGAATCTTCAGTTGTACAAATTGGTTCGAATTTCACAGCAGTTTGTGTGCTAAAGGAAAAATGTATGGATGATTATCATGTGACTGCTGATGACATTTTCTGGAAAATAAGCCGTGCTACTGTTTCTCGTGATCAATATACTGTCATAAACAGAACATCATCTAGTGTCACATTTTTAAATATACCTTTAATAAATGTTCTGCTCACTTGCAATATTCGTATGTTTGGACAGATTAATCGGAGTGTTTATGGAATCAGAATCATTTCAGGCTGTAAGTTTTGTTTTACCTTTTTTATTTCAGACTTTGTCATGACTGTTGAATTGCATCTTTAACGTCCATTGTCTTTTGGTCTTTTTGAAATGCAGTAACTGTCAGCTCAGTGTTTTGGATTTTTTTTTTAACGTTTAAAAAAAAATAAGCTTAGAAGTAGAACTGCACTTGCATTACAAATGTATAAAAGCCTAAAGAGTAACACAAGTTTTATCTTTTTCCTGAAAGTCAAGCATCTGTCAACTTTCTAGAAAAATATTTTAACATGAGATACCCACCAAAAATGTTGAGTTGAAATCTGTGACTGTGTTCATAATAACTTTCAATATCCCTTAGTTGTGGAGAAAATTCAGTGTAAAGCAGCTATCTGAAGAAGGTGAATCAATACTGGAGAACCCTTTTATATTGAAGTAGACAAATAAATTTATTGTGATCCAAGAATGGATCGCCAGATTTGTGGATTATCTAACACTATAATTTTAGCATTTGCTTTCTCTCCAGCAGAGTTTGGGAAGGGAGAGATATAAATGAATCATTTTTGCTTCTAATTACTTGCCTCTTACTAATGTTCAAGTATTAGTTTCTAAAATACACTTGAGAAGTCAGTTGATAAAAGAAGTTGATAAAAGAAGTCAGCTATAAATGAAAGTTGACTTTGTTTAGAAAGTTAATTTGAAACATACCTATTAATGACAGGTATGATAGAAAATGTATGTTATTATCTAAAATGTTTGAATTTACATAGAAAAGAAATGAATTTTTTAGTCACCCGTATTTTGTTATATCTTTTCTTGGTTTTGCTTTTTTCTGTCTGATTTTGGTTATCTTAAATGTCTGGAGGAGTATATAAATTGCATGCTTTTTGTGAATATGAAGCTTTTTGAAAATTGCTAATTTTTCCCTTTTAGTGCCTCCTGAAAAACCTGAAAATTTGAGTTGCATTGTGAATGAAGAAAAGAAAATGATGTGTCAGTGGGATCTTGGAAGGGAAACACACCTGGAAACAAACTACACTTTAAAATCTGAATGGCAAGTTATTTTAAATTTGTTGTACATTGAATTTATTAAGTTTGCCTTTGTGGTAGAATTTTTATCTTGTGAGGTAGTATTATTAAATGCAAAGTTTTAAATGTTTTTTATTTTAGAACACCTGAAACATGAAAGTAGAAAGAATAGTGTAAGAAATCCTCACGCTCATCACCAAGCGTCAATAATTATCAGCTCATTACCAGTTTTACTTTATATAATCCCCACACTCAGATTATTTTAAAGAAATAGACATCATATCATCTCATCCATAAATATTTTAGTACTTTTATGGAAAAGATAAGGACACTTTAAAAAAAATCCAAATATAATTGAAAATACTCTCATATTGTTACATTTTTAATTAGTGTTCAAATTTTCCCAGTTGTCTCATGAATATATGTATATATTTTGATACTTGTCAAATCAAGATTTAAGTAATCACCATGTATTGCCAATTCATGTATCTTGTCTCTCTTAACCATAGGCTGTCCCTTCTTTCTTTGCAGTTCAGTTGTTAAAATAATGGTTATACATTATTTAACACATTCCTCTGTCCCTTTATATACTAAAACTTGCCATTAGATCTAGACAGTTAATCAGTTTTTTTCCCCAAAAAAATAATTCATAGAGGAGTTATATATTTTCATTAGGAGCGACCATATAATGTTTGTTTGTTTTTCTTTTTCTTATATTAAAATTTGAGCAATGGTTTCAGGTATTACAGAATTTCTGTTTAGTTTTTTTTTTTCAAATATAAAGAAAAGTTGAAAGAATTTTACAGTGAACATTTATACATGCTTTTTACCTAGATTCTTCTGTTGACATTTTACTGTACTTGTCTCCATCTACCAACCCATCTCTTTTTAATGAATTTCAGAGTGAGTTAGAGACATCCATATACTTCCACCTTAATCACTTGAGCATTTACATCATTAATTAGATTAATGAATTCCTAGCATCTTCCAACGGAGAAGGCAATGGCAACCCACTCCAGTACTCTTGCCTGGAGAATCCCATGGACGGAGGAGCCTGGTAGGCTGCAGTCCATGGGGTTGCTAAGAGTTGGACATGACCAAGCGACTTCACTTTCACTTTTCACTTTCATGCATTGGAGAAGGAAGTGGCAACCCACTCCAGTGTTCTTGCCTGGAGAATCAGGGACAGAGGAGCCTGTTGGGCTGCCATCTATGGGGTCGCACAGAGTCAGACACTACTGACATGACTTAGCAGCAGCAGCAGCAGCATCTTCCAAAGGTAGATACAAGGGATTTTTCTCCTCATTATGAATTCATATTTAAACATTGGATGTCTTGTTATTTATTTATCTGGCTGCGCCAGGTCTTAGTTGCAGCATGCAGGATCTTTGATCTTCGTTGCATCATTCAGTTTGTTTAGTTGCAACATGCAAACTCTTAAGTTGCGGCATGTGGGATTCAGTTCCCAGATCAGGGGTGGAACCCTGACCACCTGCATTGGGAGCACAGAGTCTTAGCTACTGGACCATTGGGAATTCCTGATTTGATGTGTTTTAATCCATTACAGTTATTCTTCTTAATACGTAAATTGTCCCATCTTTGGTTAGTGGGAACTTTTCAGTTTTATCCTTTTGACACAACTTCATTAGTTCTTTGATAGCTTCCTGATTTCTGAAGTGACATGATGTTCCAGGTTCATCTTAATATGTTTTCTGTTCCAGACCTAGAATCAACCAATTCCCAAATAATCATGGTTCCACTTAGTGTGGAATACAATTTAGAGATTGTAGTCTGGGTGTTGGGGAGCTTATTGCTACTGGGTTGTTGTTTTTAGGCTTTTTTAGTGAAAAGAACTAAAAATGTTTTTAAGATAAAATACGTCATGAACTCGTACTGGTATTTCCAATTTAAAATCCAGACTATAGGTTTTTAGTTAATTCACCTATCTAACATCTATATCTCCCTTCTTCTAGCTGTTTCATTTTGCTTGTGGTTGTTAAGAATTTTCTTCATTGTATAAAGTAATAAATTAATCCACACAAATTTCTAAGAACAAAGTATGTTTATAGAAGTCTCTGTTCCCTGTCTCCTTTATCTTATTTCCCCCCTCCTCCCAAAGGTTACCTGTTTTGGTTTGGTTTTGATTTATCCTATTTTAAAAAACTGTGTGTGTGTGTGTATATATATATATATATATATATATACACACACACACACACACATGCATACATATGCATATATATTCTTAATTGATGCATGATTTAAACGTATGTGAGTAAATTTAGTCATATCACTTGAAACTTTCTATGGTAATAGAAATTAGAAAGTGGTTGGAAAGGGTTGAGGGAATTTTCTGGAAGGATAGAAATTCTATCCCTGCTCTATCACCTCCTGGCATATTATGTTTTGAAAAAGCATACTGTGATTAAAGAGACATTGCTGATACCGTAAAGATTCTGTTCAAGGAAAAGAAAGAAACGGGACTGATATCATTAATAAGTTTTGGTTGGAGAGGGTCATTGGGTTAGAGCATAAGATTCTAAATATGATATTCTTAAAGTAAAATTTTGAAAATAATCTTGTGTTTAAAGATATAGATCAAACTCAGTTTTAAAGAAAAACAGATGAATGTTTAACAAATTTTGTTTCTAGTGTTCAATAGTTTGTTTTAAACTTATTGAAATTAACTTATTTATTCTAAGCTGTGATAATCTGGGTCTCATCAAACTCGATTTTCAAGTAACCTTTTTCACTCTAATTTATTTAAATCTGTTTTTAATGACTGATTTTTACCATTTTTGTATTTAGGGCAACAGAGAAGTTTGAAGATTGTAAAGCAAAACGTGACACCCCCACCTCATGCACTGTTAATTATCCTCCTGTGTATTTTGTCAACATTGAAGTCTGGGTAGAAGCAGAGAATGCCCTTGGGAAGGTTGCCTCAGATCATATCAATTTTGATCCTATAGATAAAGGTATTTATAAACCTAAATTTGAGAATTTATTAGAATATACAGTGTCTTATAAATTTGTTTTGAGTTTAATTAATGTAAAAATAATAAGCATTTATTTTCTTAGTGACTTCTACAAATTAACTTTATCAAGAACATTAAAAATACTTTGGAAAAAGAAAAATATCCATAATCCAACCACACTGACAGCTGTTTTTACTTTTAATATTATCTCTGATATCTATTCAGATATCAAACATCTTATAGCATTATAGTCATAGTATATATGCTTCATTTTTATTTTTTTAAATTCCATATATCATCACTAACTTTTAATATCTGAACCTGAAAATATTAACAAATGTAATAACTTGACAAGGGAAAGAACTAGAATTTCTTTAGGAACCTTTTCCTTCCATTATAGTAGTATGGTATAGCATTTTTTTAGACAAATTTGTTCATTTGGTGAGAATAAATGCATATCGTGAAATAAAATATAGAGTATATTGGACTTTGTAAGAAGTTGTAAAAGTAAACCATGGTAAACATTAGGATCTTTTTTATTTTTCAGTGAAGTTCAATCCACCACATATTTTATCAGTCAACAACTCAAAGGAACTGTCTAGTATTTTAAAACTGACATGGTCTGACTCACGTTTTAGGAGTTTTATAACTCTGAAATATGACATTCAATATAGGACCAAAGATGCCTCAACTTGGAACCAGGTAAATTCAAAGTTACTGTTTATTCAAATAGTCTTTTCTTTAACCCACTAACCTAAAAGTCTCAGTCATTTTCTGAATGTCTTAAACTTCTGGATATGTGAAGTAGTTTGCTTGACACTTCTAGATCTATATTTCAAGCAAGGACCAACAGGAAGACATCCAGATAGAGAATACAATTTTGCTCAGCACAGTAGATTTTAAGTGAAATATGGAAGTGATGCAGAATGAGAAGGATTAGCATTTTTGGTGAAAGGTGAAATGACCACAGATAACAGGAAGCAGATTAGGTAGAGGAGTAAGAATGAAGAGGTTATATGGGTAAGGTAGAGCAGGCATTAACAAACTACATCTGTAGGCCAAATTCAGCCTGTCATCTGTTTTTGTAAATAAAGTGTTATTGGAACACAGCCACAAACATTTGTTGACGTATTCTTTCTGATGATTTTTGTGCTACATAGAAAGAGTTGAATAACTGCAACAGAGACCATCTGGCCCACAGCCTAAAGTATTTACAGTCCAGCCCTTTATAGAAAGATTGCCAGCCCATGAAATAGAGGTATTATAAGATTGAAAAATAAAAGGACTGTATACCCAAAATTACAATAAACTGTGGAAAATTCTTAAAGATGGGAATACCTTACCTGCCTTCTGAGAAACCTATATGCAGGTCAAGAAGCAGCAGTTAGAACCGAACATGGAACAATGGACTGATTCAAAATTGGGAAAGGACTACGTCAAGGCTATATATTGTCACCCTGCTTATTTAGCTTATATGCAGAGTACATCATGTGAGCTTCCCTGGTGGCTCAGATGGTAAAGAATCTGCTTGCAATACAGCAAACTCAGGTTCAGTCCCTGGGTCGGGAAGATCCCCTGGAGAAGGGAATAGCAACCCACTCCAGCATTCTTGCCTGGAGAATTCCATGGACAGAAGAGCCTGATAGGCTACAGTCCGTGAAGTTGCAAAGTTGGACACGACTGAGCAACTGTCACTTTACTTTTAACTTTCTTTCACATCATGTGAAATGCTGCACTGGATGAGTCACCAACTGAAATCAAGATTGCTGGAGAAAAAGCAGCAACCTCAGATATGCAGATAATACCACCCTAATGGCAGAAATTGAAGAGGAACTTAAGAGCCTGTTGATGAAGGTGAAAAAGAAGAGTGAACAAGCTGGCTTAAAACTCAGCATTCAAAAACCTAAGATTATGGCATCTGGTCACATTACTTCATGGCAGATAGATGGGGAAAAAATGCAAACAGTAGCAGATTTTATTTTCTTGGGCTCCAAAATCACTGTGGATGGTGACTGCAGCCATGAAATTAAAAGACACTTGCTCTTTAGAAGAAAAGCTATCACAAACCTAGACAGTGTATTAAAAAGCAGAGACATCATTTTGCTAACAAAGGTCCATCTAGTCAAAGCTATAGTTTTTCCACTAGTTACATACAGATGTGAGAGTTGGACCAGAAAAGAAGGCTGAGCACCAAAGTATTGATCCTTTCAAACTGTGGTGCTGGAGAAGACTCTTGAGAGTCCCTTGGACAGCAAGAAGATCAAACCAGTCAATCCTAAAGGAAATCAACCCTGAATATTCATTGGAAGGACTGATGCTAAAGCTGAAGTGTCAATATTTTGGCCACCTGATGTGAAGAGCCAACTCACTGGAAAAGACCCTGATGCTAGGAAAGATTGAGAGCAGGAGGAGAAGGCAGTAACAGAGGATGAGATGGTTGGATGGCATCATTGATTTAGTGGACGTGAGTTTGAGCAAACTTCGAGAAATAGTGAAGGACAGGGAAGCCTGGCGTGCTGCAGCCCATGGGGTTGCAAAGAGTCAGATCCGACTTAGTGACTGAATACCACCACCACCACCCAAGGATGATATTATAAGCAGAAGAAATACTAGGAGCTTTTAATTTAAAAGGCCATCATCATAGCATTGAGATCTGCATAGTACTCTTCTATTGTAACTCCGTTTACCATTAACAGTATGCCTTTGCTTTGTTTCTCTGGTTGCAATAATGAGCTCCGAAGGGAATTGAGCCCGTGACTTTCCTGCTTCTGTCCTCCATTCCACATGGACTCAGAATACAATCAGAAAAAGCAACAAACTAAAGTGGATTAATGCTTCATGTTGTACGTGAGGATTGTACAGAGAAGATACCTACCAGAAGTTCTTCAAAATTTTTTCAATATCATAGAATCTTAATTCACTTATAGAAAAAAGACGGACACATTTTGTATTCAATATTGAGATCTCAGAGGTAGAAAGAACCTGTTATTTGTCTATGTTTGAAGTGAAGTGAAGAGAAGTCGCTCAGTTGTGTCCTACTCTTTGCGACTCCGTGGACTGGGGCCTGCCAGGATCCTCCATCCATGAAATACTCCAGGCAAGAATACTGGAGTGGGTTGCCATTTCCTTCTCCAGGGGATCCTCCTGACCTGGGAATCGAACCTGGGTCTCCTGCATTGTAGGCAGACGCTTTACTGCCTGAGCCACCAGGGAAGTCACTAAATCTATGTTTAATCTACTCTTTTTTTTCTGAAAACCAAGTTTATCTACAAAGATAGTTTTTGTTTTTCGTAATTGGGCTGGATATCTTCCTTTTGCCCATCTAGATTTATATTCTACCCTTCTCCACCTACTCTTGGTCTTGGGATGCAGACCTGTATGGATTTTATCTGTTGGTTCTCTAGTTTCCTAGTAAGTTCCTAGTTAATGGGTAGAGGGGTCTTGGCAAGAGGGAGGAGAGAGAGAAGTGAGATCAGCATATTTTATTGCGATGCTTCCTCCCTAGAGCTTTCCTGTCTCAACCTAAAGTCACTAGTGCTCTCAAGTTAACCCTTTGTGACCCTGTTCTTCCAGGTTCTGGTACCACCCCTCTTGCTTTGATTCTAAAGGTGGTAACACCACTAAGCTCCAGAGTACTGCCTATACTACCTAATAAGGTTTCTTACGCTCTGCTCATATTTCCTTTAGTAAACCCTTCTTGAATTAAATTTTAATTGGAATTTCTTTTTTTCCTATTAAGACCATGAGTGTTATAGGAGCATAGAAGAAAGAAAGAAAGCATGAAAAGATTAATAATAGTCGTTCACATATTTCCCAAACCTATTAACTTTTACTAATTTTGACTGCTTTTTTCACTTGAATTTATTTCTCTGCAGAGCTTGAGTCAAATTAGTCTTTTTTCATTCGTTATTAGGCTTGTTTCATTAATTAGCTTCTAAATATCAGGCAGTTTAGAAGATCTGTAATAAATACCTCTGGATTTTTTGTTGGTCAATTTGCTTTGTTTTCAGGTTCCTCCTGAAGATACATCATCTACCCGATCTTCATTCACTGTTCAGGACCTTAAACCTTTTACAGAATATGTGTTTAGGATTCGTTGTATGAAGGAAGATGGTAAAGGATTTTGGAGTGACTGGAGTGAAGAAGCAAGTGGTATCACATATGAAGATAGTAAGTAGATAAATATATGAAGAAAAAAAATTTGAATTTTGACTATAAATTTTATCTGCTTTTAATAATATAGACTGCAATGGTCTATATTGCAATGGTCTATAATGGTCTTTTGTGGTCATTTTATTCAAACTGTTATTTTACACTTTTTAAAGGATCTCAAGATGTAAAATTTAATATACATTATTGATAGTACAAATCTATTTAATACCTAATTAAAGGAAATTGTGGAATGGTGTCTTAGATACAAAGAGAAAACCATTAATAGTTGGTAAATCCAGGACGTTTTATTAAAGGAGAGTAGTCTAGAAATATCTCTTAACTGGATGATCATATCCTGAATCTTTAAAATCATACTACCTACCAAAATATGCATTAGACTTCACTATCAAAAAGATAGCTGTACTGTAGCTTTTATTCATTTTTTTATCAGAACTTAATAAGCCCCTGAAAAAGCATTTTTGTGTTTTGATTGGTTGGTTTATTTTCATTTTCCCTTTGTTTTCCATGATAATACAGTGCATATAGCATAGAATCCAAAAGGCATAAAAGGATACATGATATAAAGTAAGATTCCTCCCCCAAAGCATCTGATGTTACTAATTTCATCTATAACCATCAAGAAATAATCCTATGGAGGGGGGAAGACAAGATGGCAGAGGAGTAGTGGACATGGAGTACATCTCCACAAATGTTTCAGGAATACATCTTCAGATACAGATCTTTCAGAATACCAGCTGAGAGCAGGCAGGAGTCCCTGACCCCTGGAAAGGAATATATAGATTCACATAAAACTTGGCAGGACGAAGGAAGGAAGTGAAAAAGAGGAGAGTAAGCAGGACTGGACCCGTACTTGGAGGGTGAGGGAACTGAAGCAGGGGTCAGATCACCACACTGGGGCATTGTTTGGGATGCAGGGAAGCATTTGAGACTGTTAGAGAATGCAGCAATTGATCTGTGACAGTCTGAATGGAGTGAGAACCCCACAGATGATCCTTGCCGCATCCATATGTATCCCAGACAGGAATGCAAGTCCTCTAGAACGCATGGTGGCTGGGAGCTGGAATGTAGGGATTGGGGAGCAATCCCAGGGTGAGGTCTGCTGTTGACTGCAGGGAGATGGCCCCTAGGGACGTGAGGGAGGAGATCGCAGAGGGGAATGACTTTGGAGGAAAGTCGGGTAGTCATGGAGGTAGGGTGATACTGCTGAGTCACATGCAGGGGATGGAGCCATCACTGTAGTCTCTCTCTCCCCATGTGCCAGCTGATCAGCAAAGAAAGAACCCAGAGAGGGTGGCCCTTCGAGTGCCTGACACTCTGAGCAACAGAGAAGCACCCAGCCGGCTTCCCTGGTGGCTCAGACAGTAAAGTGTCTGCCTGTCGTGCTGGAGGCCCGGGTTCAATTCCTGGGTTGGGAAGGTTCCCTGAAGAAGGGAGTGACAGGCCCCTCCAGTATGCTTGCCTGGAGTATTCCATGGACAGAGGAACCCCGTGGGCTACAGTCCATGGGGTTGCAGAGTCAGACATGACCGAGCGACTAACACTTTGATACTTCATCACCACCCTGGGGGGGACCTTTGAGTGCCTTCTTTACCAAGAAACAAGAAAAGGACCAGCCAGGGAGGCCCTTTGAGGCTAGAAAAAAACTCTTAATAGTGCCACTGCTCCTGCACCTGAGGCAGCTGGCATCCCTGCACACTTTGTGACTCCAGGGTGAGAGGGTAACAGGCAGGAAGGCTAGGGGTCTCCAGATGGAGGAAGTAGGCTGCAAGTGTCAGACGTTTTTTTTCTCTCTCTTAAGCGGCAGGAGGAAACAAACTACAAGTGACAGATTTTTTTTTCCCTTCTCTATACAAAATTATTTATTTCGTGTATATATATATATATATATATATATATATACATGGAGCTTCCCTCATAGCTTAGTTGGTAAAGAATCTGCCAGCAATGCAGGAGACCTGGGTTCGATTCCTGGGTTGGGAAGATCACCTGGCAAAGGAAACAGCAACCCACTCCAGTATTCTTGCCTGGAGAATCCCATGGGCAAAGGAGCCTGGCAGGCTAGTCTATGGGGTCACAAGAGTCGGAAATGGCTGAGCGACTAAGAGCCCGCACATACGCAGAACCGATAATGGCTCAACAAACCAGTGTGTTTTACTCATACAGTTGTCCTCCTACTCTGTGTTAATGAGACTATGTATTTGTTTGGAAACCTGCCTTTCTTCAAGACTCATGTCAATCATTTTATGGCCTGAGATGACTCACCTTGTAACAATGTTATCTCAAAATGAATGTTGTGGGTGAGGGGTCTGGTGCCATTCTCTGAAGTTTTGAGACATTTCCTTTCTCTAATTAGCAGCCTGCTAGTAGGTGTATATATATATATATAACTTCCTGCTAAAGACCAGCAGGGCAGCACTCTTTCTGCCCCCTTCTGATGTCTATGTCAGAAGTGTTCTCCGTCTCTTTTATACTTTAATAAAACTTTATTACACAAAAGCTCTGAGCGATCAAGCCTCGTTACTGGCCCTGGGTTGAATTCCTCTCCTCTGGAGGCCAAGAATCCTTGCGTCTTTCGTGGCTCAGCAACAACCTTTCAAGGGTCCTCACAATCGAAGCAACTGTGTTACCTCCACACTTGATCTCTACTGGGGCAGAGCTGCCAGAGGCTAGAAAAAACTGTAACATACCTCCTGTGTCCATGGCCACAGGCTCCCCTGTGCTGCCAAGGTCCCTATGATCCAAGTAGCCACACCACCTCCATGCTCTATCCTCTGGGGCAGAGTGGCCAGAGGCTAGAAAAACCCTAAGAGCACTATATCTCCTGTACCCGTGGCCACCAGCTCCCCTACATTCCTGGCACTGCCAGGGTCCCCATAATCGAAGTAGCCGCACCACCTCTACACCCGGTCCTCACTGAGGCAGACACAAGTCCTCCAAGGCAGCCTCAGGAGCAAACTCCTGTGGACAACTCACATTCAGAGGGGGATAAAACCACAATTGAACTTCAGGGGCAGTGTGGCTAAGGAAGAGGATTGAAAACCTTTCACCTTTCCACCAGCTTTACAAGCTGCAGATTAAACCCACACAGTCAAGTAGGCAGACTCTGTGTGTATGGAATATATAAAAAGAGAATGAGAATTCCCACAAAAGAAAATGCCTGACTTTGGCAGCTGTGGACATTGGAGGCAAGAACATTCAGGAATGGGGCCAGATTATAGAGTCTGAGCTGTCCCCACAGCAGGTCCAGAGACCAGCCTGGTATTGGAGGGCATCCTAGGGAGGCAGAGGTGATTCACAGCGAGGAAAAGGATGCTGACAGTTGAGATCAGAGAAAAACATTTATTATTTTTATTCTGATTTATTCTGTAGTTCTGGAATTTTTTTTTTCCCCTGTGGCTTTGCTGTGGTTGTTCATTTTATTATTATTAACTCTATTTAAGCTTTGGAGAACTTTTTTTTTACATCACACTTCGTATTTCCTTTATATACTTCTACGTCTGTGTTTTCTTTTTGCAGTTTTATGGGGTTTTTTTCTTTTGAAAATTGTTTGCTTATTTTTCTTATTCTTTTCCTGGTGTATTCTTTAATATATATAAATCTTTTTTTAAAATATACTTTATTTAGCTTTGCTTTTCTATCTTTTGCCTTCCTTTTCTTTCACCCTGTTATTTTACCCTGTTCATTAGTCTGTTGTTTTTCTTTATTCCCCAGTTGGCAGTCTGTTTTTGTCTTGTTTTCTGATTTGTGTTTTGTTTTTAATTGGTCGATACCGTTTTTGGTTTCCTTTGTTCACCAGGTCACTCTCTTATACGTTCTTTTCTTTGGACTGTTCTGCTTTTGTGTGTGTGTGTGCGCGCATGGGCGTGCCTTTGTTTTTGACATTTGTCTGATTTTGTATTTACTATTTGGGATTCATTTTTTGTTTCTTGTTTTGTTTTCTGTTTAGTGTGTTTGTTGTGAAAGTGAAAGTCACTCAGTCGTTCCAATTGTGTGTGACTTCTTGAAACTGTAGCCTGCCAGGCTCTTCTGTCCATAGGATTCTCCAGGAAAGAATACTGGAGTGGGTTGCCATGCTCTTCTCCAGGGGATCTTTCTGACCCAGGGATAGAACCTGGGTCTCCTACATTGAAGGTGAATTCTTTACCATCTGGGCTACCTGAGAAGCCGTGTGTTTCAGTCCTCTTTAATGGCATAACAAATGGCTTGTGGAATCTTGGTTCCCTGGCCAAATAATCAGGCCCTGAGCCTTTGGAGTGAGAGGGATGCATCCAGGACACTAGACTGCCAAAGAACTCCTGACCCCATGAAGTGTTAATCAGTGAGAACTCCCATGAAGACGTCCACCTGTATCCAGGACCCAGCAGCACCCAGTACAGGATTCTTCACCCAAAGAACAAGCAAGACAAAAACAAACCCAGTCATTGGCAGACCAGCTTCCCACAGACACTCAAAAATACCACCTTACACAGTCCTGCCCATCAGAGGGAAAAAACTCACCTCCTCCCCTCAGAAGGCAGGCACAAGTCCTTCCCAACCAAAGCCTACCATTGGAACAACCTCACCCACCAAGGGCAGAAACCAAAAGGAAGAAGAAATACAACACTAAAGGCTGGGAAAAGGAGACTCAAACACAGTTATCATAACAGTATGGTACTGGCACAAAAACAGAAATATAGACCGATGAAAGAAGATTAAAAGCCCAGAGATAAACACATGCACCTGTGGGCACCTTATCTTTGACAAAGGAGGCAAGGATATACAATGGAGAAAAGATAGTCTCTTCAATAAGTGGTGCTGGGAAAGCTGGACAGCTGCCTGAAAAAGAATGAACTTGGAACACTTCCTAACACCATACAGAAAAATAAACTCAGAATGGATTAAAGACCTAAATGTAAGACAGAAACTATGAAACTCTTAGAGGAAAACATAGGCAAAACACTCTTTGACATAAATCACAGCAAGATCCTCTATGACCTACCTCCTTGAATAATGGAAATAAAATCAAAAACAAGTGGGACCTAATTAAAAGTTTTTGTACAGCAAAGGAAACTAAAAACATGGTGAAAAGACAGCCTTCAGAATGGGAGAAAATAATAGCAAATGGAACAACTGGCAAAGGATTAATCTCCAAAATAAATAAGCAACGCATGCAACTCAATACCAGAAAAACAACCCAATCAAAAAGTGGGCAGAAGACCTAAGCAGACATTTCACCAAAGACAGATGGCTGATAAATACATGCAAAGATGCTTAACACCACTCATTATTAGAGAAATGCACATCAAAATTACAATGAGAAATCACCTTATACCAGTCAGAATTGCCATCATCAAAAAATCTACAAACAGTAAATGCTGGAGAAGGTGTGGAGAAAAGGGAACCCTCTTGCACTGTTGATGGGAATGCAAATTGATATAGCCCACTATAGAGGACAGTATGGGGATTCCTTTAAAAACTAGGAATAAAACTACCATATGACCCAGCAATCCCATTACTGGCGTATACCCTGAGAAGACCATTATTGAAGAAGACACATGTACCCCAGTGTTCACTGCAGCATGATTTACAGTAGCAAGGACATGGAAGCAACCTAGATGTCCATCAACAGATGAATGGATAAAGAAGCTGTGGTACATGTATACAATGGGATGTTACTCGGCCATAAAAACGAACGCATTTGAGTCAGTTCTAATGAGGTGGATGAACCTAGAGCCTATTACACAGAATGAAATAAATCAGAAAGAGAAAAGTAAATATTGTATATTAGCACATAAATGGAATCCAGAAAGATGGTACTGATGAACCTATTTGCAGGGCAGCAGTGGAGACACATACATAAGAGAACAGACTTGTGGACACGGGAGAAGGGGAGGGCTGGACGAATGGATAGAGTAGCATAGAAACATATATGCTACCATATGTAAAACAGATAGCCAGTGGGAATTTGCTGAATGACTCAGGGAGTTTAAACCAGTGCTCTGTGACAATCTAGAGGAGTGGGATGGGGTGGGAGGTGGGAGCAAGGTTCAAGAGGGAAGGGACATGTGTATACCTGTGGCTGGTTTATGTTGATAGATGGCAGAAACCAACACAGTATTATAAAGCAGTTAGCCTTCAATTAAAAATAATCCTATGGAATACACATTTTTTTTCTGAATGTTTTCTTGTCACAGTCACCATCTTGAGGTGTCAGTGGCAGCAGCTATGACTTTGAAACCTTCCCTACCTCCTAAATCCCTTCACTTCCACAGAGCTCTGCCAGAGGTTTCATGAGAGTTATGTGAATTGAGAATGTCAAAGGCAGAAAAGTAAAGTAACATTCTCCACCACAAATTTTCTCTTATTCTGAAAAATGCCAAGAAAGAAAGTAATCCTACTCTTGCTGGTTTGGGAGTCAGATTCCTTTGTCTTGGCTAGGAATTTTGAAACTGGTATTCTTGAAGAGTTTAAAAGTACATTGATCAGTTTGGGGGAGTTCCTAAACTACTTTAAGATGTAGACAAAATATTTGGGTTAATACTTGTGTGCATTTTCTGGGGAGATGGCATATAACCTTTGTCAAATCAAAAGAGATTTCTGGTGTCCCAAAAGTTAGGAACAATTGGATTATGCATTTCTTCAGATCAGTGGAAGAAGCCAGGGTTTTTTTTTAACATTAGAAACCGTTTCTAGCCTCTAAAATTTCCTTTATAGCTTTGTGTTCTTTATTCTTTCAGGGTGCTGCACTGTACTCATGTATATATCTATTCAAACCCCCTGTACCAGTAGCTTTTCCCCCAGCCTTCCTGGTGTGCCTTTCCCCTTTGTTTTGTCCACCTGTAGTTACTTCTTCATGATCAGCACAACACTGCTTAGATTTTACTCAGATTATTTTTTATCCTATTTAATGCCATATTTTGCAATTATAAAATTTTTGAATTTTTAAAACCTAATTAGCAATCAGATTTGATGTTTTGTAAAGTGCTTTTTCACATGGTTGGTGATTATTACAACAATCCTGTGAATTTATTTATATTATATTCCATTACATTGACTCCCAGTGTAAGGTAATAAGTTTAATACTATGCTTACTGCATTTATTTTATTTGTCTGATATCCTTAAATATATGCATTTAAGGATTGTATACATGTATTTAAATATATTTCAGTTTGATTTTTAGCAATAAGAAATAGTGATACATCTTTGGTTATTGCTTAGGATATATTTGTACCTTTACAATTTTAAGATTACTAAAGAGTTGCAATATAATCTAAATTGTCAAGCTATCACCCTGACTAAAGGTGAAGTCCAAGACATATCATGCTGAGGTGGGAAAATGCTGGTGTAAAGACAGAAATATAGACACCATATCATTGAAGGGCAAGAATATTAAAAACAAAGTAAAAGAATAATTTCTAGGATTTTAGCTTATCTTGTTATAATAGAAACTTTTATTTTAAACATTTTATATCATCTCTTTAGGACCATCCAAGGCACCAAGTTTCTGGTATAAGATAGAGCCATCTCATGCTCATGGCACTAGATCTGTACAACTCAAATGGAAGGTAAGAAAAAAAATTTGATTATATCCTTTTATCTCATATAAATATATTTTATGTGGTGTCATGGGTGGAGCTTAATTTTTGGTATCAAATAGTATTTGATAACTTTAATAAAAATGCAAAGCTTTATATATACTAAAAAAAAAAGGTTCATAAACTGCCAGTGATACCTCATAGATATTTCAGCATAATTCTGTGAAAGTTCTATAAGGGGCCTGTGTTTTATCAAACTTTCCTCAGTGCCTCATAAAAAATAAATAATATTTGGGGTAGTCAGAGTGTATGCTGGTAATAGGAAATAAAGTTGTTGTGCACTCCATAAATGGTCATGAATGGATCATGCTAAAATAAGGTAGAAAGAAAAATACTGAGACTTAAAATAATTTAGGCCAGCGCACCATCAGTGAAGAATTGTATGGAGACCTGATAGCTAACAGAATGGTACTACTTTCTCTCTTAGTTTACTCTTCATTCAGTGTGTAGTAGTTTCCCTTCAGTAGTGAGTTCAAAGTAAGGTTGCCAGCCCCTTGCAATTAAATATTTAGAGATTTGACATAATAGAATTTGTGAACATGAAGAAAAACATTACCTTTATTCAAGATTTATGAAATATGTTTTAAAAGTAAATTGTCTTATTACAGACATTGCCTCCTTTTGAAGCTAATGGGAAAATTTTGGATTATGAAGTGACTCTCACAAGATGGAAATCACGTTTACAAAATTACACAGTTCAGGACACAAAACTGACGGTGAACCTCACAAATGATCGCTATGTAGCAACTCTGACAGCAAGAAATACTGTTGGCAGATCAGATGCATCTGTGTTAACTATCCCTGCCTGGGATTTTCAAGGTTTGTCCCTAAGATGGAGCCTCACTTAAGAATGGTAAAGGGTAGTTAGGTATGGACAGGACTCCTGTAAAAACATAAGTATTCTAAGACTATGTCCTCAGTATCTGCAGTGGTTTAAATTTTTAGAAATCAATCAGGAACCAAATCGTTCCATCATTTTATGGTTCACTTAAACTTTGCATTAAGCTACTTAGTTTGTTTAAGCATTTTATGATTATTTGTCTTTTTTAAAAAATATATTTTTTAGGTTTGAGGAACTTATTATATACATTTAACTTAAATATATTATTTTTCTATAGCTTTATCTGTAGCTTTCAAAGAAGAAAATGCAAGTTATATACACAAAATACTTGAAGAATTTGGGGAAAGGAATTGAAGTTTGAAAATAAATTGACTGTATAAATTAGTGCTTTTATTCATGTAAATACAGTTTAATCTTATGTGCTATGAAAACGTGATAGCACGATAGTTCACATGGTAATGAAAATGAATGTAAAATGTTGGAACTTCAGAGTTTTCAATGTTCATTTATCATACCGGTATTCATACTTTGTTTTAAAGCTACTCACCCCGTAACCGATCTTAAAGCATTTCCCAAAGATAACGTGCTTTGGGTAGAATGGACTGCTCCAAGTGAACCTGTAAACAGATACATACTTGAGTGGTGTGTGTTATCTGATAAATCGCCCTGTATCCCAGACTGGCAACAAGAAGATGGTACTGTACATCGCACCTATTTAAGAGGTATACCTTGCTAGAAACACTTAAGTCGTTGTCCTTTTTCTAGTTCTTTAGACAGATTTTTCTTGTACTTATTCTTTTCTGCTTTATAGGCTTTGTGGTCCATTGAAAAGACTTCCAGTTTATCATTGTTACTAGTTAACTCTTGTTTACTAGATTTGTGACTCTCAGCAAGTCATACTTACTAACTTCACTAAACTGCAGGGTCTGTTTATGGACTAAGTGGGGTTAATACTATCTTCTTGTAATACTTTCTGTTGTTTTGATCATCAAAGGAATGCTCACAGAACTGTAATGTAAGAAAAATACAAGGTAGTACAATCTGCTCCTAACTAGTATGTTCTCTGTACCTGATTTAACTTCATCCTTTAATGAGAAAAATTTCCCTGAGCTTCTGGATGGCTTGTTAACTTTTTATAGCTGTTGAACAAGGGAAGCAGAATCAGAACTTATATTTTCTTGTCTTTTAAACTGGAAGTACTAATAAAGGACAGAAAGTAAGAGCTCCAGTATGGATTGCTCTCATTGCAAGTTACTACTTTTCAAGTAGCTTTAAAGTGATGGAACAACTTTAAAAGAAAACAAAGCACTCAGTTTGTATGTGTGTAAAGAGGATAACCATTAGAATTCAGCTACAAATAATATGATTAATCACAGAAAAGCTGTTAAAAAATATACTGTTTATATATTGCCGTAAAGAGCTTTATTCATAACATAGGCTGTTTGGCCCTCATTGACCCATTATTTAACATGTAATTTTACTAATCCCACTTAATCTAGTTTATCAGTCTTGTCCAAGTAAAAGCAAAGTAGAGCTAGAGAGAAAATAGATTGGTAATAACTGGACCATGGATGGCATACGAGCTCAGTCATGTTGGACTCTTTGCGACCTCCTGGACTGTAGCACGCCAGGCTCCTCTGTCCTTGGAATTCTCCAGGCAAGAATACCAGGGTGGGTTGCCATTTCCCTCTCCAGTGGCTCTTCCCCACCATGGGACTGAACCCGCATCTCTTGCATCTCCTGCATTGGCAGGCAGATTCTTTACCACTGGTGCCACCTGGGAAGCCCTAGCTGGACAATAGAGCAAAGGTTCTGGGGACCTTCAGGTTGTGCAAGTATTCCCACAGAACTCAGTAGGCCTGATAAAACATCACTGTATAAGCAGAATATAAAAATTATCTTCTTGATAATATTGAATCATTAAGAAAATGACTGTTTATGAAGACAAAGAAGCATATATAACTTCATGAATAAACAGTTAAGGAAATGTAAGTTTCTATTGAAGGTATAAACTTCAGTTTATAAACAAAACTAAATTTTTTTGTTGTTGTGTGCTAAAGACATAGATTACTGTGTTAATTTGGAAAGATTATAAATAAAGGAAGTATTTAAGATAATTTTTTCTTTTAAAATTCTGTTACTGTGGGAAATAACACTTAATTGTCTTTTCCCCAGTCACCTGGCCAACCACAGCCGTTTGTGCTTTCCCTAGCTCTGATTACTGACATCTTGCTCATAGGCCGTTCTCAATTAGGTAAAATGTACAAAAATTGTCAAACTGTAAGAAAGACCCATTTGAAAAAAAAGAGACCCATTTGATAAATCCTGAATATAAATTCAGTCATTTGTTACTTTTATTGACAGTATAAATATTTTTATTTATTGGCAATAAAAATAGCCTTTTATTTTCATAAAGATTTACTCTGTTAAGCTTGAATCTAGTACACAAAAGGCAATGTTTACTTAAAAGTTGTAGTGTTAAAAGAAAGTTCAGTGGTAATCATTTCATAATGTATGCAGATGTCATTATTATTTAGTATACCTGAAATTAACATTGTATATCAACTGTATTTCAATTTTAAAAACATAAATGAATAAATAAAAGAAAATTCAATGGTCATGAAATTATAATGTAAAAGTAAGCAATGGAGCTAATTAAGTTTTTTTTTCATTATAAGGAAGAAAATGCTTAATCTACTATTCTTATTTTAGGAAACCTAGTAGAGAGCAAATGTTATTTGATAACAGTTACTCCAGTATATGCTGATGGACCAGGAAGCCCCGAGCATATAAAGGCATACCTTAAACAAGCTGGTAAGTCCAGCCCTACTTTCTTTGAAAAACGTCGCATTTTGTACTGACAAAGACACTTTATCCTTTTTAAATAAGGATATGTCTCATTATGTTCAAATAATTCCATGATAATGAAATTTTACCAAGTTCTAGTGGTTTACTAAATTCTTATGCTTTTCAGTTAGTAAATACCTTATTCTGTTTCAGCACCTTCCAAAGGACCTACTGTTCGGACAAAAAAAGTGGGGAAAAATGAAGCTGTCTTAGAGTGGGACCAACTTCCTGTTGATGTTCAGAATGGATTTATCAGAAATTATACTATATTTTATAGAACCGTCATTGGAAATGAAACAGGTAATAAAGCTATATCAGTTATTAAGAATCAGGTGTTTTTTCTTAGGCTTTTAAATACTAATTTAAATCTTACCTTCTTGTGTTTTTTACATCTTAATACAGCATTTTATGCTCAGAAAAGAGATACATGAAAATATGCTTTATGGTTGCCTTCACAATCCTACTAAAAATACATTGTTTTCTAGTGAAATTTGGTTTGATTCCTTCTTTGTACTCTCTCAATATCAAATATAGGCCAAACCATGCAAGAGTAGTTGGTTAAAGTGCACTTACTGCTTTCTTCCAGCTGTGAATGTGGATTCTTCCCACACAGAATATACACTGTCCTCTTTGACTAGTGACACTTTGTATATGGTACGAATGGCAGCATACACAGACGAAGGTGGAAAGGATGGTCCAGAATTCACTTTTACTACACCAAAGTTTGGTAAGGAATAATGATGCTTGAGTTTTCCTTCTTTCTCTTTTCTTTTAAAAATTTAATCAGACTAAAAATGGGCTTAACTTACATGCTAAAACTTTGTTTAAAGTGCTTCTTTGGATTCATATAAATGATGTGTTCACAAATTATGATTTTTGTTTTGTTGTTTGGTCATTTCTTTAAACTACAGAAAATGTTTTCCATACTTTGCTGTTGTTTCTTCAACTGCTTCTAATTTCACCTGTACTTTGTAAATCCCAAAATAATTTGTTTATCTTTCTAAACGGGTTCATTTTTTTCACTGGCAAAACTTGGGTATGGTCTCACTCAGTCAGACGGTCATGGAGATGCTTCTGGAAGTAACATTGCGTTGGCTGCCCAAGGAGAACCCCAAGTTCAATTCAAACTTGTATTGGTTGGCGATGGTGGTACTGGAAAAACTACATTCGTGAAACGTCATCTGACTTGTGAATTTGAGAAGTATATAGCTACCTTGGGTGTTGAGGTTCATCCTCTTGTGTTCCATACCAGCAGAGGACCAATTAAGTTCAGTGTGAGGGATAGAGCTGGTCAGGAGAAACTTGGTGGACTGAGAGGTCAGTGTGCCATCATAATGTTCGGTGTAACGTCGAGAGTTACTGACAAGAATGTGCCTGGCTGGCACAGAGATCTGGTATGAGTGTGTGAGAACATCCCGATTGTGTTGTGTGGCAACAAATTGGATATTAAGGACAGAAAGGTTAAGGCAAAGTCAATTGTCTTCCACCGAAAGAAGAATCTTCAGCACTATGACATTTCTGCCAAAAGTAACTACAACTTTGAAAAACCCTTCCTCTGGCTTGCCAGAAAATTGATCGGAGACCGTAACTTGGAGTTTGTCGCCATGCCTGCTCTTGCCCTGCCAGAGGAGGTCATGGACACAGCCTTGGTAGCACAGTACAAGCACGATTTAGAGGTTGCTCAGACGACTGCTCTCCCAGATGAAAATGATGACCTGTGAGAAAGTGAAGCTGGGGCCCAGTGTCAGAAGTCTAGTTATATAGGCAGCTATCCTGTAATGTCAGTGGTGCAGCGTGTTTGCCACTTTATAACTAAGCAGAACAGGTGCTTAATCTTTGGATGCTGAAGGAGATGTTTGGGCTTTGGAATTAATGTGGCCGTTTAAAAATAAAGAAAAGCTTCATTTTTTTGGACCTGCATATTTAGGTGTTTTGGAACACAGTTGTTTCCTCCTTGAGTTTCAAAGACTGCTATAGTCACATGACTATACTGAGAGGTGGAATCTTGTTTGTTACTGTCATTCCCACTCCTTTTCATTTAGAATCAGGATAAAGTTGTATTTCAACTATCTTAAAAAAAAACAACAGCTTGGGTATAGTCTCTTCTCTTGTTCTTCCTTTAATGGGCAGATTGCCTGGAGAATTCCATGGACAGAGGAGCCTGGCAGGCTACAGTTCATGGGGTGGCAAAGAGTCGGACACGACTGAACAACTAACACACACAGGCTATAGAGACTAATCCACGCTTGCAGTCTCATTTCCATACCTCCAGCTCAGTTTTTGACCTGCTGAAACCAGATTTCCACCCCACCCACCACTCCACTGAAACCTGTCTGCTGTCACATGTGGAAGACGTCTTAGTTGTCCTGTCCAGTGCATGCTTTTCAGTCATCTTTTCTCCTTACACTTGCCAACATTTGATCCTTCCTATTGGCCTGTTCATTCTTGAAACAGTCTCTTCCCTTGGTTTATTTTTCTAGTAGCACTCTCCTGAGTCTCCTTCTTGTGTGGTACTTTTTTCTTGGTCTCCTTTTCTGCTCTTTTAAATGTTTTGTATTCTCCAGAGCTCTGTTCCTGGCACTGTTTTCTTTTTTTTTTTTTTTTTTTGTACTTTACCTTGATTTAATTTAATTTTTTTTTACATTTACTTTTATTAGTTGGAAGCTAATTACTTTACAGTATTGTAGTGGTTTTTGTCATACATTGACATGAATCAGCCATGGATTTACATGTATTCCCCATCCCGATCCCCCCTCCCACCTCCCTCTCCACCCCATCCCTCTGGGTCTTCCCAATGCACCAGGCCCAAGCACTTGTCTCATGCATCCAACCTGGGCTGGCGATCTGTTTCACCATAGATAATATACATGTTTCGATGTTTTTCTCTCGAAACATCCCACCCTTGCCTTCTCCCTCAGAGTCCAAAAGTCTGTTCTGTACATCTGTGTCTCTTTTTCTGTTTTGCATATAGGGTTATCGTTACCATCTTTCTAAATTCTGTATATATGTGTTAGTATACTGTATTGGTGTTTATCTTTCTGGCTTACTTCACTCTGTATAATGGGCTCAGTTTCATCCATCTCATTAGAACTGATTCAAATGAATTCTTTTTAATGGCTGAGTAATATTCCATGGTGTATATGTACCACAGCTTCCTTATCCATTCGTCTGCTGATGGGCATCTAGGTTGCTTCCATGTCCTGGCTATTATAAACAGTGCTGCGATGAACATTGGGGTGCACATGTCTCTTTCAGATCTGGTTTCCTCAGTGTGCATGCCCAGTAGTGGGATTGCTGGGTCATATGGCAGTTCTATTTCCAGTTTTTTAAGGAATCTCCACACTGGTCTCCATAATGGCTGTACTAGTTTGCATTTCCACCAACAGTGTAAGAGGGTTCCCTTTTCTCCACACCCTCTCCAGCATTTATTGCTTGTAGACTTTTGGATAGCAACCATCCTGACTGGCGTGTAATGGTACCTCATTGTGGTTTTTATTTGCATTTCTCTGATAATGAGTGATGTTGAGCATCTTTTCATGTGTTTGTTAGCCATCTGTATGTCTTCTTTGGAGAAATGTCTGTTTAGTTCTTTGGCCCATTTTTTGATTGGGTCATTTATTTTTCTGGGAATTGAGCTGCAGGAGTTGCTTGTATGTTTTTGAGATTAATCCTTAGTTGCTTCATTTGCTATTATTTTCTCCCAATCTGAGGGCTGTCTTTTCACCTTGGTTATAGTTTCCTTTGTTGTGGCACTGTTTTCTTGTCTTCCATTTCAGAGTCCCAGTCTAAGACTCCAGCTACCCTCTCTGCTCTTCCCAGACAGGTTTCTCTTTCTTCGTTCCATGTCACAACTCTTTGCCAGACCCAGAAATTTAGGGGTAGTTGTAGTAAATTTCTCATTTCTTTCTCACTTACGTAAACTAGCAAGTTCAGTTGCTCATGCCTTCTAGTTACTGCTGTGCATGCCCTTTCATAATCTCTTTCTTTGACCCTAAACTTCTTTTCATTTTCCCCACCTCTATGTCTTTTCCCAACACATTCCCCTATACCTTTTCCTGTTTTGGCTATACCTGTAGCCTTTCTACAGCAGACTTAAAATGCTTTCTTTCCTGTAACTACTACATTTTGAATCATTATTCAGTTACCTTATTTTATTATAATTGTTTTTGTCATATCCAAGAACCAACACAGTTAATGATAAATAGTAAGCTCCATATTCCTTGTTGGTTGAATGTTTGCTGCATGAGTGATGGATAAGTGATGGATAAGTGACTGCTACATAAGATAGACATTGAAAGATCCTGAGCTTTGCTGTGTGATGGCCAATAATGAATATAGTCTGTGGGATAAGATTTGTGTTGACATGTTTGTAGAATATATATGTAACAAATACAGGTTTCTACCTCTAACCAAAAGTTGAGCATTCCTCTGAAACCTTTTATAAGCCAGAATGGTTTAGAGCAAAGAGTATCCCTCACCTTGGGCAAGTTTACATTATGCCACTGCATTTTCATGAAAGACCTACATTAAATGCACTAACAAGCTTTTTTTATAAATTTATTTTCGTTAGCAAAAACAGACAATGTAATTTATGAAAAAAGTTTTTTAGTATATTAGTGTAAATCTTTTGTGAAAGTGAAGTGGTGAAATTGGAACTTTCTGAAAGTGGGGGCATACCTGTAATATTTGGAATAAAACTTTGTGCCATGATCTTTAGAAAAATAAAAGTAATTAACTTTAAAAATTTATGCTGTTAACAAAAGTAGTGTTCATTATAAGGAATTTAGACTATACAGTAAAATACAAAGAGGAAGAAAAATCACTCCTAATCCCTCATCCAAAATAATCTTTTAACATATTTATATATCCTCCTAGTCTTTTCTATGCATACATTTTTTCCCCAAAACTGAAATCATATTTAATATTGTTTCATCCACTTTTCCCTCTGACTTATTGTTTTATGGATCCATTATACCTACCTCACACGGCTTTGACTTTGCCCTCAAGGACCATATAGTTTAGTTGAAGAAATAAAGTATAAATAAACAGTACAGAGAGCCATTTGAGCCATGCTGCTAGTAAATAGAACAAGAATTTAAAGATGCTGGTAGTGGAAAGTTTCACCTTCAAAGATTTTTGTGGAGAAGACAGTACTTGAGCTTTGAGGTTAAGATGTGGACAGACAGGGAGAAGGCATCCTGGAGCAGCATGAGCAAAAGGCCCAAGGCATGGAAGCTTAGAAGGAAGTTCAGCACCAGTAAAGGACAGGTTCTGCCTGAATTTGATGTGTCATGTGTATGAGAATCTTAGCATTCAGGAATTAATATTTTCCAACCTATAGTTTATTCCTCTGATTTCTCAGTTCCTATTATGCTTCACAGGATGTAAAGTTACTTACAAAGGGATATGTGTGGTGGGAAGGTAAGACTGCGTAATGTGTAGCTGTCATACTACTTTCATACATTTTTCCTGTAAAAGACTGATTGAAGGAGGATTGGAGGAGTTTACCAGAAACAACCAAATCATTAAAAAATCTCTAATATAAATTATCCCAGTTAGTGATTCATTTGATTACTAAGCTCTCTTTCAAATTCAGAGAGGGATTCATGTGGTATTGAGGAATCTGAGGCTTGCTGCTTTTTAGGTGATACTATTCCTACTTCTGCCACTCCTTGTGCCTACTAAGGTTCTCCTAAAATTCTTAGCCCTATATCAGTAAATAACGATTAAAAATTTTATCTGAATTTTACATTTTTATTCCTTATAGGAAGTTACATTTGTAGTTCAGTTATTGAGATCATTTAGAGCTTTTCCAATTACTCCTCAAACTCAAAAGTAAGCTTTTGCTAAGATTCTTCTGAGTGCAAATGATAAATGTAATAAATAAATAGGTTTGAAAGCTGTTACCAGGTGTATTATCTATCCAGTAAACTGAACTAATCAGTTTATTCCCCCAGCCAACTTCTATTTTATGTATACTTTGTCAGGTTACCATGACCTAAGTCATAAGCAACTAGGATATGATTTACCAAGGGGGAGGGGTGGGGAGAGAGAAATACCTTTAAGTTTGAAAAGTTTGTTAAAAAAAAAAAAATTAGGATGGTATTTCATCTTTTCAACAGTAATCTGGTTGGAAAGTTGCATTATTTGTCTGTAGCATATGTGTCAACAATTTTCCTTCTTTCCCTTTTTTGTTTTTTAGCTCAAGGAGAAATTGAAGCTATTGTTGTACCTGTTTGCTTAGCATTCCTGTTGACAACCCTTTTGGGAGTTTTATTCTGCTTTAATAAGCGAGACCTGTAAGTACCCTTGTTCATATTTTTGCATTTTCCCCCACTTTTATTGACCTATAATTTACATGCAGTGAAATTCATCCATCTGAAGTGAACAGTTTGATGAATTTTTGTAGCTGTATGTAGATGTGTAACTACCACCACACTTAGTATGGAGAACATTTCCATCACCCTGGAAGTTTCTTCGTTCTGTTTTGTAGTCTGTCCTCTCCCTCAGCCCCTGGCACCAGCAGTCAATGATCTGTGGTCGTATTTTTGCCTTTTCTAGGATTTCACATATATAGAACCAAGCAGCATGTAATTTTTTGTGTATGATGTCTTTCGCTTGACTTTTTTGAGATTCATCCATGTTGTTGCATATACTAATATTTTTCTCCTTTTTATTCTTGAATAGTATTCTGTAGTATAGAAAGATCAAAATTTGTTTACCTATACATCTGTTATGAAAATTTAAGTTGTTTCTTTGATTTTTGGCTATCATGAGCATTCACATACATACCTTTGTGTAGGCATATATTATCATTTATCTTGAATCAATATTTAGCAGTGGGATTGCTGGATCATATAATCCAGGATTGCTGGATGCATATTTAACTTTATAAGAAACTGTCAAATTGTTTTTCAAAGTGGCCATATCATCTTGTATTCCCACCAGCAATATGAAAAGTTCCATTTGCTCGATATGATCCCCAGTTCTTGGTACTGTCAAGGTTTTTAATTTTAGCCATTCTTTCTCAGGGGTTTATAGTGCTATCTCAGTGTGATTGTAACTTCTGTTTCCCTGAGGACTAGTAATAGATACTTTCATGTGCTACCTTACATCTTCTTTTGTGATATATCTTGAAATCTTCTGCTCATTTTTAAATTGGGTGATTTGTTAATATTGGACTTTAAGAGTTCTTTATATATCTTGTTACAAATTTTTTGTCACATATGTTTTGCAAATTCTGGACTGTGGCTTGCCTTTTTGGTTTCTTAACTGTGACTTCAGAAAAGCAAAAGTGTTTAATTTTGATCAAATCCATTTTGTTAGGGTTTTTATTTTTTAGTGGTTGTTGATGTTATGTCCTTTTTATGAAATTTTTGCTTAATCAAGTGTCACAAATATGTTCTCCTGTATTTTCCTCTAGAAATTTAATGATTTTAACCCTGTGCTGTGATCTCTTTAGAATAAATTTCTGTGCATGGTGTGAAGTCAGGATCAAAGCTAACCATTCCAGCATTATTTATTAAAAAGACTGTCTTTTCCTGTTGAATTGCCTTCAACCTTTACCAAAATCAATTATTCGTATAAGTCCAGATCTATTTGTGGACTCTTAATCCTGTTCCTTTGTTATGTATGTCTATTGGTGCTGATACCACATGGTCTTGATTTATTGTAGCTCTACAATAAGACCGGGTGGCAGATTCTTCCAGTTTTTTCTTTTTTTTTTTCAAAATTATTTTTTCTAGATTCTTTGCCTTTTCATATAAAATTGTCACTGTGTAAATTTCCCTTAAAAATCTGTTAGAATTTTTAGTGGAATTTTATTGAATCTATACATCAGTTTAGGAGAAAGTGCAGTGTGAACTTGAATTCACTTGTTCATGAGTCACGTGTATCTTTCAGTACATGAACAGGGTACATTTCTTGTTTCCTTTCGCAGAGTTTCGTAGTCTTCAGGCTATGTTAAATTTATTCCTTCCTAAATGTTTTTTTTTATGCTATTATAAACGGAATTTAAACATTTTTATTTTCTAGTTGTTCATTTCTGGTGTATTGAAAATTGATCCTTTTAAGCATATTGATCTTATATACTGAGATCTTGATAAATTAATTTATTGTAGTCACTTTTTAGATTCCATAGGACTTTCTGCGTATACAGTCATGCTGCCTGCAAGTAAAGCTGGTTATTCCAGTCTTTATACTTTAAGTTATTTTTCTTATTCTACTGGCTAAGACCTTCAGTAAGTACACTGTTGAATAGAAGTGTTAAGAGCCAGCATCTTTCCATTCTTCCTAATCTTAGGGGAGAGAGCATTCACTCTTAACACGATTGCATATTTTTTTTTAAACACTGTTGCATATTATATTAGCTTTAAGTTGAGGAAGTTCTTATATTTCTGTTTTGCTAAGAGTTTTTGTCATGAATGGGTATTGAATTCTGTCAAATGCTTTTTCTGCATCTGTTGAGATGAGCTTATGATTTTTTTTTTTCCTTTCATAAGCAAGGTGAATTTTATCATTGATTTTCAGATGTTATATCTTGCATTCCTTGGAATTTGCTGGATTCGGTGTGTTAACAATTTTTATGTTTTTATGTTAAGAAGTGGTATTGATTTGTCCTTTTTTTGTGGTGTCATTGTTTAATTTTGGATTCAGGATAATACTGATTATCTCATAAAATGAATGCCCCCTTAAAGTTAATCAGTACATATTACCTCAATTTTCTGAGAGAGTTTGTATAGGGTTTGTATTATTTCCTCTTTAAATATCTAATGGAATTCACAAGTGAAGCTGTCTGGGGCTGCTCTTTTCTTTGTAGGGAGATTTTTAATTACAAATTGAATTTCTTGTAAGTATAGGGCTATTGAAGTTTTCTTTTCCAGTCTGTTTCAATAATTGGTGTCTTTCAAGGAATTCCTTTTTTGTTTTTTTTGGTTGGTCAATTTATTTAGGTTGTTAACTCTATTGCTTTTTCTATTATGTCCAGATTTCATAGTTGTTCCTCCTGGACAATCTGTTAGGATCTTACTACCCATCTTTATTTTTTGTTTGAACTTATTCTCAAGATGACTCATTTCCTGTGTACTCACATACCCTTGTGAACCTCTAATGTTGTGCTAGGGACTATGTTAAACATATTTAAATAGGTTTTTGATGATGGATATCTTGAATTAATTATTTTTATGTTAGCCTTTTCTTCCTTGTGAAAAATCATATTATTTTATCTTGTACCAGTGTGATAATTTATCGTCTGAATTATTTTAGTTGGAAATTGAACATTTTGGGGTTTTTGTTTTGTGGAGAAGGTGTGCCACGATGTTTTGTACCCCTGGCTAAAGTTTTTAAGTGATTTTTATTGCAGAATTTGATTTCAGAGATTTAAAAAATTGAATACTGATTACCAGCTTTAGTCTTATAAACAAACAGTTTTTCTTTAAGGATAAAGATTCAGATCCTTATGCATTTTAAAATAGCATTTTATTCTATGGTTACAAGAAAAATGATGTTTTTGTTAGCTTTGGAGTACAGTAGGTATTTTTTGTTTAATTGGTTTTATTCTTAAGATTTAGATGATCACGTTTATTACAAGTGGTTCTCCATATGCAGTATTTCTTTCCTCTCCAGAATTAAAAAACACATCTGGCCTAATGTTCCAGATCCTTCAAAGAGTCATATTGCCCAATGGTCACCTCACACACCTCCAAGGGTAAGATAAAATGTTTCTGACTACTTAGAATACACGAACATATTAGGATATATTTGTAGAGTTTATGAAAATAGTACATAAATTAGAATTTTAGTCAAAATTAAAAATAGTACTTGCATATTCTAGGAGTTTATTATCACCATAGCATATTTGTCTTTATATTCCTAATTCTATTTAGTATACATTAAAAATATTTGACTGAACTTGTAAGTTGAAAGCCTAGTGTTTTAATACAGCTATGTGATAATTCTGTTGTAAGATAAGCATTTTAGATTGTATATTAAAATCAAACTTAAAATCTATGATTTTAATATGATTAAATGACTTCTGGAAGCCTATAATAAATTTCTTAAATTTTCTTAAAGGGAAGATTATTTCTGTTTTTTACTTCTGACAGTCCTTCATAACCTATGAAACTTGAGTTTGATTTTTCTTAATGTTTTCTTCATTTTTCTATCCAGTTAATCCTAGGCTGCCTAGACTAGGCATGAAATATGAAATTTTACTTCTAGACTTTTGTTACTATTATTCAGTCCCTAAGTTGTATCCGACTCTTCGCGATCCCATGGACTGCCGCACACCAGGCTTCCCTGTCCTTCGCTGTCTCCTGGAGTTTGCTCAAATTTATGTCCATTGAGTTGGTTAGTTTATAAAAATGTAACACCCCAACAATATTGATTTGGAATTCTGAGGAAATACAGTCTAATTCTTACCTTTTAAACAAATTTCACAAAATCCATGATTCAAGTAGTTAGCAGTGACTTAGTGATACAGATTATCTGCACTATTAAGTTACCGAGAAGTTTCCGAGATGCATTTTGTGACTCTAACTAATATGTTATACATAATTATTTCAGATTTTCTAAATGAATGTGTACCATAGGTAATAATTCATTTTCTGTCTTTCTTAGCATTTTAATTCAAAAGATCAAATGTATCCAGATGGCAATTTCACTGATGTAAGTGTTGTGGAAATAGAAGCAAATGACAAAAAGCCTTTCCCAGAGGATCTAAAATCTTTGGACCTATTCAAGAAAGAAAAAGTTAATACTGAAGGACACAGTAGTGGTATTGGAGGGTCTTCGTGCATGTCGTCTTCTAGGCCAAGCATTTCTAGCAGTGATGAAAATGAATCTGCACAGAACACTTCAAGCACTGTCCAGTATTCCACGGTGGTACACAGTGGCTACAGACACCAGGTACCGTCAGTCCAAGTCTTCTCAAGATCTGAGTCCACCCAGCCATTGCTTGACTCCGAGGAACGGCCAGAAGATTTACAGCTGGTAGATAATGTAGATGGCAGTGATGGCATTCTGCCCAGGCAGCGGTATTTCAAGCAAAACTGCAGTCAGCATGAAACCAGTCCAGATATTTCGCATTTTGAAAGGTCACAGCAAGTTTCCTCAGTCAATGAAGAAGATTTTGTTAGACTTAAACAGCAGCAGATTTCAGATCATATTTCACAGCCCTATGGATCTGGGAAAATGAAAATGTTTCAGGAAGTTCCTGCAGTGGATGCTTTTGGTCCAGGCATTGAGGGACAAGTAGAGAGATTTGAAACAGTTGGGATGGAGGCTGTGGTTGATGAAGGAATGCCTAAAAGTTATTTACCACAGACTGTGAGACGAGGCGGCTACATGCCTCAGTGAAAGACCAGCCCCGGTGATAGCTTCGGAAGTACCTGTAAAGTAAAGCTAAAAATACTTTATCTGTGATTTCAGATCTTCACTTGCTGAAGATGATCATTTGCCCTTAAGGACAAGAATGTACTGTCCTGCCACGTGGGCTTTTTCCATCCCAGTATATCTGGGATTCAACTTTAAGCACTACATAAACTGACTTCATCCTCTGAATAGCTGAATGACTTTGTGCTGTTTCAGGATGTTTGCACTGAAGAAAAAAACAAAGTTTGTCTAAAATTTATAAAGTGAAACTTTTTGTTTTGCTGTCTAGAAAACAGAGGGTATTTAAATTAAAGCTAGTCATAAACAGCTATACTGATTTTAATGAGAATAGTCATTGAATATCAGATCTTAGGGAGAGAGTTAACAAAAATTAGAGGAACAAAGTCTTAGACCCTCTACTTTAGCTGACAACATAATTTAAAAAGAATCCAGATGATACAGCTTATATGAGCCCGGCTTTTGTCTGCCAGAAAAAATTGGGGTCATTTATAATCATACCAACATGTAAGATATTAGTCCTCTTCCATTGCTAGTGACACTGCCAGTTACTGGAGAAAAGGAATTCTGTTTTAACACGGCAAACTAAAAATATTAATTTTTAAATATTAGACAATCAATAATTCAGTAAATTTTCAAAAATTTGCTTTCTGTTGTTATTGACAACCTTTGAAGATACACTTCACACACTCAGCAGAGTGTCTGGATAAGAGCTAGGAATGAATATGACAAACTATCTCAAACATTTAATACATTCTTTGCCATTAATATAAAGGCTTAGATTATTAACACTTTTCTATACCTATATATAAACTTCATTGACCCTTTTTAAGACGTCAGAGAATTTGGTTGATTAAGCACTTTATACACTATATCTTCACCTTAAAATGTGTTTTGACTTAATACGCTTTGTTTTTCAGTAGGCCAAGATTGAGTTTGTTTGTTTTTCCTAGTAGGTATCTGAAGCAGACTAATAAGTTATAGGACTTGGGCAATACTCACCAAAACAAAATACCACCCCTAAAATGTGCACATTGACCCCTAGTAAGTATCACAGTTAGCAAATATCCTTATTGTAGAGGCACTTAATGAAGAGATAGTATTTAATGTCTGCCAGTTCTGAGGTAGGTGGAATTTAATTCTACATGATGATTTAGGAATATTTTAAACCTCATCCCACATGTTCTCTTCTTCAGGGGAAAAGTGAGTTGAGCCTGCAGAGTTTAGTTCTATACTCACTTTCACATTCATGTTATCCTCTACCCACCACCTTTGACAAGGAGGCAGGGCTAAAGCCAGGGGCTGAGTAAGTAAGAAGAAATAGATCGTGTATTGACTACTGCTCTCAAGTAAGTTTGTTTTTCTGTCATATTTAAGATACAGAAACCAGGCCCACTTAAAATATTTGCAGAGGTTATTGAAGAATAAAAGGTTGAGAAAATTTAGTGCACATTTACAGTTGAGATGTAAGTCTACTCATTACTCTCATCAGTATTTTTCACAGTAGACTTCTTGTTATGCTTTATCCTTTGTATTCTTGCCTAACACTTCACAGAGTTCTTTCACATATATGGTCTTTGTGAGACAGAGCAGATGTTTTATTCTGATATATCCAGTTATTTAGGCAAAACCAACATGAGATTGGTAGACTGTCAGAATTAGAAGGAAATGAGGAAAAGTAGGGACAGACCCCAAACTCACACTCGACAAGGTAATAGCATCACCACCATTTAAGTTGACCATCAAAGGCTGGTCCATATCAGGAAAGGATTGGTCTTGCTAAATGTCAACAAATTTATATCTACTACATTTTTTTTCATTTCCTCAAAATAAGTAGTCATGTTGTTTTAACCATGTTTAGCTCTGACCTTCCTCCTGACACATAGCAGTGTTGTGAAGAACATTTTAATGTAATGATTGTACATGGGGGGAGGGCAGTTATAAAATGTGAACTCATGATCTAAAGGAATGAGAACAAATAGTTATTTAAGAAAAGACATCATTATAAGTAGATTTGTATGTTGAAACTTTACATACAACATGGTGCAGTGAGCAAATGCCCTCTAACCACAAAAGCACTTTAGGTATATTAAATGGATGTTTGGATACTGTGCAAAAATTCATTCAGGAAATATTTATATAGTATACATCTTTGCCCCAAAAGAGAAAAGCAGTCATGAAACTTAAGTACAAGATTACTTTCATAAAGCATGTCATAGAATAATCTGTTTTGATACATGTGAATTATACTTTAGGTCAGCAGAGAAATTAGGTTAATTTATATCAAAGTTAGACTATATTTAAGATAGTGGGTTTAGTACTCATTAAATATCCAGTATCCAGAAATTTGATGCAGTTACCCTCTTGTAAGTTTGAAAATAATAAGCATATGTTACCTTTGTTATTACTGTAATTTGATTATTCATTACTGGTGTCTTTGGTATCTTACCGTCATCCTTCATAAAGGCACGATGCTAAATAATTCTTGGAAAACTGTCAGACTTCAAACCTACTAAAACCTTACAGTTTAATTCTTTTTTTAACATGGATCATTCATCACTGGGAAATAGACCCAACACGTGAGTAGAAACAAGGGAAGAAGCAGAGTCATTCCCATGTTTTGTGTTCACGTGTGTTCTTCATCTAGTTGTTTAACTTCAGCCTTTTTCTTTGATGAGAGATCTTTTTTTTTTAACATGTGAAGTCATCTAGTGACCCTAGTTTATTGTGAAAACATTTATTTATGAAAATTCACATTTAAAGTGAAACATCTAAAATAGCTCTATAAATAGCAATCAAACAAGTTTTAAAAAGATGTCTTTTTTCTGGTCACATAGTTAAATAGTTAAATAATCATGACATAAATTTAGAAGTAGAATAATTATATAGTAGCATTCCATAAAATATTTCTGTTAACTGGCATGTATTGACTAACTGTAAATCAAGTAGGAAAGCTCTTCCTCTATTCCATTATATTCCACAGCAATCTCCTCCTCTGGTGTCAAGAACAAATTTCTATACCTTACACTTATGTTTGTTGAAATGGGTAAAATGTCAACATAATAAGCTACGTAAAACTTAAAAGTTCAATTAATTAAAAATATTGGGATAACTTTGTTGTAGGTTGTGTTAGATTCTATTGCCCTCTAAGATTACTTTAAAAAAATTTTTGCACTTTTTTTGTAAACTAAAAGAATATGAAGCCATACAATGGCAAGATATTTAGGTTTAAGAAATTTTAAACTAACAAACTTCACAGCCTAGTTCTTTAGACTGGTCCTTGATAGCAGTTCCTTTCAGGCTATTTATAAGCAGAATTTAGGTGCAAGTCAAAACTTTCCAAATCCAAATACTGACTGATCTTTGGAGTTAATCTATTTTTTTTTCATTGTATATTCTACTTGTATGTGTACTCACATGATATTCTAATATACATTGCATTAAAAACGAAAAGGTGGCTCTGGATGAGCTCTTTTGTTACATATTTGTTTCTAAATTTTTAAAGGCTTTTTGTAGTTAAAGCAGGCTAGTTTAACTTCATTACCCAGTTCTTCTTTATACTTGATAGACCATGATGAAAGTGCATTTGAGGCCAATGGTGGTAGATGTTACAGACCTTTTATCCCTTAAACATAAGCTTTGACAATGATAACTACATATTTCAAATGCTATTACATGAATATCAAAATGTGATATGTCAGAAATAAAGGGATAATTTAAAGGTGGATATTTGAAATTTCTTTAGTCTTAGTATATGTGTATGTTGAATAGTATACTCTAAAAATAAGTGTGCAATTTGCTAGTACTGCAATACAGTTGTTAGCATTAGGTATGTCTCCTCTTTATACCCTGGCTATGTCCCATTTAATTATAAGTGCAATCCTTTCAAGTTCACTTGCTCTTTTACCTTGACCTAATCTAACTTCATATAGAAGGCTTGTCTAGAAAGAGTAGTGTGTGTATTTTTACCTTTGCAGAATGAATTGCATGTGCGAATCGTAACCACAGCTATTGTTTTTATGTTGACGTAACTAAATGTTCTGTTATGTATCAGCTCTAATCCTTTAAGTAAATGTAATAAATTCTTACTCAATTTTTTTCTGGGTGTGGTCTCTACCATTTGATGTCATTACCCATAATATTTAAGGTAACGGTGTTTATTATTATTGCTATTGAGGCTTTGTGTAAGCTTGGTGCTTTTGGAGGGTTCTGTGGTTTCTTAATTCCTCATTTAACATAATGGATCAGGCTTTAGAAGAAAATCAGTACCCTACCTCAGCCTTAATAAATATAGAATAGACTTGGAGATGGCAAATTTATGAGTTTTTTGGATTTACAACATGATTTCTAGAATCCCAGCATCTTACCTCTCATTGGATATTTTTCAACTGGTTGCCAGTGAAAAGTACAGAGGTGCTTTGCTGCCTTGTGGCCTGTCTGTATCCACACCCTCCTGGAGTTTGTCACAGTGAGGCGTGAAGCCGATTGATCCGTAGCATCCCACCACCACTCCCCTGAGCTTGTTAAGTGTAGTGTGTAAAAGTACTACTTCCACCTGGAAGGAAATCTGAACTACTAGATTTGTATAACCTCACATTGTGATTTTATCTAAATATGCAGGGAGTGAAAAATCCACACACAAGTTAACTTCATCCTTTCACATATATACTAAAGGTTATAGAAATAGCATCTCAGCCTTGGGCTATGTGTTTGTGTAAATCTTTGGTTAGGTCTCTTACAGGCTGTTACAGCATGACTTTTTTGTAATACTTCTTATCTTATTCTAATTTATATTATGGGTCCAATCCATCCTACTGCCAAAAAGGCATTCAGTTTTCCTGGCCCAGAGACAAACAATTTTAACTTCTGGTTTAAATTTTATTCTTTTTAATATAAAACCTTCCTTCAACGCTCTCAAAATGTAAACAAGAACAGTACAAACTGTGCTCTTATATACATGTTTGCATTGCATGTGTGCTCAGTCATGTCCAACTCTTTGCAACCCTGTGGACTGTAGCCTGTCAGGTTCCTCTGTCCATGGGGATTCTCCAGGCGAGAATACTAGAGTGGGTAACCATTCCCTTTTCCAGGGGATCTTCCTGACCCAGAGATCGAACCCATGACTCCTGCATGCTGGTGGGTTCTTTAACCACTGAGCCCCCTGGGAAGCCCACATACGTATTTCATTGGTGTTGAGTCACTAAGTCATTTCCAACTCTGCAACCCCATGGACTGCAGCACACCAGGCTTCCCTGTCCTTCACTATCTCCTAGAGTTTGCTCAAACTCAAGTCCATTGAGTCAGTGATGCCATCCAACCATCTCATCCTTTGTCACCCCCTTCTGCCATCAGTCTTTCTCAGCATTAGGGTCTTTTCCATGTTTAAGTCTAGTTAAACATGCTCTGGCTACTCAACAGAGTATAGAAGAGAAGGAGGCAAGGAGGCCTGAGATAGAGAAGGAAGTGGAGAAGCAAAGGGAAGCATATAGTGACTCCAGGTCAATGGGCTTTCCTGGGGGCTCAGACAATAAATAATTCACCTGCAATGCAGGAGACCTGGGTTCAGTCCCTGGGTTGGGAAAAGCCCCTGGAGGAGGGCGTGGCAACCCACTCCAGTGTTCTTGCCTGGAGAATCCCCATGGACAGAGGAGCCTGGCGGGCTGCAAGTCCATGGGGTTGCAGAGAGTCAGACAGGACTGAGAGACTCTTCTGTGCCCCTCCTCACCAGAGGGGACCCCCACGTCCTTTCTCTCTGGCTGTACGTCTCTGCTTCACCTGTCTTAATTTCTCTGTGTGCTCTCCCACTTGTTGTGCTATGTTTCTAAAAATAGACTTTGTATAATACCTGCATTTACAGTTTTGCCTCCGTGATAAATGCATTTTTCACTGGGGCAAGGATCCAGGGAAAACTAGCTTCTGGCCTCTAGCTTTTGTTGGTCTGATGGCTAGGATTCCTGGTTTTCATCCAGGCTTTGTTGCTATTCAATCTCTAAGTCGTGTCCAACTCTTTACAGTGTCATGGACCACAGCACACCAGGCTTCTCTGTCCTTTACTATCTCCCAGAGTTTGCTCAAACTTAGATCCATTGAGTCAGTGATACCATCCAACTGTTGGAATAGTGTATAATTCCCTCAGTTCTGTCTTGCCTTAATGAAGATTTGAAATGGTGGAGCAGTGTGACAGCTCAGTTACACCTCAGAGTTTTATTCAATAAACAAAGGATAGTTCACTCTTGAGGCATGAGGGCAGGCCGACCCGAAAGGAGAGGTCTCAACCTATCTTGGCTCCCCAATTTTTATAGGTTTTTTTCTCCTCCCCCTTCCCCGCCCTCGCCCACACTATGCAAATTAGGGCTAGCCAGGAAGGGGGCCTGTTTGTTTCATCTGACGTTCTCACTCCTGTCTGTGGATTTTTCCTTTGTTTGCTTTTCGAGGGCTTTTCTGCTTTCTTTGCCTGTCTTTTAGACACCACTATTTTGGACTCCTTTTTCCTGTTCTAACTACCTAACACAACCATCTCATCCTGTCACCCCCTTCTCCTCTTGCCGTCAATCTTTCCCAGCATCAGAGTCATTTCCAATGTGTTGACTCTTCACATCAGGTGGCCAAAGTATTGGACCTTCAGCTTTAGCATCAGTCCTTCCAATGAATATTCAGCATTGATTTCCTTCAGGATTGACTGGTTTGATCTCCTTGCAGTCCAAGGGACACTCAAGAGTCTTCTCCAGCACCACAGTTTGAAAGCATCAACTCGAGCGCTCAGCCTTCTTTAGAATCCAACTCTCACATCCCTACGTGACTACTGGAAAAACCATAGTTCCAATTATGTGAACTTTTGTTGGTAAAGTGATGTCTGTGCTTTTGAATATGCTGTCTAGGTTTGTCATACCTTTTCTTTCAAGGCGCAAGTGTCTGAATTTCTTGACTGCAGTCACTGTCCACAGTGGTATTCCCATCTCTTCTTTTCCTCAGTTTGTTGTGATCCACACAAAGACTTCAGTGTAGTCAATGAAGCAGAAGTAGATGTTTTTCTGGGATTCCCTTGCTTTTCCTATGATCCATCAGATATTGCCAACTTGGTCTCTTGTTCCTCTGCCTTTTCTAAGTCCAGAACTTCCATCTGGAAGTTCTTGGTTCACATACTGTTGAACTCTAGCTTGAAAGATTTTGAGCATTACCTTGCTAGCATGTGAAACTAGTGCAATTGTGTGGTAGTTTGAACATTCTTTGGCATTGCCTTTCTTTGGGATTGGAATGAAAACTGTCCTTTTCCAATCCTGTGGCCACTGCTGAGTTTTCCAAATTTCTGACATTTTGAGTGCAGCGCTTTAACAGCATCATCTTTTAGGATTTAAATAGCTCAGCTGGAATTCCATGACCTCCACTAGCTGCTTTGTTGCTCAGTCGTGTCCGACTCTTCGCGACTCCGTGGACTGTAGCCCACCAGGCTCCTCTATCCATGGGGATTCTCTAGGCAAGAATACTGGAGTGGGGATGTTCCCAACCAAGGGATCGAACCTAGGTATTCTGCATTGCAGGCGGATTCATTACGAACTGAGCCACCAGGGAATCCCTTGTTCATAGTAAAGCTTCATAATGCCCACTTGACTTCACACTCCAGGTTATCTGACTCTAGGTGACTGACCACACCATCATAGTTATCCAGGTCATGAAGACCTTTTTGGTACAGTCCTGTGAATTCTTGCCACCTCTTCTTAATATTTTCTGCTTCTGCTAGGTCCTTGCTATTCCTGTCCTTTATTGTGCACGTCTTTGCGTGAAATGTTCCTTGGTATCTCTAGTTTTCTTAAAGAGATCTCTAGTCCTTCCCATTCTACCATTTTCCTCTTTCTTTGCGTTGTTCACTTAAGAAGGCTTTCTTATCTCTCTTGACTGTTCTCTGGAACTCTGCATTCAGTTGGGTATATATTTACCTTTCTCCTTTGCCTTTCACTTCTCTTCTTTTCTCAGCTATTTACCTTCTCAGACAAAGGCCTCTTCAGACAATCGTTTTGCCTTCTTGTATTTCTTTGGGATGGTTTTGGTACTGCCTCCCGTACTATGTTATGAGCCTCTGTCTGTAGTTCTTCAGGCATTCTGTCTACCAGGTCTAATCCCTTAATCTATTTATCACCTCCACTGAATAATGATAAAGGATTTGATTTAGGTCAGACCTGAATGGCCTAGTGGTTTACACTACTTAATTCAATTTAAGCCTGAATTTTGTAATAAGGAGCTCATAATTAGAGCCGCAGTCAGCTCCAGGTCTTGTTTTTGCTGGCTGCATAGAACTTCTCCATCTTTGACTGCAAAGAATATAATCAATCTGATTTCAGCATTGACCATCTGCCGATGTCCATGTGTAGAGTCTTCTCTTGTGTTGTTGGAAAAGCATGTTTGCTATGACCGTGTGTTGTCTTGGCAAAACTCTGTTAGTCGTTACCTGCCTCACTTTGTACTCCAAGGCCAAACTTACCTATTACTCCAGGTATCTCTTGACTTCCTACTTTTGCATTCCAATCCCCTATGATAAAAAGGACATCTTTTTTTTTTGGTGTTAGTTCTAGAAGGTCTTAGAGGTCTTCATAGAACTGTTCAGTTTCTTTAGCATTAGTGGTTGGAGCATAGACTTGGATTACTGTGACGTTGAATGGTTTGCCTTGGAAATGAACCGAGATCATTCTGTCATTTTTGAGACTGCACCCAAGTACTGCATTTCAGACTCTTATTGACTACGAGGGCTATTCCATTTCTTCTAAGGGATTCTTGCCCACAGTAGTAGATATAATGGCCATCTGAATTAAATTCACACATTCCAGTCCATTTGAGCTTGCTGATTCCTACATTGTTGATGTTCACTCTTACCATCTCCTGCTTGAAGACCTCCAATTTACCTTGATTCATGGACCTGACTTTCTAGGTTCCTATGCAGTATTGTTCTGTACAGCACTGGAATTTACTTTCACCACCAGACACATCCGCAACTGGGTGTCATTTCTGCTTTCGACCAGCCTCTTCATTCTTTCTGGAACTGTCTCTCTGCTCTTCCCCAGTAGCATATTGGACAACTACCAAGCTGGGGGAGCTCATCTTCTGGTGTCAAATCTTTTTGCTTTTTCCTACTATTCATGGGGTTCTTGGGGCAAGGATGAGCTGTACTGTGCTAAGTCACTTCAGTTGTGTCTGACTCTGTGCGACCCTGTGGAAGAGCCCAGGCAAGAATATTGGAGTGGGCTGCCATTTCCTTCTCCAGTGGATCTTCCCGACCCACAGATCCTCTTAAGTCCCCAACCTGCGTTCTCTTAAGTCTCCTGAATTGGCAAGGTGGGTTCTTTAACACTAGTGCCACCTGAGAAACCTAGCACTATTCATGGGGTTCTCAAGGCAAGGATGCTGAAGTCACTTGCCATTCCCTCCTCCAGTGGACCACGTTTTGTCAGAACTCTCCACCATGACCCATCCATCTTGGGTGGCCCTGCATGGCATGGCCCACAGCTTCACTGAGCTACACAAGCCTGTGATCCATGTGATCACTTTGGTTCACTTTCTCTGGTTGTGGTTTTCATGTCCAGGCTGCCTCAGTTCAATTCCTGGTCAGGGAATTAAGATCTCACTTCACACCACTGCTCACGGCTGCCCTGTGGAGATCACCCTCAGCACATGCACTTGCTCCAGCCACATGTAGAAAGACCTAAGAGAGAAGTACCGGGGTCCCTCTTTCCCAGGCACAATGCCTGTTAACACAGCTTCCGCATCTCACTGTGTGTGCAGGGAGTGTGTGTGCATTCCAGTCTCTCAGCCATGTCCGACTCTGTTACCGCGTGGACTGTAGCCCGCCAGGCTCGTCTGTTCACAAGGAGTCTCCACGCAAGAATACTGGAGTGGGTTGCCATGCCCTCCTCTAGGAGGTCTTCTCAACCCAGGGATCAAAACCAAGTCTCCCACATTGCAGGTAGATTCTTTACCATCTGAGCCACCAGCGAAGCCCATGCAGTTTCATTATTAAAAAAAACAAAAAAAAAAACCCACACAACTCTTAACGGTGGAGCCTGACAACTGCAGCCAGTGACAAAAAGACCCAGGGGAGGGCATTTTTCCACAGTGCTCAGATCACACCCCTCCTCTCCTGGTTAGTTCTGCCATGAACTTCACGTGTCTGCCGCTAAGCGCAGGTACCCACCTCCCAGCCTGACCTCTTCAGAGGCCTTTTTTCAAAGTGGTTTTCCAGCTGTGCCTGCCCAACTCCAGCTAATCCACTAGAGGGCAGCATTGGCAGCAGGAAGGGCCCACTGAGCTCCTGCTACTCAACCAAAACGTCAACTTGCGCTTTCCAGGCTTCAACTTCTGATCCTGTTTTTCCAGCCTCAGACAGCCTCCTCTCCAGGTATACACTCACTAGTTACCAGACCATATTGTGTTTCTTCCAATCTCCCGGCCCATGCATATGGTTTCTTCTAAAATGGTCTCCTGGCCACAATCCATAGCTCAGCTGGAAAATTCTTAGTTCATCACCAACTCCCAGAGTCCACTCAAACTCATGTCCATTGAGTCACTGATGCCATCCAACCATCTCATCCTCTGTCGTCCCCTTCTCCCGCCTTCAATCTTTCCCAGCATCAGGGTCTTTTCCAATGACTCTGCTTTTCACATCAGGTAGCCAAAGTATTGAAGTTTCAGCTTCAACTTCAGTCCTTCCAATGAATATTCAGGACTGATTTCCTTTAGGATGGACTGTTGGATCTCCTTGCAGTCCAAGGGACTCTCAAGAGTCTTTTCCAACACCACAGTTCAAAAGCACCAATTCTTTGGTGCTCAGCTTTCTTTATAGTCCAAGTCTCACATCCATACATGACCACTGGAAAAACCATAGCCTTGACTAGACAGATCTTTGTTGGCAAAGTAATGTCTCTGCTTTTTAATATACTGTCTTGGTTAGTCATAATTTTCCTTCCAAGAAGCAAGTATCTTTTAATTTCATGGCTTCAGTCACCATCTGCAGTGATTTTGGAGCCCCCCAAAATAAAGTCTGGCGCTGTTTCCACTGTTTCCCCATCTATTTGCCATGAAGTAGTAGGACCAGATGCCATGATCTTAGTTTTCTGAATTTTAAGCTTTATGCCAACTTTTTCACTCTCCTCTTTCACATTTATCAAGAGGCTCTTTAGTTCTTCATTTTCTGCCATAAGGGTGGTGTCATCTGCATATCTGAGGTTATTGATATTTCTCCCAGCAATCTTGATTCCAGCTTGTGCTTCTTCCAGCCCAGCATTTCTCATGATGTACTCTGCATATAAGTTAAGTAAGCAGGGTGACAATATACAGCCTTGACATACTCCTTTTCCTATTTGGAACCAGTCTGTTGTTCCATGTCCAGTTCTGACTGTTGCTTCCTGACCTACATATAGAGTTCTCAAGAGGCAGGTCAGGTGGTCTGGTATTCCCATCTCTTGAAGAATTTTCCTCAGTTTATTGTGACCCACACAGTCAAAGGCTTTGGCATAGTCAATAAAGCAGAAATAGATGTTTTTCTGAAACTCTCTTGCCTTTTTGATGATCCAGCAGATGTTGACAATTTGGTCTCTGGTTCTTCTGCCTTTTCTAAAACCTGCTTGAACATCTGGAAGTTCACGGTTCACATATTGCTGAAGCCTGGATGGGAGAATTTTGAGCATTACTTTGCTAGTGTGTGAGATGAGTGCAATTGTGCGATAGTTTGAGCATTCTTTGGCATTGCCTTTCTTTGGGATTGGAATGAAAACTGACCTTTTCCAGTCCTGTGGCCACTGCTGAGTCTTCCAAATTTGCTGGCATATTGAGTGTAGCACTTTCACAGCATCATCTTTCAGGATTTGAAATAGCTCAACTGGAAAATTCTTACCTACTCACCAATAAAAGCCTCACACATATCCTCCTGGGTGAGACCTTTTCCATTCTCTTCCTCTCTCCTTCCCCATGGAGTTAAGGGCCTCCTGCATCCTGAGACCAGATTGATGCCAGTGTTTATCTCTCTCTCTGACTAGGGAGCTGAACCCCCTGAAGGCAGGGTCCCTGTCTTACTTGTCTCTAAGTCCCTGGCACCTAGCATAGTATTTGGTATTTATAGGTGCTTGAAAAATCATATTTATAGAAAGAACTGGATGAAAGTATAGACAGAACAGACTTTTTAATTTGTTAGTGAATTTCTTTTTAGTATGTGTCTTAGATTTTGTTTTACCCAGAGTTGCATAGCACCATGGGAAGTTAGGAACTTGTCCTCTTCTCCACCTCCAATGTGAAAGCTTCTGCTGATTTCCATCCCCAAGCCCCTTCCACAAAAATTCAAGAAAAAAATGAAAGCCAGTTGGATCTTTACAGACTATTTTATTCAGTCTTACCCTTGCAGACAAAGAAAATGAGAAGATGAACAAATGAAGTGAAACAGGAGTGCAGAACTCAGTCAGGAGGGTTCTAATAGAAAAAGAGGACAGCCCTGCTCTCAGAGGTCATTGTCTGGAATGGAAAATGAAATAGACAGGCTTAGGATTAGCCTTAAAAAAGAACACATCAGAAAAGGCAAGTAAGTCCAAGCCACACACCAGGCTCTGAGTTATCTCCAGGCTAAACAATAAGACAGCTCCAAATAGAGAATGATCCCCCGATTTCTCAATGAGATCTTGAAGAAAATGATGTGAACACTTTGAATGTTTAAACTTCAGAGGTGTTGCTTACGTAGTCAGAAAAGCATCTACGTGCAAATGCAGGAGACATGGGTTAGATCACTGGGTTGAGAAGAACCCTTGGAGAAGGGAATAGTAACCCACTCCAGGATTTTTGCCTGGGAACTCCATGGACAGAGAAGCCTGGTGGGCTATAGTCCATGAGGTCACTAAGAATCAGACATGATTGAGTGACTAACACACACACAAGGTATCTTTTTAAAAAGTCATTTATTTTTATTTATTTATTTTTGGCTGCATCAGGTATTTGTTGTCGCACGGGATCTTGGTTGGGTCATGCAGGGGCTTTCATTGCAGCGCACAGACTTCCCAATTGTGGCATGCAGACTTAGTTGCTCCGAGGCATGTGGGATCTTAGTTCTCTAACCAGGGATAGAACCCACATCCCCTGTATTATGGGAATATAGATAGCAAAGGGAGTGGGCACTGTAGGTACTTCACCAAATACAGGAGAGAAGATCAAGTGGGAAGAGAACGCACTGGAGAGATTTTAAAAATACATATGCATTTTGGCTTTAAAAGTGCATATGCAGCATGATAAAAAGAGGAGACTGAAGCTGAAGAAATACCTGGTCTAGAGGCCAGGCTTGAGAATGTAAGAATGTCACCTGTCATTTCAGTAAACAGAATGGCCATGAAGCCATCAGCAATTACAGCCACTCCCTACCTGAGGGGAATTCAGAACAGAAAAACTGGATACTGGCCCTAGATAGTTAAGATGCATACCGAAGGACTGATTACAAAAAGCCCAGACTTTCGAATTGCAGAGATAGAAAAGCCTTAGATTCATTAACTTGAGATGTCTGGTTTTTGTGATTCACAGTAATCTTTTGATGTTCAACTATGTAGGTGTTTTTTGGCTTTTGAGGCAAAAATTTCTGTATATCCTGGTTCCCTCTTTACCTCCTGGAGCAGTTCCTCAGAGCTAACTGATAGCCGGTCTCCTGGGCTACTGTCTTCAGTAAGACCAACTTTTAGGTTAAGTTTTCGTTTTCTTTTTTCAGTCAACAGGTGATGCAGGTTTGTTTTTGTTTCAATTTTTTAACTGAAAAAAGGTATCAGTAATTGTTTCCCAACATCTGATGAATCCTGAATGAGAGGTAGACGGGAGAAAGTGTTGAGGCAGGCCCCACAGGCCTGAAGCAGACAACCCAGCTGACTCTCAGGTTTACCATCCTCAAAATCTCCAGAGCACTTTCTCTCCTCTCCTTCCCTTCAGCCAAGCAGCCTCCCCTCCCCTGCCTACTTGCTCCAACACTCCCACTGGAAAAGCTCCATTTCAACATCCCACACGCCCCACCCACTTTTTCTATCAGGGTTGCCGTCCTCCCAGACACCAGACACCAGGATCACCAGGATCCTACCAGGGCCTCTCCCTCCCTGACCCTCGTCCAGAGGTCCATGCCCAGGACACACCTACTTGCCTGCCTCTCCTCCTTCTGCAAAATATTTTGGGGCGGACCAGCACGATGTCCAACCAACTGCAAATATAAAATTATTCTTTCACCACTGCAAGAACTATTTGTTACCTTTCCTTCACTCCTCAAAACTTCTATCACCATTTCCTTTCCTGTCTCACATTCAAAATACTATTTTTAAAAAATCTTTTAATGCAAGTAATAAGCATATCTTTTACTCAGTGGGCACTTAATACATGCCAAATAGTGAATTCAGCTCAGAATAATCCTCGCTTTATTTAATCTCCACTTAATTAAATACAGTGATACTATTCTCCCCACCCACTTTTTTATAAAGAAACTGAGGCCAAGGAACTCAGGCAAGGCCGCAGGTGAGCAGGCAGCAAGGCGTGGGCTCTAAACAGATCCTCTGCAATGATCCTGCTCCAAACACTCAGCTCTAGCCTCAGTATTGGGGGTGTCCCCTCACCGACCCAGGCTGCCAGGGGAACATTAAAATGACATAATCTTTGACCAACACACATAGCATAGAACCTGGGTGTGTGCTAAGTCACTTCAGTCATGTCTGACTCTTTGCAACCCCATGGATTGTAGACCTCCAGTCTCCTCTTTCCATAGGATTCTCCAGATAAGAATACTAGAGTGGGTTGCCATGCCCTCCTCCAGGGGATCTTCCTGACCCAGGGATTGAACCCACGTCTCTTACATCTACCTGCATTGGCAGGCGGGTTCTTTACCACTATCGCCACCTGGGAAGCCCTGTCCCTGGTTCTTGTTAAATAAACACGTGCTCTGTATTTTTAGTTGCTAAATGTGACCGCCCTGCAGGGATGCTGGTGTATCTCCCCATTGGCCAAGGTCCCAAGCGTTGCTTCCTGCCCTTGTCCCTGTGGCTCCTCTTAGGTGGGCATCTGGTGTCCTTGGCCTCCTCACACAGTCAGATGTGCCTGGAAAGTTGCACACCCAGTGCGGAAGCCTGTAGCAATGACCAAGGGCTTTAAAAGCATAAGGCCCAGGCCCCTTGTCTTGGCTGGGGACACACACTGGGGACCCAGCCACTTACCTCCAGCGTCCTCTGTGGGGTCAGGTGAGGGCTGCTTTCCTCAGGACCGTGTCTGAAATCCCACCCTCCTCGGCTTCTTCCTCTTTCCCATCAAACTTCCCTCACACATTTCCCAGTGTCTCCTGGGAATGCACTAATAATAGATCTGTTACACCTGAGCTGGAGTCTCAGGCTTTTCTTTGAGGAAATTAACCTAAGGCACCCTCTGCCCTGAGGCTTCCCAGGTTGCTCAGAGGTTAAAAAAAAAAAAAAAATCTGCCTGCCAAAGCAGGAGACACCAGAGACACAGGTTCGATCCCTGGATTAGGAGGATCTCCTGGAGAAGGAGATGGCAACCCACTCCAGTATTCTTGCCTGGGAAATCCAGGACAGAGGAGCCTGGTGGACTACAGTCTATGGGATTGCAAGAGTCGGTTTCAACTGAGCACGCGAGGCACTTGGGGGACAAAGAGATAATGTTTTCTCTCTTAAATTTTATATCAGCAGTATTAAAGATACCTCTGCAAAACCCAAATGTAAAAAAAATATTTTTTTAAAACATTGTAATTCACATGCACTTAGACATTTTTGGCTTGAAATACCCCGCACAGCCATCTCTCAGATCCCAGGCATTCTGCTGTGTACAGTACTTCTGTCACAGCTGAAAAGCATTGAGTAGTCCTGTATATTGTCACCCTGCTTATTTAACTTATATGCAGAGGACATCATGAGAAACGCTGGGCTGGAAGAAGCACAAGCTGGAATCAAGATTGCCGGGAGAAGTATCAATAACCTCAGATATGCAGATGACACCACCCTTATGGCAGAAAGTGAAGAGGAACTAAAAAGCCTCTTGATGAAAGTGAAAGAGGAGAGTGAAAAAGTTGGCTTAAAGCTCAACATTAAGAAAACTAAGATCATGGCATCTGGTCCCATCACTTCATGGGAAATAGATGGGGAAACAGTGAAAACAGTGTCAGACTTTATTTTGGGGGGCTCCAAAATCACTGAAGCTGGTGATTGCAGCCATGAAATTAAAAGACGCTTACTCCTTGGAAGGAAAATTATGACCAACCTAGATAGCATATTAAAAATCAGAGACATTACTTTGCCAACAAAGGTCCATCTGGTCAAGGCTATGGTTTTGCCAGTGGTCATGTATGGATGTTGGAGAGTTGGACTATGAAGAGAGCTGAGCACCAAAGAATTGATGCTTTTGAACTGTGGTGTTGGAGAAGACTCTTGAGAGTCCCTTGGACTGCAAGGAGATCCAACCAGTCCATCCTAAAGGAGATCAGTCCTGGGTATTCATTGGAAGGACTGATGCTGAAGCTGAAACTCCAATACTTTGGCCACCTCATGTGAAGAGTTGACTCATTGGAAAAGACCCTGATGCTGGGAGGGATTGGGGGCAGGAGGAGAAGGGGACGACAGAGGATGAGATGGCTGGATGGCATCACCAACCCAATGGGCATGAGTTTGAGTAAACTCCAGAGTTGGTGATGGCCAGGGAGGCCTGGCGTGCTGCGATTCATGGGGTTGCAAAGAGTTAGACACGATTGAGTGACTGAACTGAACTGAACGGAGTCCTGAAATATTAATTGTACTTCATAATAAAGATTTTATTCTCTTTAATAAAATACATTCTCTTTATCACAACACATACTCTTTATCACATCCAGCTGCTCCTGAGGATGTTTAAAGCATTGTCAGCAATACTGCAGACTCACCACGGACCACCTAACTTTTCTTTCTCTGTTAATAGAGTAATAGTTCTGTAAAAGGGAGGCAATATCAGCTTGCCTGGGGCTTCCCAGGTGGCTCAATGGTAAAGAATCTGCCTGCCAATGCAGGAGACTAGAGATGTGGTTTTGATTCCTGGGTTGTGAAGAAACCCTGGAGGAAGGCATGGCAACCCACTCCAGGATTCTTGCCTGGAGCGTCCCACAAACAGAGGAGACTGGTGGGCTACAGTCCACAGAGTCACAAAGAGTCAAATATGACTGAAGTGACTTGGCACAAGGAATACACATAACAGTATCTCTGAGCCCTTTATAGAACTACCCCCCACCCCACACCCCCAGTGAAAGATGTCAGCATTTTTCATATCAGAGAAAATCACCTAAGACTGGATTAAAGGAGTACACACACCATAATCTTGTCAGCAGCCATACCCTTGAACTATTGCTATAAAACTCACCAAATCTTCCCAGGTTGGGACACACAGTTTTTGAGGCCAGAAGCCCATTGTCTCCCTCTTTGCCTGGCAAAGCAATAAAGCTGTTCTTTTCAACTTCACCCAAAACTCTGTCTCTGAGATTGGATTCAGCACTGGTGCACAGAGGCTGAGTTTTTGGCATCAATAAACCAGAATGCGAGCTGTAATTTTGGAGTTCTCACAGGAGAAGATGAGCGCATGTCCTACTCCACCATCTTGGACTGCTAAGAACGACCATTGACAGGAGAATGTTAGATCTGACCAAAAAAAAGATACCCCATGTCCAAAGGCAAAGGAGAAGCCCCAGCAAGATGGTAGAAGGGGTGAAATTATGTTTAGAATCAAACCCCATACCCACCAGAGACGTTCGGAGGGCTCAAACAAAACCTTATCTGCACCAGGACCCAGAGACTCCACATAGACTGAGCCAGAACTGTATTTGAGTTTCTCCTATGGAGGTACAGGTCAGCAGTGGACTGCTGCAGGGGCAGGGGCTCTGGGTGCAGTAGACCTGGGTATGGCATAAGCCCTCTTGGAGGAGGTCACCATTAACCCCACTCATAGCACTGCCAGAACTGACACAGGACTGGGGAAACAGACTCTTGGAGGGCACAAACAAAAGCTCGTGTGCACTAGGACCCAGGAGAAAGGAGAAGTGACCCCACAAGAGACTGACCCAGACTTGCCTGTGAGTGTCCAGGAGTCTCTGGCAGAGGTGTGGGTCAGCAGTGGTCTGCATCAGAGTTGGGGACACTGAGTGCAGCAGAGCATTCATGGGACCTTCTGAAGGAGCTCGCCATTATCTTCATTACCTCCACCATAGTTTGGCCCCAGGTCAAACAACAGGGAGGGAACATAGCCCTGCCCATCAACAGAAAATTGGATTAAAGACTTACCAAGCATGACCCTGCCCATCAGAACAAGACCCAGTTTCCCCCTCAGTCAGTCTCTGCCATCAGGAAGTTTCCATGAGTCTCTTACCCTTCTCCATCAGAGGGCAGACAGAATGAAAACCACAATCATAGAAAACTAACCAATCTGATCACATGGACAACAGCCTTGTCTTAATGAAACTATGAGCCACGCCATGTAGGGTCACCCAAAATGGATGAGTCATGGTGGAGAGTTCTGACAAAATGTGGTCCACTAGAGAAGGGAATGGCAAACCACTTCAGTATTCTTGCCTTGAGAACCCCATGAACAGTATGAAAAAGCAAAAAGATAAGACACTGAAAGATGAACTCCCCAGGTGAGTAGGTGCCCAATATGCTACTGGAGATCAGTGGAGAAATAACTCCAGAAAGAATGAAGAGATGGAGCCAAAGCAAAGACAACACCCAGTTGTGGATGTGACTGGTGATGGAAGCAAGATCCAATGCCATAAAAAGCAATATTGCATAGGAACCTGGAATGTAATGTCCATGAATCAAGCTAAACTGGAAGTGATCAAACAGGAGATGGCAAGAGTGAACATCGGCATTTTAGGAATCAGCAAACTAAAATGGACTGGAATGGGTAAATTTAACTCAGATGACCATTATATCTATTACTGTGGGCAAGCATCCCTTAGAAGAAATGGAGTAGCCCTCGTAGTCAACAAAAGAGTCTAAAATGCAGTACTTGGATGCAATCTCAAAAAGTATAGAATGATCTCTGTTCATTTCCAAGGCAAACCCATTCAATATCACAATAATCCAAGTCTATGTCCCAACAAGAAATGCTAAAGATGCTGAAGTTTAATGGTTCTAAGAAGTCCTACAAGATCTTCTAGAACTAACACCCAAAAAAGATGTCCTTTTCATTATAGGGGACTGGAATGCAAAATAGGGAGTCAAGAGATACCTGGAGTAACAGGAAAATTTGGCCTTGGAATACAAAATGAAGCAGGTCAAAGGCTAATAGAATTTTGCCAAGAGAGCGCACTGGTCATAGCAAATGCCCTCTTCTAACAACACAAGAGAAGATTCTACACATGGACATCACTAGATGGTCAACACCGAAATCAGATTGATTATATTCTTTGCAGCCAAAGATGGAGAAGCTCTATACAGTCTGCAAAAATAAGACCGGGAGTTGACTGTGGCTCAGATCATGAACTCCTTATTGCCAAATCCATACATTCCAAAGTATGGAAAACCACTAGACCATTTAGGTATGACCTAAAGCAAATTCCTTATGATTACACAGTGGAGGTGACATACAGATTCAAGGGATTAGATCTGATAGACAGAGTGCCTGAAGAACTATATACTGAGATTCATGACATCATACAGGAGACATTGATCAAGACCATCCCCAAGAAAAAGAAATGCAAAAAGGCCAAATGGTTGTCTGAGGAGGCCTTATAAATAGCTGAGAAAGGAAAGACACAAAAGGCAAAGGAGAAAAGGAAAGAAATGCCTATTTGAATACAGAGTTCCAAAGAATAACAAAGAGAGGTAACAAAGCCTTCCTCAGTGATCAGTGCAAGAAATAGGGAAAACAATAAAATGGGGAAGACTAGAGCTCTCTTCAAGAAAATTAGGATACCAAGGGAACATTTCGTGCAAAGATGTGCACAATAAAGGACAGAAATGGTATGGACCTAACAGAAGCAGAAGATATTAAGAATACACAGAAGAATTATGCAAAAAAGATCTTCATGACCCAGATAACCATGATGGTGTGATCACTCACCTAGAGCCAGACATCCTGGAATGCAAAGTCAAGTGGGCCTTAGGAAGCATCACTATGAACAAAGCTAGTGGAGGTGATGGAATTCCAGTTGAACTATTTCAAATCCTGAAAGATGACGCTGTGAAAATGCTTCACTCAATATGCCAGCAAATTTGGAAAACTCAGCAGTGGCTACAGGGCTAGAAAAAGTCTGTATTCATTCCAATCCCAAAAGAAGGCAATGCCAAAGAATGTTCAAACTACAGCACAATTGCACTCATCTCACACGCTAGCAAAGTAACGCTCAAAATTCTCCAAGCCAGGCTTCAACAGTATGTGAACCATGAACTTCCAGATGTTCAAGCTGGTTTTAGAAAAGGCAGAGGAGCCGAGATGAAATTTCCAACATCCACTGGATCATCGAAAAAGCAAGAGAGTTCCAGAAAAACATCTATTTCTGCTTTATTGACTATGCCAAAGACTTTGACTGTGTGGATCACAAAAAACTGTGGAAAATTCTTCAAGAGATGGGAATACCAGACCACCTGACCTGCCTCCTGAGAAACCTGTATGCAGGTCAAGAAGCAACAGTTAGAACTGGACTTGGAACAACAGACTGGTCCCAAATCAGGAAAGGAGTACATCAAAGCTGTATATTGGCACCCTGCTTATTTAACTTATTTGCAGAGTACATCATGAGAAATGCTGGGCTGGAGGAAGCACAAGCTGGAATCAAGATTGCTGGGAGAAATATCAATAACCTCAGATATGCAGATGACACCACCCTTACGGCAGAAAGTGAAGAGGAACTAAAGAGCCTCTTGATGAAAGTGAAGGAGGAGAGTGAAAAAGTTGGCTTAAAGCTCAACATTCAGAAAACTAAGATCATGACATCCGGTCCCATCACTTCATGGCAAATAGATGGGGAAACAGTAGAAACAGTGTCAGACTTTATTTTGGGGCTCCAAAATCACTGCAGATGATGATTGCAGCCATGAAATTAAAAGATGCTTGCTCCTTGGAAGGAAAGTTATGACCAACCTTAGCTCAGTTGTGTCCGACTCTTTGCGACCCTATGAACCAGAGCATGCCAGCCTCCCTGTCCATCACCAACTCCCAGAGTTCACCCAAACCCATGTACATTGAGTCGGTGATGCCATCTAACCATCTCATCCTCTGTCGTCCCCTTCTCCTCCTGCCTTCAATCTTTCCCAGCATCAGGGTCTTTTCCAATGAGTCAGCTCTTCATATAAGGTGGCCAAAGAATTGGAGTTTAAGCTTAAACATCTGTCTTTCCAATGAACACCCAGGACTGATCTCCTTTAGGATGGACTGGTTGGATCTCCTTGCAGTCCAAGGGACTCTCAAGAGTCTTCCCAACACCACAGTTCAAAAGCATCAATTCTTTAGCGCTCAGTTTTCTTTATAGTCCAACTCTCACATCCATACATGACCACTGGAAAAACCATAGCCTTGACTATAGATGGAAATTTGTTGGAAAAGTAATGTCTCTGCTTTTTAATATGCCATCTAGGCTGGTCATAACTTTCCTTCCAAGGAGTAAGCGTCTTTTACTTTCATGGCTGCAATCATCATCTGCAGTGATTTTGGAGCCCCAAAAATAAAGTCAGCCACTGTTTCCACTGTTTCCCCATCTATTTGCCATGAAGTGATGGGACCGGATGTCATGATCTTAGTTTTCTGAATGTTGAGCTTTAAGCCAACTTTTTCACTCTCCTCTTTTACTTTTATCAAGAGGCTCTTTAGTTCCTCTTCACTTTCTGCCATAAGGGTGGTGTCATCTGCATATCTGAGGTTATTGATATTTCTCCCAGCAAACTTGATTCCAGCTTGTGCTTCTTCCAGCCCAGTGTTTCTCATGATGTACTCTGCATATAAGTTAAATAAGCAGGGTGACAATATACAGCCTTGACATACTCCTTTTCCTATTTGGAACCAGTCTGTTGTTCCATGTCCAGTTCTACTCTTGCTTCCTGACCTGCATACAGGTTTCTCAAGAGGCTGGTCAGGTGGTCTGATATTCCCATCTCTTTCAGAATTTTCCAGTTTATTGTGATCCACACAGTCAAAGGCTTTGGCATAGTCAATAAAGCAGAAATAGATGTTTTTCTGGAACTCTCTTGCTTTTTCAGTGATCCATTGGATGTTGGCAATCTGATCTCTGGTTCCTCTGCCTTTTCTAAAACCAGCTTGAACATCTGGTAGTTCACGGTTCATGTATTGATGAAGCCTGGATGGGAGAATTTTAAGCATTACTTTATTAGCATGTGAGATGAATGCAATCGTGCGGTAGTTTGAACATTCTTTGGCATTGCCTTTCTTTGGGATTGGAATGAAAACGAACCTTTTCCAGTCCTGTGGCCACTGCTGAGTTTTCCAAATTTGCTGGCATATTGAGTGCAGGACTTTCACAGCATCATCTTTCAGGATTTGAAATAGCTCAACTGGAATTCCATCACATCCACTAGCTTTGTTCATAGTGATGCTTCCTAAGGCCCACTTGACTTCACATTCCAGGATGTCTGGCTCTAAGTGAGTGATCACACCATCATGATTATCTGGGTCATGAAGATCTTTTTTGTACAGTTTTTCTGTGTAGTCTTGCCACCTCTGCTTAATATCTTCTGCTTCTATTAGATCCCTACCATTTCTGTCCTTTATTGTGCCCATCTTTGCATGAAATATTCCCTTGGTATCTCTAATTTTCTTGAAGAGATCTCTAGTCATTCGCATTCTGTTGTTTTCCTCTATTGCTTTGCACTGATCACTGAGGAAGGCTTTCTTATCTGTCCTTGCTTGGAACTCTGCATTCAAATGGGAATATCTTTCCTTTTCTCATTTGCTTTTCACTTCCCTTCTTTTCACAGCTATTTGTAAGGCCTCCTCAGACAGCCATTTTGCTTTTTTGCATTTCTTTTTCTTGGGGATGGTCTTGATTCCTGTCTCGTGTACAATGTCATGAACCTCCATCCATAGTTCATCAGGCACTCTGTCTATCAGATCTAGTCCCTTAAATGTATTTCTCACTTCTACTGTATATTCATAATCATTTTATTTAGGTCATACCTGAATGGTCTACTGGTAGCATATTAAAAAGCAGAAACATTACTTTGCCAACAAAGGTCTGTCTAGTCAAGGCTATGGTTTTTGCAGTAGTCATGTATAGATGTGAGAATTGGACTATAAAGAAAACTGAGCACAATATTATTGATGCTTTTGAACTGTGGTGTTGGAGAAGACTCTTGAGAATCCCTTGGACTGCAAGGAGATGCAACCAGTCCATCCTAAAGGATACCAGTCTTGAATATTCATTGGAAGGACTGATGCTGAAGCTGAAACTCCAATTTTTGGCCACCTGATGTGATGAACTGACTCACTGGAAAAGACCCTGTTGCTGGGAAAGATTGAAGGTGGGAGGAGAAGGGGACAACAGAGGATGAGATTGTTGGATGGCATCACCGACTCAATGGACATGAGTTTGAGTAAGATCCGGGAGTTGGTAATGGACAGGGAAGCATGGCATGGTGCAGTCCATGGGGTCTCAAAGTGTCAGACATGACTGAGTGACTGAGCTGAACTGAAACAGGGATGCGAACACCCAGAGACTACCATCAGTCACTTCCCCCCACTGCCCCTCACCAGTGAAGATGACCAGACACCATGGCCAGGAAGGAATGGGAGGAAGCTGGGATGACCATTCACAAGCCCTGAGGGTGGCAGCCCCCTGCCCCATCTCCCAGGTTTGGTCCCAACTCACATATAGTGGTTCTGATGCCAGATGCCACCATCTGCTATCCCCAGGCTCCACCAAGCCTCGCTGCCTGCCCGGCCCGTGAAGTCAGGAATGTGTCCATCTGTGGGCCTGCACATCCACTCTGCTGTGTGCAGCACAGCCATGGGTCCCCAGGACCACCCTGTCACCACCTGGGACTGCAGACCTTGGAGGGACCCTCCCAAGCTCATTTGCATCAGGCTCTCCCAGCCAAGAAGGGCAGGGGGTCTCAAAGGACAAGATGCACATGGTAGGAGCCCTGGGTTTCATTTTGTTGTTTTCTCTTAGGATTGTTTCCTTTTGAAGTTTTTCCTTTGGGTTTGTTTTTGTTGTTGTTTGTTTCTGGTTTCTTGTTTTTGTGTGCCTGTTTTGGGGATATTTTTTTAATTTTGTTTTTGTTTTGTTTTGGCAGGGAGAGGTGGAAAATATTGCTTTGGATCCAAGAGACACTGCCTTTGTACAGCATGTTCTCTGTCTGGTTTGAAGTATTATGTGTTCTCTGGAACCAGCCCTGAGATTTCATGGAATTGTCAGTTTAGGAGGCTGTTATCTTACCATCAGAAAATCTTCATTGACAATCCTAGAAGCTTTTTCCTGGAACTTTTTTTTTTTTTCCTAGAAGACAACAAAGGCTAGCTGATCAAATATGTCTTGGGAGGGGCTCGAGTTACGGACACATGCTGACTCCTGTAGAGAAAATGTTCAACTTGGCTTCTAAGTAGATATTTGTGATTTATTTGCAAGGGCAAAGGGGAATTTTTCCCATCCTTCAGGTTGATCTCTATGAAGGAAAATCTGGAATAAAGAGACTCTGAGATGTGCATATATCACACTGTGGTTTTGACCCCCCAGCACCAGGGGTTTTCCACTAGTTGGGATGTGCTTCCTTGGAGTGCAGAACCCTGCCGTGTCCTAAACATCAAGTTAGTACTTGGAATTCTGAACTGAGTGGAAGGTTATTTAGACCCAGCACAGACTCCCCTTGCACCTCTCCCAGGGCCTTGGCCTTGCAGTTCTGATGGGTCAAGACTCCCAAGGGCCCCAGGGGGCAGCCCACAGTCTGGTTTCTTGGTGCCTCTGTCTGGGAGCCAGCCCGTCCAGAGGACTATGCACCCTGGTCAGCTCTCCGCCCCAGAGAAAAGGGGCCTGTCCCTGCAGAGTGAGCCCTGTGGAATCCAAATAGGCTCATAATCCAGTGTGTCTAATTCTGGGGTGACCCTTAGTAAGTCCTCTGGTTCACAGATCATGCCAGGCACTCTAGGCAGCTTTGCTGGCAATAAGATTATTCAGGTCTCTGTCCAGGCATGGTCTGTGTCTAGCTTCCATTAGACTCAGGGACTGAGCCAGACAAGGCTGGACCCTGGGTCAGGAACACTAAGAGGTAGAAAAGTTAATCAGAGACAGAGTGAAGCCTTGGTTGGACCCTTAGTGGTGTGCCTCGGACCTCAGACTGAGCTCAGCCCCAGGGGAAAGAGGGAGACAGGACTCCAGAGGAACCATCAAAGCGATGCAATGGTGCTGGCTTTGTAGATGGAAGAGGCGGCCACAAGCCAAGGAATAAAGGCTGCCTCTAGAAGCTGGAAAAGGCATTGAAACAGAAGGAGCACAACCCCGATGGCACCTTTATTTTAGCCCTGTGAGATGACATTGTATTTCTAACCTACAGAACTGTAAGGTAACAAGTTCACGTCACTAAAGGCACTGAGTTTGTGGTGACCAACCTAGACAGCATATTAAAAAGCAGAGGCATTATTTTGCTGACAAACATCCATCTAGGCAAAGCTATGGTTTTTCCAGTAGTCATGTACGGATGTGAGAGCTGGACAATAAAAAAAAGCTGAGTGCTGAAGAATTGATGCCTTCAAACCATGGTGCTGGAGAAGACTCTTGAGAGTCCTGTGGACTGCAAGGAGATCCAACCAGTCAATCCTAAAGGAAATCAATCATTGGAAGGACTGATGCTGAAGCTGAAGCTCCAACACTTTGGCCACTTGATGAGAAGAGTCAACTCGTTGGAAAAGACCCTGATGCTGGGAAAGATTGAAGGCAGGAGGAGAAGGGGATGACAGAGGATGAGATGGTTGGATGGCATCACTGACTTGATGGACATGAGTTTGAGCAAGCTCCAGGAGACGGTGAAGGACAGGGAAGGCTGGTGTGCTGCAGTCCATGAGGCCACAAATAGTCGAACACCACTAAGCGACTGAACAACAAAGTTTGTGGTAATTTGTTACAGAAGCCATAAAAAACTAATATTTGTTAACTCTTTAAAAGTGTAGCACATGAGCAAATAATTTAAAAGGAACCTCACCCATTACTATGCTATGGAGTTTGGATGTTACCTGTGGACCATCCCACTGGGCATTAGGAAGCAGGCCAGAGATGGAACCAGACCTGTGTGTAGAAATCATTCTAGAGGTAATGTGGAAGGTGGATCTGGGTGTAGACAATAGGGCTGCAGCAAGGGAAAGACCCAGACCAAAGATGACCTAGCTAGGGGTTGGCATGGGATTTGGGGGAATGGAGTGGAAAGGCTTATGGGGGAGAGAAGCTTTGCAGAGAAAAGGGTAAGAATTCGGTGACCCACTGGATGCTGGTGGCGAGGAAGGAAGGAGCTTCAGTGACTTCAGGTTGTCCTAGGAGAGTGGAGAAACAAGGTTTGAAAGAGGAGGGGTGGGTTGGGGATATACATTCTTTGCCTTGGACATGTTCATTTCAAGTGGAGATGTCCAATGAGCAATTGGAAATGCAGATCCTGGGGTCAGTGCAGATGGAAATTTGGGGATGACACAGATGCAGCTGAAGCCTGGGTGTGGATGACAGAGAGCTTGTGGAGCAAACTGTCCACCGGGGACTCAACCCCAGGGATCTGCGAGGTTCAGAGGGCAAGTCAACCAAGAGGAGTCTGAGAAACAAAGAGCAGAAGAGTGATTAGGGAGGAGTGGAAAGAGCGAGTTGGTTGGGAGGGAAGGTCACATGCAGGGCCCTGTTCCGACTCTCATGGGAGGTCCCCTCTTCCAGCAGGCCTCCCTGTGTCCTGCTTGAGGGCCCAGGGTGTTCACAGAGTCTATCACTCTGTTGCGGCATCTTGTCTTGCTTCTGCAGCATCCCAAGCCCATCTGGAAGCTCAGGCTCCCTTGGGTCTTCTCTCTTCTTATCATTCCCTGTTCTGGGAACAGGGACATGGTGCCTGCCTCCACCTCCACTCACTCCTGGATCAAAAACCAATCTCGGGGTCCTGGCAGGCACCTCCACACCTTGAAGAATCCACTCCTCTTTAACTCTCTCTGACCTCAGGAGCCAACTTGTTATTGGCCAGAGAGGCAGGGCAGCTCAGGGGAATTAGCAGCCCAGTTCCAACCCACCATTCCCCAGTTGCAGAATCTTGGCCAAATCCCTGAAGCCTCTCTGAGCTCAATTTCCTTGTCTGTAAATTGGATAATGGTACTACTCTATTGGGCTTCCCCGGTGGCTCAGGCAGTAAAGAATCTGCCTGCAATGCAGGGAGTTTGATCTCTGGGTTGGGAAAACCTCCTGGAGGAAGGCATGGCAACCCACTCTAGTATTCTTGCCTGGAGAATTCCATGGACAGAGGAATCTGGCGAGATACAGTCCATGGGGTCACAAAGAGTTATGAGCAACAGACACTTTGACTTTTTTCACTACCCTTTCACCCCTTCACGAATCACAGCCTTGTGTGTCCCTTGGACTACAGGGAGATCAAACCAGTCAATCCTAAAGGAAATCAATCCTGGATATTCATTGGAAAGACTGATGCTGAAGGTGAAGCTCCAGCATTGGACACCTGATGCGAACAGAGGACTCATTGGAAAAGACTCTGATGCTGGCAAAGATTGAAGGTAAAAGGAGAAGAGGGTGGCACAGGATGAGACGGTTAGATAGTATCACTGACTCAATGGACATGAGTTTGATGGTGAAGGACAGGGAAGCCTGGTGTGCTGCAGTCCCTGGGGTTGCAAAGTGTCAGACACAACTTAGCGACTGAACAACATTACCCTATTGATGGTACCCACCTTTCTGTAAGTTGGATAACAGTACCACACAGCATTGTGAGAATTGCTGGATGGTGCACAGAAAGCTCTTAGTAAGTGCCGTTAAGCATCAGGTAGGATTGACCTCAGTGAAGAACAGAACAAAACCTGAGGTAACCCCCCCACCCCAGGGCTTCTCCAACAACAGTGGGCACACGTGTGCCTTAGATGTGAACACTTAAGAGGCCAGTCTGAAGCCTTTGTTCCCAAATTGTCTGCTCCTAAAGCACTGTCTTTCTATTCCTGTAGAAGATTTCAGCAGTTCCATCTTCTCATTATCGAAAATAAAATAAAGGAGTTGAGCTGCTTGGAGCAGCTGCTGCTGGGGTGCGGCTCTTTCTACCTGACGTTTGGCAGAGCCGTGGCGTCACAGACAGCAGAGGGGGAGACGGAGGTGCATTTCCTCTTCCCCTGGAAGCCTGTTCAGAGGCCTGAGGGGGAGGAGTTGCTGGAGAGGGAGAAGGTGGCAGCACAGGAGAGGCCGAGGAAAGGATGGATGCGAGCAGGGCCACCTCCGCCTCTGACCTTCGCGGGAGAAACGGGCCTCCATGAGTGGGGACCACATCACCTGCTGACGTGAGGGGAGCTGTGAAGGGAGACCCCGGGGCGCTTGAGGAGCTGGAAGGAGTTTGAAATGCTGCCAGGAGGAGGAATCAGGTCAGAGGGCAACCAGGGCTCTCGCCTGAGGCCTGGCTGGCTCCGCGGTGTGAGGTGTGCGTGCAGGCGTAACTGCCTACCTCTGCTTCCTAGCCACCTGGAGCTCTGGCGTTTCCCACAGTCACCCCCCATGTCTAACAAAGGTGGTCTTTTACATTTTGAAGTCTCATTTTAAACATCTGAGTGGGTAAAACTTTTAAATGGACGTATATGCATTACCTACAAATGGTGTTACAGCTTTATTATTTGAAAAATAAAAATATAAATGCACTTACAATAAAGCATCTGAAAAGCTATTCTGATTACAATAACTGTGTTTTCACACACATGAACTTTCATGCAGAAGCATTACATGTTACATCGGCATACGAACAATCCATGGAAAAGACGACAGGCAGAGCCCACAAAGAGGCTGGTACAGGGGGTCAGCTTTCCTCCCTGACATCAGCATTCCAGTTTGCACATCTTGATTTCTAAGTCCAGGTCTTGGGATACCTTCCTGGCATTTCACACCCCCCTACACATATGGTGAAACTGGGTAGGACCTGGACCCCCCCAGCCACCACCACGTGGCTCCCTTCGGGCTGGCTATCTGCCCTCCCGCAGGAGTCACCCCCCTTTCTCAGCAGCAAGGGGGCAGGTACTGTGACAGCAGCCCAGCAGTGTGGAGGGCAGGGGCGGCCTCCACGCGTCTGCAAATGTGGCCTGGGGCTGTTCAAGCTTCTGAGCAAAGTCTCCCCCTGCTGACCCCAGTGTCCGGTAAAAGCCTGCTAATGACCCTTCTCATGGTCTGCTTCACAGCGATTTAAGCAACACAAATGACTATGAAGTTTCATTGAGCATAACCAGTAAATAGACAAAATTCAGTTTACAGCTGTGTCTGATGCTGTTGCAAATCACTGTAGCTTTTTGGGGGGCACAGTCATGCAATAACCATAATACTTTGACCCAGGAATTCTACCCAAGGAGTGAGGACAAAAGTGCAAAAAGAAAATTTTGTGCAACAATGTTCATTCAAGTGTCTCCCTGTATGAGGAGGACATTTAAAACAATCCTGAGCAAATCACGATATGCAGGTACACTGAGAGGTTCGGTGTGGCCACTATGAACTGTATTCATACATGAAATTTTATACATGAAATAATAAGTGACAGTAAAGGGAGACTCCAATTGAATCAATGTATCACTTGTAATTAAATGAAAATGTATTTCACTTAAGGGACACAGATCATATCAGAAATGAATTAAGAAAGAAATAATTGGTATTGAGATGTTTGTTCTTGTTGCTGTTGTGAAGTTGAGTCCAAAACAAAATTTAATTTACGAAAAAATAAAAAAGAGAGATCCCCCTAGAGCTATGTGTGGACCCTGAGAGGCATCTGTGATCATTGCTGTGGGCGCAAGGCAGAGGTTAGCTCAGTCAGGATTTCTCACCTCAGCACCACTGGTGCCTTGAGACACATAATCCTTTGTTGCAGGGGCTGTTCTGTGCATTGTAGGGTGACCACCGTCTTTGCTGGCTCTTACCCACTCGATCCCAGCAGCGCCCTCAGGCATTGCCAAATGTCTGACGGTCGGGGATGGGAGACAAAATAACCTGGGTCAAGAACTACTGGAGTGAGTGCTAAATAGCCACAACTATCCAGCTTAGCCACAGGCAGAGGCAGACAGAGATCGTGAGGGCCGCAGTGTGCCCTCTTCAGAGGGCTGTCTCGATCCAATTAGGAGTCCAGAATGACACAGCCTGATTTTGTTTTTCCTTAGCAGATACTTCAAAGTTAAAACACTTTGTGCAGTCTGAGTCTGTGTCTGTGGGCTTCACAGGGGTGGGTCAGCAAACTTTTTCTATAAAGGACCAGATGGTGACCATTTTAGGCTCTATGGAAGAAGCTCTGTCACAACTATTCATTTCTGTCTCTGTGTGCAGAAAGCAGCTGGAGATGATAGATCAAAGATAAGTGTGACAGTGTCCCAACTAAGTTTCAGCAGTAGACACTGAATTCTGTAGCATTTTCACATATCATTAAACGTTATTCTTCATTTAATTTTGTTTTCTAGTCTTTGAAAATGTAAGAATCATTTTTGGCTCATGGGCCTTTCAGAAACAGAGCCCAGACTGGGCTCAAGGGCCGGCTGGCAGGGACCTGGGCTGAAGCATGCCTGCAGCAGCATCAATAGCTAAGAGCCACTGGAGACCCAGGGAAGGGATTGGGGGAGTGGGGGGTAACGGGGCGGGGGGAATTGGGCAGGCCAGCACAGGCTTTCCCCACACGAGGTAGGAACAGCCATGGGGGTGTTGGGACCTCCCCATCTTCTGCCTCTTTCAAACCCCCACCTCCACCAGGACCCCCACTTCAGATGGTAGTTACTCTGTGTTTACTGCAGCTGCCCGAGAAAGAATAAAGGTACCATCTCCCTTTTTTGAACCACTAACCGCTTCTCTGCCATTCTTTAAAAAATTTTTTCTGATATTACTGTAAAAGAAAGGCTAGTAACAGGGCACTAATGTAGCTGTTTGCGTGGTTCCCAGAGCCCTAGAAAACCCTAAGGAGAATTTTACCAGTTTTTAATGAGCTTGATAAAACAAGTTTTCCTGTTTGTGTCTGTTCAGTGTCTCTCTGACAGCAACAGGAGAAAAACGCAGATGGCCCCCTCCATCTGCAGTCACAGAGGCAGCGCAGGACCCTGGAGCAGGGACAGTCCGTGACCGGATTCCAGGAGAGGAAGGTCACCGCTGGCTTCGCCCAGGCCAGGCCTGTGATCTGCTCTGCAGGCCGGCGCTGCAGTGTGCTTCCGGGCCGCCTCAGAAACGTGCCCCCTTTCTGGCAGGAAACACTGACTCTTGTGAAACCGCCTTGGGCCATCTAGAACAAAATAGAGGGCCCTAAATGTCCTAGCCCTCAAAGCTAGCAAATCTGGAGATGTTATAAGGGGGCTAATGGAAAGGGGAGAAAAGGATAAAAAGAAGAGAAACAAGAAATGGGAGAGGGGAAAAAAGGAAGCGTTTAAAAAGATGCAAAGCTGCTGGGAATGGTGGGGGAAAAGGAGCAGAAGACAGGAGGCAAGAAGGAACGTGGGAAGGGGAATGAAACGGAGGAAGGGCCAAGGGTGTGGTGCATGCATGCTAAAGTCTCTTCAGTCATGCAGCCCGACAGGCTCCTCCGTCCAAGGAATGCTGTGCCCTCCTCCAGGGGATCTTCCTGACCCAGGGATTGAACCCGCATCTCTTATGTCTCCTGCATTGACACGCAGGTTCTTTACCTGTATCGCCACCTGGGAAGCCCCAGGGTGTGGTATTTGCCAGCTATTTATCAGGAGCTTCAGGTGTTAATGAATGGTTAAGGGAGGGAGAGTAAGGGTAATGGCTTCATCTCTGAAACCCACTTCGATTTGTGACCTTTTCCCTCTCCCCACCATCAAATTCTTGGACTTTAGGTTCAAAAGGGCGTGAGAACAAGACTACAGGGACTCACTGGCACTCCCTGCCCCTCAGCTGGAGGCAGCAGAGGGTTTCTCAGGAGAGAGAGAGGAATGTGGGGTACCGGGCTAGGGCCTCCTGTGAGCTCAGAGATCAGAGGTGGATAGAAAGGGTCTGTCTGGGATTCTGGAGGACACGGGGTTCACAGGAGTGCCCACATAACAACAGGGTTGGGGAGGGAGGCATCAGGGCAGAGAGCGCCCACCACAGCCTGGAGTCCCTTTCATTTGGTCCCTTTCTGCTGTGAGAACATAGGCTCCCCAGCGCCTGCCCCAGGCATCCTTTATTCCTAGATTTATCAGTGGTCACTGTTCTGTGAACCAGGACTGATGAATTTGAGGGGTGCTATAGACACTGGAGACTTAATGAGGAGACAGCTTTGGGAAAGCATCCTTGCTTGTGCCCACGATAAGGATGCAGTGATTGGAGGAAAGTGGCAGGGGACAGGGAAGAAGGCACGTCTCTGCCCAGGGTTGGGCAGCAGACCTCACACTCCCCTGAATATCTGCTGGCACTCAGAGCCAGTCCCAGGGTGGATGGGGCATTGAAATCCCAGGTGAGCTCGAGCTCCGAACCCAAGGCAACTCAGAATCACTAACTTGGGGTGGTTCCTTCTAAAGGTCAGGGGCTGGGACTGGAAATCAATCTTGGTTATAGGAAAGGAAAGCAATGTTTTTGCACACCTGAGTCGGTGGCTTGTGAAGTCTGTGATTGCTGCTTGTGGACCACAAGCACAGACTTCCCACTCTTGGAGAAAATACCATCAGCCTTTCTATCTGGCAAATGCTGGGCTCACTGGACCCCTCTGCCCCCACCATACCAGGCTCTCAGCAACTTCCCGCAATGGCCAGACAAGCCATCGCCAACAGCAGCAAGTCACTGAGCGCAGGGTGCGAGCCCAGGGCCAGCCGCAAGTTCCCAGGGGTCTGCCATCAGCCCTCGGGCTCACGGTTCCAGTCAAGGCTGTGGGCTCCCGGCTTTGCCGGGTGAAGGCAGAGGAGGCCCGGCGTGGGAGCAGCACAGTTACTGAGCAGTCCATGGGCCCAGGCCCTGCTCGGCCTCTTCTGGGGAGAGGCCTTTGCAGGATGTGTTCCATAAGCATTCCTGGGCTCCAGGCCAGCACGAGGCACCAGAGTCCCTGTCAAACAGCCGCTGCAATCTTTGGTGTCTTTCAACTTCCAGGCTTGGGTACAAGACAGAGGGGCAGCAGGATCCTCCGGAAACTGTTGGCAGGGCTGCGCTACGACCTGGCCAGCGGGGCAGACCTGCCAGCCCAGGCGAGAGTCCCTTCTCCAGCGCCCTGCTGAGGCCCTCCCTTGTTCCTCCATCCCCCGCTGCAGGCGTGGAGTGACCACGGGCAAGAGTCCTGGGTGGGGTGTTGCTGCAGACACCTGAGATTTAATGAGGATAATGAGGTGTTTCAGGCACTCCATCTGGAAGGCCACCCTGCTTTCTGCCTCTGTGTTGAAAGAGAGATTTAAAGCGACTCTAAAGCGATGCCAGGGCTGCCTCAGAGTGGAGCCTAGAG